>NC_068361.1:49421447-49756447 GCF_020536995.1 Dreissena polymorpha | reverse complement strand
TCTTGTGAGGTTACTTCTACTCCACTTTTGCAGGTTGCTGTGGCATAGTGGATATGGTGTCTGTCTTGTGAGGTTACTTCTACTCCACTTTTGCAGGTTGCCGTGGCATAGTGGATATGGTGTCTGTCTTGTGAGGTTACTTCTACTCCACTTTTGCAGGTTGCTGTGGCATAGTGGATATGGTGTCTGTCTTGTGAGGTTACTTCTACTCCACTTTTGCAGGTTGCTGTGGCATAGTGGATATGGTGTCTGTCTTGTGAGGTTACTTCTACTCCACTTTTGCAGGTTGCTGTGGCATAGTGGATATGGTGTCTGTCTTGTGAGGTTACTTCTACTCCACTTTTGCAGGTTGCTGTGGCATAGTGGATATGGTGTCTGTCTTGTGAGGTTACTTCTACTCCACTTTTGCAGGTTGCTGTGGCATAGTGGATATGGTGTCTGTCTTGTGAGGTTACTCCTACTCCACTTTTGCAGGTTGCTGTGGCATAGTGGATATGGTGTCTGTCTTGTGAGGTTACTTCTACTCCACTTTTGCAGGTTGCTGTGGCATAGTGGATATGGTGTCTGTCTTGTGAGGTTACTTCTACTCCACTTTTGCAGGTTGCCGTGGCATAGTGGATATGGTGTCTGTCTTGTGAGGTTACTTCTACTCCACTTTTGCAGGTTGCTGTGGCATAGTGGATATGGTGTCTGTCTTGTGAGGTTACTTCTACTCCACTTTTGCAGGTTGCTGTGGCATAGTGGATATGGTGTCTGTCTTGTGAGGTTACTCCTACTCCACTTTTGCAGGTTGCTGTGGCATAGTGGATATGGTGTCTGTCTTGTGAGGTTACTTCTACTCCACTTTTGCAGGTTGCTGTGGCATAGTGGATATGGTGTCTGTCTTGTGAGGTTACTTCTACTCCACTTTTGCAGGTTGCCTGTGGCATAGTGGATATGGTGTCTGTCTTGTGAGGTTACTTCTACTCCACTTTTTGCAGGTTGCCTGTGGCATAGTGGATATGGTGTCTGTCTTGTGAGGTTACTTCTACTCCACTTTTGCAGGTTGCTGTGGCATAGTGGATATGGTGTCTGTCTTGTGAGGTTACTTCTACTCCACTTTTGCAGGTTGCTGTGGCATAGTGGATATGGTGTCTGTCTTGTGAGGTTACTTCCTACTCCACTTTTGCAGGTTGCTGTGGCATAGTGGATATGGTGTCTGTCTTGTGAGGTTACTTCTACTCCACTTTTGCAGGTTGCTGTGGCATAGTGGATATGGTGTCTGTCTTGTGAGGTTACTTCTACTCCACTTTTGCAGGTTGCCTGTGGCATAGTGGATATGGTGTCTGTCTTGTGAGGTTACTTCTACTCCACTTTTGCAGGTTGCTGTGGCATAGTGGATATGGTGTCTGTCTTGTGAGGTTACTTCTACTCCACTTTTGCAGGTTGCTGTGGCATAGTGGATATGGTGTCTGTCTTGTGAGGTTACTTCTACTCCACTTTTGCAGGTTGCCGTGGCATAGTGGATATGGTGTCTGTCTTGTGAGGTTACTTCTACTCCACTTTTGCAGGTTGCCTGTGGCATAGTGGATATGGTGTCTGTCTTGTGAGGTTACTTCTACTCCACTTTTGCAGGTTGCAGTGGCATAGTGGATATGGTGTCTGTCTTGTGAGGTTACTTCTACTCCACTTTTGCAGGTTGCCGTGGCATAGTGGATATGGTGTCTGTCTTGTGAGGTTACTTCCTACTCCACTTTTGCAGGTTGCTGTGGCATAGTGGATATGGTGTCTGTCTTGTGAGGTTACTTCTACTCCACTTTTGCAGGTTGCTGTGGCATAGTGGATATGGTGTCTGTCTTGTGAGGTTACTTCTACTCCACTTTTGCAGGTTGCTGTGGCATAGTGGATATGGTGTCTGTCTTGTGAGGTTACTTCTACTCCACTTTTGCAGGTTGCAGTGGCATAGTGGATATGGTGTCTGTCTTGTGAGGTTACTTCTACTCCACTTTTGCAGGTTGCCGTGGCATAGTGGATATGGTGTCTGTCTTGTGAGGTTACTCCTACTCCACTTTTGCAGGTTGCCTGTGGCATAGTGGATATGGTGTCTGTCTTGTGAGGTTACTTCTACTCCACTTTTGCAGGTTGCTGTGGCATAGTGGATATGGCGTCTGTCTTGTGAGGTTACTTCTACTCCACTTTTGCAGGTTGCTGTGGCATAGTGGATATGGTGTCTGTCTTGTGAGGTTACTTCTACTCCACTTTTGCAGGTTGCCTGTGGCATAGTGGATATGGTGTCTGTCTTGTGAGGTTACTTCTACTCCACTTTTGCAGGTTGCCGTGGCATAGTGGATATGGTGTCTGTCTTGTGAGGTTACTCCTACTCCACTTTTGCAGGTTGCCGTGGCATAGTGGATATGGTGTCTGTCTTGTGAGGTTACTTCTACTCCACTTTTGCAGGTTGCCTGTGGCATAGTGGATATGGTGTCTGTCTTGTGAGGTTACTTCTACTCCACTTTTGCAGGTTGCCGTGGCATAGTGGATATGGTGTCTGTCTTGTGAGGTTACTTCTACTCCACTTTTGCAGGTTGCCGTGGCATAGTGGATATGGTGTCTGTCTTGTGAGGTTACTTCTACTCCACTTTTGCAGGTTGCCGTGGCATAGTGGATATGGTGTCTGTCTTGTGAGGTTACTTCTACTCCACTTTTGCAGGTTGCCGTGGCATAGTGGATATGGTGTCTGTCTTGTGAGGTTACTTCTACTCCACTTTTGCAGGTTGCCGTGGCATAGTGGATATGGTGTCTGTCTTGTGAGGTTACTTCTACTCCACTTTTGCAGGTTGCTGTGGCATAGTGGATATGGTGTCTGTCTTGTGAGGTTACTTCTACTCCACTTTTGCAGGTTGCTGTGGCATAGTGGATATGGTGTCTGTCTTGTGAGGTTACTTCTACTCCACTTTTGCAGGTTGCCGTGGCATAGTGGATATGGTGTCTGTCTTGTGAGGTTACTTCTACTCCACTTTTGCAGGTTGCCGTGGCATAGTGGATATGGTGTCTGTCTTGTGAGGTTACTTCTACTCCACTTTTGCAGGTTGCCTGTGGCATAGTGGATATGGTGTCTGTCTTGTGAGGTTACTTCTACTCCACTTTTGCAGGTTGCCTGTGGCATAGTGGATATGGTGTCTGTCTTGTGAGGTTACTTCTACTCCACTTTTGCAGGTTGCTGTGGCATAGTGGATATGGCGTCTGTCTTGTGAGGTTACTTCTACTCCACTTTTGCAGGTTGCCGTGGCATAGTGGATATGGTGTCTGTCTTGTGAGGTTACTTCTACTCCACTTTTGCAGGTTGCCGTGGCATAGTGGATATGGTGTCTGTCTTGTGAGGTTACTTCTACTCCACTTTTGCAGGTTGCTGTGGCATAGTGGATATGGTGTCTGTCTTGTGAGGTTACTCCTACTCCACTTTTGCAGGTTGCTGTGGCATAGTGGATATGGTGTCTGTCTTGTGAGGTTACTTGTTTGATCCCTACCTGCGCGTAGTTGATATGGTGTTTGCCTTGTGACTGGGAGGTTACAGGTTTGATCCCTACCCATGGTGTAGTGGATATGGTGTCCACCTTGTGACTGGGAAGTTAAAGGTTTGATCCCTACCCATGGTGTAGTGGATATGGTGTCCACCTTGTGACTGGGAAGTTACAGATTTGATCCCTACTGTTTGAGTGTTCCAATCAATAAGCCTAAGGTTTCAGATGCAATCATGCTAATATTAATTAGCTAAAACTAACTAAAAACTTTTGCAGGTTTCCAGTTCAATCCCCAGCAAGCAATGCTTGACCAGCCTGCCAACCGGGTCCATGATGAGTTCTCAGTCGGTCTAGGTACACCCCGCAGGTAGACAGACAACATTGCCTGCCTACAGAGAAACACAGGACAAGATCTTCTGTATTTGTCCTATATGAGCCTCACTCTCAGCTTAATGTGGGTGAAGTGTTGTCCTAGATTGGGCTGTACAGTTTGCACAAGCTGATCAGTGATGACACTTTCTGCTTTTATGATATTTTTTTGTTAATGGAATTCTATCCTTAGGAAAAAAATCCAGTTTATGCCATACGTTTCATCCTGATTAGCTTGTGTGGATTGCACAGGCTTAATATGGGACGACAATTTATGCTCATGCATTAAGGTTGGTTTTCCCAGATAGCGGCTCATATTTACTGTGCTCAGTCTGAATAGATACCGTGGACATTCTGTTTGATATCTCCTGCCTTTAGAGAAAAAATAAATGCATATTTCTTTGATTACTATTTACAAAACAGTGTATTATCAATACGCATTTTAATAATGGATTTAACGTCTTCTTTTTTATCCAGTTTACTAGAAATATGGCAATTTATTTGATAATAAACGTGTTATTACAATTGTGTTGCTTCGTGGAATGCAAAAATCTCTGGTTTAGGTTTTGTGACATGGAGTAAACAAATACATGTCTTAACCCTTTCCCACGTAGAAGCAAAGTGAAAATGGCTATGTGCAAACAGCATAAAACCAGAACAGCCTGTGAGTAACTCGCAGTCTGTTCAGGTTTTATGCTGTTTGCTGCTCATCAGTATCTAAGGTTTGAAGATGAAGCCTTAAAAACTTTAATCTAGTAACAAAGGTCTTAAAATAACTTTCTAAGAGACTACAAATGTGCGAAAATACGTATCTAAGTGGTAAAGGGTTATACAAGTTAAGTTATCCTTGATGGCTGTTAATCATAAAATATTTTATTATTATTATATTACTGTATTGTTTATTGCTGTTAAACAATAACACATGTAAATCTTGTGCTTTTAATATCTTAACTATTGGTTAATGTTTACTTAAATGTATTTTTAACATACATATATGTTACATGTTATCTTAATTATCATATGTTTAAAATAAATTAAATATTTATAGATCACTTTGCTTTTGAAGTATTTTATGACTGTTGCATGTTTATATACAAACTATTCCCAGGATTGTTAGAAAAGGTTGTAAAGTGACATCTTTAAAAGATCGAAGGTCAAATATTGTAATTAACAACCTTGACCTGTCTTGAACTTCATAGTTTGTAAAGCATTTTTGACAAAGGGCGTGACATTCCTTTCTTGTATGTTTAAGTGGTGAGCAATTTAATGACGCTGTTGTATGTTTGAAGTGTTGAGCCATTTTTGATTGGGCTGTTGTATGTTTTAAGTGTTGAGCCATTTTTGGTGACACTGTTGTATGTTTCAATTGTTGAGTCGTTTTATGGTGCTGTTGTATGCTTCAAGTGTTGAGTCATTTGATGGTGCTGTAGTATGTTTCAAGTGTAGAGTCATTTGATGGTGCTGTTGTATGTTTCAAGTGTTGAGTCATTTTATGGTGCTGTTGTATGTTTCAAGTGTTGAGTCATTGATGGTGCTGTTGTATGTTTCAAGTGTAGAGTCATTTGATGGTGCTGTTGTATGTTTCAAGTGTAGAGTCATTTGATGGTGCTGTTGTATGTTTCAAGTGTTGAGTCATTTGATGGTGCTGTTGTATCTTTCAAGTGTTGAGTCATTTTATGGTGCTGCTGTAGGTTTCAAGTGTTGAGTCATTTGATGGTGCTGTTGTATGTTTCATGTGTTAAGTCATATGATAGTGCTGTTGTATGTTTCAAGTGTTGAGTCATTTGATGGCGTTGTTGTATGTTTCAAGTGTTGAGTCATATGATGGTGCTGTTGTATGTTTCAAGTGTAGAGTCATTTGATGGTGCTGTTGTATGTTTCAAGTGTTGAGTCATTTTATGGTGCTGTTGTATTTTTCAAGTGTTGAGTCATTTGATGGTGCTGCTGTATGTTTCAAGTGTTGAGTCATTTGATGGTGCTGTTGTATGTTTCATGTGTTAAGTCATATGATGGTGCTGTTGTATGTTTCAAGTGTTGAGTCATTTAATGGTGCTGTTGTATGTTTCAAGTGTAGAGTCATTTGATGGTGCTGTTGTATGTTTCATGTGTTGAGTCATTTGATGGTGCTGTTGTTTGTTTCAAGTGTTGAGTCATTTGATGGTGCTGTTGTTTGTTTTCAAGTGTAGAGTCATTTGATGGTGCTGTTGTATGTTTCAAGTGTAGAGTCATTTGATGGTGCTGTTGTATGTTTCACGTATAGAGTCATTTGATGGTGCTGTTGTTTGTTTCAAGTGTAGAGTCATTTGATTTTTCTGTTGTATGTTTCAATTGTTGAGTCGTTTGATGGTGCTGTTGTATGTTTCATGTGTTAAGTCATATGATGGTGCTGTTGTATGTTTCAATTGTTGAGTCATTTGATGGTGCTGTTGAATGTTTCAAGTGTAGAGTCATTTGATGGTGCTGTTGTTTGTTTCAAGTGTAGAGTCATTCTATGGTGCTGTTGTTTGTTTCAAGTGTTGAGTCATTTGATGGTGCTGTTGTATGTTTCAAATGTAGAGTCATTTGATGGTGCTGTTGTATGTTTCAAGTGTAGAGTCATTTGATGGTGCTGTTGTATGTTTCAAGTGTAGAGTCATTTGATGGTGCTGTTGTTTGTTTCAAGTGTAGAGTCATTCTATGGCGCTGTTGTTTGTTTCAAGTATAGAGCCATTTGATGGTGCTGTTGTATGTTTCAAGTGTAGAGTCATTTGATGGTGCTGTTGTTTGTTTCAAGTGTTGAGTCATTCTATGGTGCTGTTGTATGTTTCAAGTGTTGAGTCATTTGATGGTGCTGTTGTATGTTTCAAGTGTTGAGTCATTTGATGGTGCTGTTGTATGTTTCAAGTGTTAGGTCATTTGATATTGATGTTGTATGTTTTCAGTGTGTGTGTTTTTTTCTTAAGCTGTTGTTCTTGATATTGTTTTCTGCTGATATTTCACAGAAAACAACTAGTTTAATTTAAATTTCATTTATTGGCCCCATGATTGGATACAGACATAAATATATTTTATTACAGGCAAAAACACACGATTATTTCTTTTATTTCAATTAAAACGTCTATCGTTTGAGACTCAAACACTGTAACGTGACACAATTGACGTTAAAATGTCATTATCCAACAAGGGCCGGACCTGAAACAGATGCAATGATTGTTGAGATTTGTATGTGGAGATACAGTCAGAGGCGATAGCATATTCAATGGTTTCTACTCATTAACAAAGTGATAAAATTTCCGGTATTTTATGACTTGCCAATATGAATGCACGCGTTGCTTTTGCATAACACTTAGTTCTTTTTTGATAACTTTTTCCTACTGTTAACATCCCTCAAGTTTCCACGACCTACCTTGCATAATTACTGTAGTAAACAATTAAATGTACCACAGTGTCTCGTCGAATTCAAACTATACTACCATGGGTATCAGGGCAGCTCCCGCATGTCTCGTCCTCTATTTTCTCGCCCAAGCACGTCGCTCCACCGTTGCTAGGGGGCGGGTTGGTGCATGAGCGTGTTCGAACACGGTTGCCTTTACACAGGGCTGTGCAACTCGTCCACTGGGTCCACGCAGACCACCCGCCATCTGATGAACACATGACCAGAATTGTAGACCATACATGCGTCGGTCTGTGAAAACTGGGCTTAATGTATGGGCGTTAAGTGTCGTCCCAGATAAGCCTGTGCAGTTCGCAAGGCTAATCAGGGACGACATTTTCCGTCTCAACTACATTTTGGCTAAGAGGAGATTTCCATTAAGCGAAAAATACAATAAACGCAGAGAGCGTCGTCTCTGATCAGCCTGTCAGCCCAAGCTACTTTGGGACGACGATTGCGTACAATACATTAAGCCCAGTTTTCCCAGATCGAGGCTCATATAATATAGCTTCCTGGCCTACAGGATTTTAATGGTTCATTCACTTTATAGCAATTTGCATGTGTTTTTGTTCAGAACATAATTTACTAAAGTGTTTTTTGTTTGCAAAGTATGAATCGAAAATTATGGATTTACACAAAACTTCATATACTATAAAAGACGTTGGGGGAAAAGGCATGCAAATGTGAATAGAGGACATTAAGATTTCTGTTTGTGTTCATATCTGTTTTTGTCAACAATTAAATAAAACAGATCTGTTTTACCCAACGATGAAGGTAAAAACATACACTTCAGTCGGTTTGCTACGGAATCCTGATAGTCCATCTATATTCTCGCCCTTCTTTCATCAAGGGCGACACTAGACATACGAAGCGATATACGATATTTTGCGCGACAGTCGCGGCGACGCACTATATTTTGATCGATAGTCGCGGCGACGCACGATATATTTAACACGATATTTCGCCCTTGTGTAGGTAGCCCAAAAGGCGATATATCGCGTTAAATATAAAAGTACAAATATCGTGCGTCGCCGCGACTGTCGCGCAAAATATCGAGTATCGCTTCGTGTGTCTAGTGTCGCGGTCTGAAATTAGACCGCGATACACGAGATTCGGATAATATGGGCGATATTTGAATAATTAAATATCGTGCATCGCTGCGACTGTCGTGCAAAATATCGTGCGATATTTTTCGCGACAGTCGCGGCGACGCACGATAGTTTGCGCGACAGTCGCGGCGATTCACGATATATTTAACACGATATATCGCTTTTTGGGCTACCAACACATGGGCAATATATCGTTAAAAATATCGTGCGTCGCCACGACTGTCGCGCAAAATATCGTGCGTCGCTGCGACTGTCGCGAAAAATATCGTGTATCGCTTCGTGTGTCTTGTGTCGCCCTTGATGAAAAAAGGGCGAGATTATAGATGGCACTATACGGATTCCGTAGTTTGCGCATTAATATTTACCAATAGGTTTTGTCAGATTGATATACTCGACCACATCGCTCGGTACAGTGTCATTGTTGCAAGGATGGAAATTCTTTGATTCGCAGCAGTAATGGCACACGAGGCCCTCTGATGTCACTGGGATTGACGTTACATTTGACGTCATACATTGTGGGCGGTGCTTGCGTGTCATCTCCCACCAATCGGTGTTGCAAAGAGTTCTTGTCTCACAACTGCCAAAGTGGAAAGAAATGTGAGACCGACGTTTCACAATTCATCCAAATAAATTTTAGTAGTTTGCCACTCAGCAAAAAATACCAGTGCAGTTAGTTGTGAATAAGATCTAGAAATTATTCTATTAAATTGTTTGCGTAAAGAACTTGGATGGTTGACATTCAATAACAGATGTACTTTCCTAATTGGATCTATTGTTCATAAGTTTGTTATAGGCGCAATGCCCTCGTATTTCAATAATGTTATTCATATCTCAAATAACAATGTGTACGCTCTTAGATCCATCACACACACTGATATATCATCTATTCCGTTTAAAACAAATTATGGAAAACGAGCGTTTTTGTTTCGGTCACGAACCATATGGAATTCAATTCCAATAAGCATCCGACAAGTGTCTTCGAATACCACATTCAAAATAAAATTTAAAGAATACCTACAAACAAATCATTGATATATATGTATGCTCATTTTTTTTATTTTTCTATGTAATTACTTCGTTGTGATGTGTCTGATGTGGTTTATTTTGAAAGATTGATTTTTATATCATATTTTGTATTATCATAATCATCATCGTCATCATTATCATCGTCGTCTTCGTCGTCGTCGACGTCGTCGGAATTGATAAGGAAGTTATTATAACATTTAACGGTATAGTTCATTTTCTTTTTTCCCTTGTATGTTCGTATGCATGTTTCAATATGTATACTTGTGTTTTGTTACTGAAGACCACATTGTAAAGAAGAAATTAATTCTTAATGTGAATTCTTCATGAAATAAAGTTATTATTATTATTATTAATTGAATTAAAATGTGCACCTCCTTTTTTATAGTATAATTATTTATAATGTTTTTATTTAAATTGTTATTTTAATTTTTAATCGTAAACTATCTCTACAGAACCGCAGAAGAATTGTTGTAACGAATCTACTGTTAGTAATGTCAAATGCAAATTTACACACACACAAAAACACGAATTATCTGCTACCTTACCTACTATATAAACACAATGTTTTAATGGTGGTATATTTTCACCTACGTTTTCTTCGTGTACGATACATTAGTAGCCCTGACGACTGTGTTCATGCACATAGGCGTGGACGGTGGGCAACTTGTGTTTTTAAAACCGCCATCTGTAATACCCACCTCGCATAGATTCTCATGATTGCCTGAAGATGAACGCATAAATAGTCATGTTTCATTTTCATAGGCCACGTATTGGAATGTTTTACGATGATTATGCTTTATAAATAGACAAATCTACAAAGTGCAAATTACAAGCATATAATCATGATACCAGTTTTTCGCGTTGTTGAACATTTAAAAACAGTTGGCGGTTACCGTGTTGGTCAAACTTGGCCAAAACGTCCGGTACTGTGTTGGTGTTGCACGCACTAGCTCCCACGGAGGACTTGCAACAATAGTGACACGCCCCTTTGTTGGCGATGGCCCCGGGCAGGGTGGAGCAGTGGGGGGAATCCTGACTGCCCAGGTGGGAGTCGTAGAAACACTCGGCCTCAGTGGCACACCTGGTAAAACGAAATATATATACCGGTATTTGCAGCTCAATAATACCGGGGTTACTCGGCCTCAGTGGCACACCTGGTGAAACGAAATATAGATACCGGTATTTGCAGCTCAATA
This sequence comes from Dreissena polymorpha, assembly GCF_020536995.1. NCBI lineage: Eukaryota > Metazoa > Mollusca > Bivalvia > Myida > Dreissenidae > Dreissena > Dreissena polymorpha. The sequence goes on along the minus strand of NC_068361.1, from coordinate 49,745,835 downwards.
ATACCGAGGTTAACCCTTGATTAACACTGACCGTTCCAAAGTGGCCCATTTGTTATTCATGTTTTCGTATTATTATGTACATGTATTTGTATTTTCGTTTCAAGTACATTTATTTTTTGTTTCGATGTTTTGTTATTAGTTCCTTGAAATAAATGAAACAGGAATAATGATATAGATCTAATTAGTTTTCTCTCTTGCTGGCGCAACTGAAATTACACATTTTTTATATTTGAGACATTGCGTTTCGTTACAATCATGCATTCGTATACATCTGTAGTCATATACCGAGAGGCATGAGTTTACAAAAAAGCATTTCACCGAGTTAAATATGTTATATTGAACGTATGCGGTCTATACGTCATGTGGACAATTTGAAAATCAAACATTAAAAATAGTTACGTTTTACGAACGGAGAACGTGGCGTTGTCCCCCTCAGAAATGACCGTGTTCATGCAATATGGTTCCCTCTCTCCGCACTGCGTGACGCTAGCTTGGCGACATTGAAGGCCGAGGCTCAGGCCACACACTTCGCAACTTCCTGTCACATGGAAGTGTCGCGTGCAACAGCATCCTCTTGAAATCCCCCCCCACACAAACTTCAATTTACCCTTTGTTTAATAGGGTAATGTTTTTTTCTACCCTATTACTTAAGCCAAATCGATCGGATAGAACCCATCGTGTAAACCTAAGATCGTACTTTAGCGATTTTTTTAATGTGATGTCAAACTAAATTTAGTAAACAAATGTACAGTTTTGAACTAGTAAACCAAGATTATGAATTGTTTTACATATTTTTTCACATTGTTTACATGCTTTGCACGGATAATCACGGGCTAATATCTAAAGTGTATGAAATTGATTTGTACATAAAGAAGAAGTTAATTATGCTTTAAATTAGCAGAATTTGATAAAAATGATAATAGCGATATAATCTAGTTGGATAGTGGAAATGCATACATAAACGTTTTTTACGAAACATCATATGTGCCGCAGCTCTGAGAAAACCGGGCTTAATGCATGTGCGTAAAGTGTCGTCAAAGATTAGCCCGAAACTACTTAACGAAAGTTTAGGCGGAAATTATTGACCATTATTTGCTTGTGCGCGCTACACAGGCTTATCAAAGACGACACTTAACGCACATGTACATGTATTTAGACCAGTTTTCCCAGAACGAGGGTTCTATTTTAAGTCCTCCGCGAGGGACGTTAAAGGGGGGTGCAGTGTATCGGTGCTGTACACCGGGCACTTAAAAGAACCAGGGGCGCCTCTGGAATCGGGGCGCCCTCTGTATCCCGCTCGAACCCCCACTAACACCTCTTGGGGCGGAGAGCACAAAAACCACACACAAACTATAAGGAATTAACATTAATGCCAATAAGGATAATGATAATCTAGAGATAATAGGAATACTGCAAAAACCATTTTGATAAAAGGCAAATCACTACATAATCCATTAAAAAAAAAAAAAAAAAAAAAAAAAAAAAAAAAAGAGCATCTAGTCACATTAAGGTCTCATTGGCCATCGTGCTATGATGTATAATATGACCTTATTTTCTCCCCTGAAGGGTCACAGGGGCAGGTCGATACATCTGTAGTCGAGAAGACGCTGGACGACCTGTAAATAAATCTCAAATACACACGAGGGTTCTATTTTCACATACGTTCATTCAATGGTGTCGAAGTTGACGTCACTGGCGTTGTAGTGCGTATGGTACTTGGTGTTGGAAACGTCACGTGGGCATCCGGGTTCTCATTGCAATAGTTATACTGCGATGAGTCCGGGGAGGTGCAACACTGGTAGCACGCGGTACCATTGGCAACCGTGGACCCGGGCGTCGCTGAACAGTCGGGGTTAACAACGCTGGAGACCCAGTTGCGTAGACATGCTTCTTCAGTGTTATTGCTAGAGTCAAAGTAAACAAAAACGTTGCATGTCTAATTAAGTTTTGATGACTTTTTATTAGTTAAATTTATCGCATACAATGACAGTATTTCGAACACACAAATACATTACACACTGCTGCGTCTAGGGTTTCACTAACGATTTTCGTTGACGAATTTAGCCTGTTGACGACATAAATACATATATAGCAGACTTATACTTTGGAATTCCTAGGCTTCAATATATAAAAATAAATTTCCATAGATTTTTTTAAAACCAAGAGTCAAATGGACCTTAGCTTGAATTCTAAAGTATGGAGCTATTATGTTTCTGCATATTTGATAAATGCTATACGCAAATGTTACTTTGCATAAACTGAAGTGAATTACTATTCGGAAACTCAATGTGTTTGAAAAAACATGTAAATTGCATTTAGATTCTTGGTTAGATGTGTGTGTTATGTATTGTTTATTTTGTGGAGGACATCATTTTTCATCTATGTGTGTCTGTCACCATCATAACATGTTATTACTATAACCATGGAAAACCCTCGGTATTGTTGCAGAACATTAGGATTTAGCTCTAACCTTTTTTCAAATATGTATGCATGGTTAAAAATGTACATATTTGTAACACTCGTTTAATTTGTTTTTGAAATAACACATGCTATAGTTAAATTAATATTTGCATCAGAATGAAGCAAGGCAGAAAATTTATCTAAAGCAGAAACATCATTATAATGTGTCACTGTGTGTACATTTCTTACCAATGCTCTACGTATTGACAAATTTGAAGAAATCATGCAATTATCACATCCATGTCCTTGAATTCCATTCACATACCCGCGGGTCACTTTCCACTCCCCGTTGATGTACAAACGCCTGATCTCACAATAAAAATCAAAGTTTAAAGGTTTACAGACGTCTTTTGCAGAGCAATGCCTCGCAGGGTCGGGTGACAGATCGTCGCAATGACAACAGTCTGTTAAAACAGAGATGTGAGTTATTGGAATTTATTGTCACCAGCAATCGCGTACTGCAAAGTACTTTTAATGCCGTTTTATTTAAACAGGTTAAATATTATTAATTATGTAGGAAACGTTCAAGCAAATGTATTAATAGTGAGCCATTAAAGCAAACGTATACTATTGCAGATATTAAACTAATTGAATTTATTAAGGTATTTATTATGTGGTAGACGTTAAAGCAATAGCATTTTGTACATGTGTATAAGAGCTCTAGCAAATGTATTCTGTATGAGGAATAAAGCAATTGAGTCCCTCCTGAAAAACGCGGTTTCACGCATGTGCTTAATGTGTGCAGTTCGCACAGGATAATCGGGGACGACATTTTTCTCTTGTTTTGTAGTTTTCGTTTAAAGGAACCCACTTCTTAACGAAATTCCATTTTAATTTGAAATCGTCGTCCCCGATTAGCCGATTCAGGCACAGGCTCGTGTGAAACGACACTTAACTCACTTGATTCAGGCACAGGCTAGTGAGAAACGACACTTAACTCACTTGATTCAGGCACAGGCTAGTGTGAAACGACACTTAACTCACTTGATTCAGGCACAGGCTAGTGTGAAACGACACTTAACTCACTTGCATTACAACGGTTCCGAAGAGCGAGGCTCAACTGTATTCTGTGCGAGAAGTTAATCCAACTGTACTATGTGGGGTACGTTAAGCAAGTGTACCCTGTTGGAGGCATTAAAGGAAGACTTTATGAGGGGCCATTAAATTAAGTGAAACGTAGAAGCGTATCTCTGAATATGTCTATGGAAGCCATACTATTATATGCTCCATTTGGTGAGTTTTGCGAAACGAAAATATACGCACATATACTTACTAGAGCGAACTGGCCCAGTCGCTATCGCGAGAGAAATTAAGCCTACAAAGAGACAAAAAACACCATTGTACACATAGTATGTTTATCATAATAATAACAAACACCGAGAGTGTAGAATGAATGTTGGCATGAAAATAATCAAATAGCTGGAGAATTATGAACGTCTTTTTATGTAGTATATGAGACATTCATTTGAATGAAATCGCATGCAATGTATTTGAAATACAATTTCCTGACAAAATTGCTCCGAAGTGCGCGCAGAGTTACCGATTATAAAAAACTTAGACAATATGAGATTCGTGCATGTGCCTAAATGTTGTACCAGATAGCCTGTGCAGTCCGTTCAGGCTAATCAGGGAAAACACTTTCCGCTTTATTTTTTTCAGTTAAAGGAACTATCTTCTAAACGAAAATCCAGTTTAGTCGGAAATATTCATACGTGATTAGCCTGTGCGGGTTGCACTGGCTAATCTGGAATCACACATTACGCACATGCATTAAGCCCAGCTTTCCCGGCACGAGGACCATATAATATAATACGCAGAAGTACTCTAAAATCTATGATACCAATACATGTAAATAGTCACAGCATAACATGAATTCGGCTGTCGATGTGGAATAAAATGGAGTTTATTATTGTTTTATATTGTTATGCGTAAAACAATTTCTTGTCATCTATTTTTGAAATCATCAAAAATGAAATAAATATTAAATTACTCCTCGTCTGCAGAATAAAGTTGTCGTTTCATAAAGACAGATTTCTTAACATTACTTCCTACTTCCAAGAGATTTGCATCGTGCGCCACTAGTCAAAAAGCACATCTGATTTTATTTCTTTGTCCAGAATAATAGATTTAGAACCATTTTAATTCTCAGCCATTTTTATGCAAACTTATGACATTAAACGTTCGGACCTGATACTAAAAATGTCTTCCTGATTCGAACTAACAAATGTGTAAAAACTAACAAATTGTTTTAAAACCTGTATGCCAAATCCAATTGAACTAAAGAACGACATTCAGCTAAAATGAAAGAACATAGCAAAACACACGCGAATGTAAAGACTGGTCTTGTACCTACAAGTGGTTAGCGTGTGGCTTTGATATTAATTAGTAAAAACATCAGTTTGAATATATAAATTATCAAAATATAACGAACAAGAAACCGTCGGAGACGGGTGATGCTCCCCAAAGGTGTTTTTTGTCACAAAAGTGCACTAAATATTCAGATATAAGAAACGGGCACAGTAGTTGGGGGGACAATATTTTTTTATATAAAATTTAAAAGGGCCATAACTCTGTGAAAAATCATCCGACCAGAACCCGCTGATATTATGCACATCTCCTCTTGGTAGTGAAGCTTCCAATAAAGTTTCATTGAATTCCAGTCATTAGTTGCTGAGAAATAGCCCGGACAAGAATTGCAATATATGTACAGTTAATGGAAAATTTCAAAGGGCCATAACTCTGTGAACAATCATCCGACCAGAACCCGCTGATAATATGCACATCTCCTCTTGGTAGTGAAGCTTCCAATAAAGTTTCATTGAATTCCGGTCATTAGTTGCTAAGAAATAGCCCGGACAAGAATTGCAATATATGTACAGTTAATGGAAAATTTCAAAGGGCCATAACTCTGTGAACAATCATCCGACCAGAACCCGCTGATAATATGCACATCTCCTCTTGGTAGTGAAGCTTCCAATAAAGTTTCATTGAATTCCGGTCATTAGTTGCTAAGAAATAGCCCGGACAAAAATTGTGCACGGACGAACGGACGGACGGACAGACGAAGCGGTTACTATATGCTCCCCCAAAAATAAATTACGGGGAGCATAAGCATCAACTTCTATGAAAAAAGCATTTTAAAATACATGTATATATGTATGTGTATATTAAATATGAATTACCAGATATAAGCAGGAACAGTCTTGGCGAATGCATCCTATCTCAAATTCAAATCAAATCAAATTAAAATTTATTTATTGTCGGTATGAGATAACACAGGGGCAGATCCAGGATTTCTGGTTGGGGGTGGGGCGGGATATTGAAAGATTTGCTGGGGATCAAGGGGGCCGCTAGGGCCCCTAGCGCGTGCAGGACAAAGCTCTGCTAGGGGGTCCAGGGGGCGATGCCCACCGTAAGCTTCACGATTTTAGTGATTTCGAAGGCTTTGACAACCACTTCTCGAGCATGTCACGCCTTACACTTTCATCAAAGTTCCTTCTTATAATGCCAAAAAAAAACTGAATAGTTTATCGTTTAGGGGGTCTAGAGGGCCGATTTTAGTGATTTTGAAGGCTTTGACATCAAATGAATTTACTTTGGAGATTTTAGGGGGGGGGGGGGCGTACGCCGCGTCCGCCCCTGGATCCGCATATGTAACATGTACATAACATAAGCTATGTATAGCTTTTGACCGACCTATCTCTCGTTACACACGCTATCTTATCTGATTACATAATGACGATGTGTCTGTCGTTCGGAACATTGTGCGGGGCCACCTTCATATAAACGATTTGACATACACGAACTGCCATTGACGCAAACAATCGCCAAAAAACAATAATGTTAGTTACATTATTTTAAAGAAATTATAACTTTTAATGCACTCGTGATCTACCTATGAAGCGGTCCTGACAAATTGCGACGGCAACAATTTAATTTAAATTAAGGCATGTAAATGATGTAATTATAATGGCAGAATATCATATCAAACGTACTATTATTTAATGAACTATTTAAGAAATAGAAAACCTCACTGAGGGTCCCATGGCAGAATAGTGACGCTCGATTGGTCATTGTCGGCTCGGATACTACTTACATGTACTCCGGGTACTCTTAAGTATACTTACATGTTCCCCGGGTACGGTAAATATACTTAATCGTACCCGGTCGATATTAGACTGTACCCGAGTTGTATTCCCGCCCAAAATCCGATGTCGTATAACGCGCTACCTTTTATCTTAAACAATCTCTTTAAAAATCAAAGCGCTGAATGCACTGAATTTGTTCGCTGTTGTATTTTCTTAGACGCAACTCAGTTTTCAAAATTATGTTATAGCTTTTTATATCGCAAGTTTGAAATGACCACAACCAATTCAAATTTATAAAGAGTGTGTCTTAAAGCACAGGTCGAGATGTGTGCTTTTTTTCCAAATCATTGATACAGCTAATCAGTGTGCACAGGCTAATCTTATTTGATATGCATTAAGCCCCGTTTTCCCTGAAAGCAGCCAATATGTACAGATTTCAATGATAAACACTAGACTGGCCAACGTTGTCTTACTAGCTGTTAAATACTTTTGAATACATATACGCTATGTAGTGTACCAGTGGGAACTATAAACAGGCAGATGCGGTGGTTAGAGCAGACGCTTTTAGCATTCGTCGTCTGCTTCATTGATCATTGTCAACTGGGTCATGCGAGTTGTGTATCGTGTTATTTCTTAAAAGTTGACCCAGCATTTGTAAAAATATTGCAAGACATATACATTTCCAGAAAGGAAATTCATTTCTGCGTTGAATAAGATCGAGATCGTGAAAATCGCTGCACAATTGATGAAGATATGGCTGTTCAAAGCGATGCACCCCGTTTTGGGGTGATTTTGAGTTGCATTCCTGGTTATATAAAAATTATATATTTGATAGTGATTTTTTCATAAAATTATCTTTTTCGTTATAATATGATTATTTATCATTCAAAATGATGTTTTCACTAATTAATATCATAGCCACAAGCTAACCACCTGTGTATGTATCCACAACTAAATCACTGAAATGCAATCAAGTTAGAGACTATAGCCAACAATTGCATTGAAAAGGTTACATAGCACAAGAAAACGACCGGAAAAATTAAGGTGCGAAAACAGTCGATTTTGATGTGTAGTCAATTTTTTTCTTGGTTTCAGCATAACATGTCTTATTTGTTGCTTACATTGATTCAGCATAGAATGTCCTTAAGAAAATGTACATAATAGGGGGTCTCTTTGTGCAAAATGTTGCATAAATTTTCACTTTAAGTCGTCACTTTTACATTGAATTATATTAGGAAAATATTTAGTATATTGTGACCTTGTATTAAACGGATTGTTTCGGATTTTATCGTCGAAAAGTGACACATGTTTGTGAAACTCAATTATTTTGGTAATCTTTTTAAATAGTTTCCTGAATTAAATTATAAAAATCAAAATGCCGAAAAAGGATCGAAAAAAGAAAGGAGACGATGACGACTGGAATGACGAAGAGGCTGAAAAGAAACTGGAAGAAAGAATGAAAAATCTGGCAACAGATGACGAACCGGAGAAGAAATCCAAGAAGGTAAACATGACCAGCTGGCTTTGATCTGCATGGTTTAAATCATAAATGGCTGATTGTCTGCGTTTGATTATTCCAGAATCCATTAATTTTCAAAGTTCAGCGTATTCACACTGTTGCCTTTGGCTACCACAAAGTGATGCGGGCTAGACGCAAGCTGAAACATCAAATTGGGACCAGTCGCACACTTGTCCCGTCTTATTTACACCAGTTCGTCTATCGTAATCTCTATCGTTCAGATGACATTTTTAAGAACTTTATGCTCACTTTGGGCAAAAACTACTTATAAACTTTTCATGTTATCGTAGTTTGTTTGAATATATGAAATAAATTGTGCATATGTTTTGTTAATTAACATATTTCTAACTGTTTAAAAAAAAAAAGACGCTAAACAACTAAACAACCCAGATAAATAACTTATGAAGAAATACTCAATAAGAATCATTGTTTTTTTTTAAATTTCATCCTCAAAGTGACATGTATTTTAAACACAAATATTTTGGTCATTGTTTTAAATTAGTTTCCTCCATAAAATTATACCAATCAATATGCAGAAAAAGGATCGGAAAAAGAAAGGAGACGATGACAACTGGAATGATGAAGAGGCTGAAAAGAAACTGGAAGAAAAAATGAAAAATCTGGCCACAGATAACGAGCCGGAGAAGAAATCCAAGAAGGTAAGCATGAACCTCTGCAGGGTCAAAATTCTTTTTTTTTATTATCCTGGATACATCAGGGGTCTCGCGAGTGGGCGAAGTGGGCGATTTCTTCGCCCAATTAATCTTCACTTCGCACATTAATATCATGAAGGCGAAGTGATTTCTCCTCCTTTTAATGATTTACTTTGTGCCAGACATTGACCGATTAAAATCAAGTTGATGTGGAGAATTGGACACAGGAGAATTCTCAGCAATAAGTTGCCCCATTTACAGGTCATGCAAAGTTGAACATTCAAAAGAACAGTCTGGAGCTATAACACTTCTTGAAATTGTTAATAGATGATGCCTTGATTAATTGCCTTCTGCTGGCTACCAATAACTATGATTCAGCAATGTTAAATGGCCCATTAAAACAGTACTATTAGACTAAGGAATGATCAAATGGGAAGAAGTTACCTAGCACCGGCAATAGATATATGGGGCCCATTTACAGGTCAGATTTGGAATCTCTGCTATAAAATGAGATTTTAAATGAATTTTAAATTTAATACAAATATTTTTAACAAAATATAAATGTGATTGTATGTTGAATTGCTTAAAATTAACAAGGAAGTAAATAGATTCTGAACATTACTGGCTTGTTACTATTGAAGTTTATTTGATACACCTGCTCAGAAGAAAAAATAATTAAAAGAACAATCATGATCAACAATCAATGAGAAATATGGAAAATGTCAGTTTTATACACTTAACATGTCTTATTGTATAAAACAGTGAAGAGTTGATTGAATGCTGAACAGAAACCACTATCCATTAAGTTGCTGCAAAATATACGTAAATCTAAGATTTATGACGCAAATGTACCATTTCTCCCAAAAATGTTGCCAAATCTCCCTATTTCACATTAGGGAGAAGTGACTGCTCCCAAAATTTTTAGCCTAGCTAGACCCCTGTAACATACTAATAAAATAGATTTTGAGATCAAGGTTCCTTAAGCTTTACTGTAAAATTTATAAAAGTACATCTTTATAGATTGGCTTTAAGGAAAACAATGTAGTAGCCAAATTTCAGTGCTCTGATGACGACCCACATAATAATACCTAATTTGAACAACAACATAATAATTACTGTTAATTTATTGGTATCAACAAGCATTGTATTGAATTTTCAATCAAGCCACATTTAAATAAATTGTGATGTGTAACTCCTTTCCTCTCCCCCCCCCCCCCCCTCTCACCAATATTTTGTACAAACGTATGCCAAATGACGTAGTCTGGTGCTTCTTTTCTGTAATGTATTATTTGTGAATTGACATATTTTTCTATTGTTTCAATAGGTCATTTATTCAAACATAATTTCTTCAGTCTAAGCATGTACATGTACTGAGTTGCTTGTCTATATGTAGTTGCAGCAAATCATCTGTTGCAACATGCAGGATTTCCATGCATTGCAATAGACATTGCATACGACAGAAATACTTTTGTGCTATTCCTTAAAGCACGGGTTTTACATGGCATACATGTATAGTGAATGATTATTATAAGGTGAGTGTAGAAAAAAGGTGTCAATCAGTTCTATAAATGGACTAACGAAATATACATGCACTGGAATAAATTTTTACAACATCAAATTGTTAAGGGGTATTGTTTTTCACAACTTACTCTCTGTCAGTAATTAATTGCTCACCATTCGCAATCAAGTTTTCAATTGTTTAAAGTAAAATTGTGTGATGATGATGCTCGAAACGGTCTTTAATGTACTGTTCCATTTCCTGTTTTATATTCTGTGAATGGTGAAACTGTGATAAAATCTTACTTCATATCCTACGCAGGGCTCGAAATTAACTGTTTTTTCTACTTGCAAAACATTGCGAGCTGCTTTAATACCAACTCGCAAAATCAAAAACAGTCTCGCAAATTTTGCAGGAAACATAAAAAAAAAGTTTGGACATTAATTTAGTACTATTAAAACAAAATAAAAAGTACTTAACATACACATTTTATTTCTGCAATCATACAAAGATATCAGTTCCTTGGACCATAAGGGTATTGTTTTCAAATATAAATGTGTTGTGTTCACTCAGAAAACAAAGTTTAAGTGTCAGTTTGGGATATTTTTAATGGGTTTTCAAATATTGAAAAAAATCATCTATGATATCGTGTGTTGAGTGCGACGTCACCAAAATACAAATAAACGATTAACTTTACTTTATCTTTCGTATTTTTATATCCGTCTGTAGGCAAAAAGAAACTAATTATGTTTGGCTTTGACGCCATGTCTGTTCAAGTTCAATGAACAAATGAGAATAGTCAACTGTTTCACGTTCTTTGTTCCAATACTATCTGCGTATCTGTACTATAAGTATACCAGTCTTCATACAAGGTGCGCGCTTCCGGTACAGGTATTCAGACGTTCTATAAATTGACCTACGGTTTAGCGTTCATGACGTCGAGTACATTTATACATGTATTACTAGTTTTTTTCCCCACTATTTCTTTACTCGCAAAAAAATACTAGTGGCTTAAAACTTAACTCGCAATCAGTATTTTTCACTTGCATTTTGCGAGTGTTCGAGTGTTAATTTCGAGCCCTGCTACGTCAATCAAAAATACTGTTCACAAATAAACTCTGCCCTCATGAGCATTCTCATGACCTATTGGATGGTGAACATCACAGTTTGGGCACTGGAAAACCTCCTGTGATGCATCTTACATGACTGTGTTAACAAAATAACAATGTGATTTGACTTTTCGAAATGTACATCATGGTATCTCTTATCAGTGGATTATCTCTTACTCATGTAGCATTTATGGCGATTACCGTGGAAGTAGGTAATGAGTACTAATTTTTTTCAAAGGGAATAATTATACACTTATATCGCCATTTTCGTTATACTTAACATTTTAAACTTTAATCGCCAGCTGAAAGATTTAATCGCCTATGGCCATTTTGGCTATCGGAAACGCTAACATAGCCTGTAGGGAGTAATGCATCTGGTACCTCACTGGAACGCACTACTGGCGGAACTCTCATGTAATGACCAGATGACACACTTCTTGTTTGAACCCACTCAGACTTCAAACCTCATCCAATGAAGTTTATTCCAAGCATTCCTGATTTTCATACACTTTAGACATTCAATGCGTTTGCAAGCTTGAGAATTTTAGCTAACCAAGTGCACTTTCAAGTTGGGAATGTTAGCTTACCAGTTCAGAAGTCATTTCTCATACCAAACAAAAAGGGTGCACCTACTGTGTTTTTATGCCCCTGGATCAATAGATCAGGGGAAATATTGTTTTTGTCCTGTCTGTCTGTCTGTCATTCTGTCCCAAAACTTTAACCTTGGTTAAAGTTTGATAACGTTTGCAATTTTGAACATACTAACTTGATATTTACCATGCATGTGTATCTCATGTAGCTGCTCATTTTGAGTGGTGAAAAGTCAAGGTCAAGGTCAACCTTCAAGGCCAAAGGTCAAATATTGTATTTTTCTTTCCTATAACTTTAACCTTTGTTAAAGTTTTATCATACACTTTTTTAATATTGAACACAGCAACATTGTATTTGGTATGCATGTGTATCTCATGGAGCTGCACATTTTGAGTGGTGAAAGGTCAAGGTCACCCTTCAAGGTCAAAGGTCAAATAAAAAAAATATTCATTTCTCCATTCAATCTCTTACTTACTTCACGTGCAGCTGCACATTGTTAGTGGTGAAAGGTCAAGGTCAACCTTCAAGGTCAAAGGTCAAATATCATTGTATTTTTCTTTCCGATATCTTTAACCTTCGTTAAAGTTTTATCATTACTTTTTTAATATTGAACACAGCAACTTCAAATTTGGCATGCATGTGTATCTCGTGAAGCTGCACATTAAGTGGTGAAAGGTCAAGGTCATCCTTCAAGATCAAAGGTCAAAATAAAATATAAAATAATTTTCATTTCTCTATTCAATCTCTTACTTATTTCTCGTGCAGCTGCACATTTTAAGTGGTGAAAGGTCAAGGTCAACCTTCAAGGTCAAAGGTCAAATATCATTGTATTTTTCTTTCCTTTAACTTTAACCTTCGTTAAAGTTTTATCATAACTTTTCATGCCCCTGGCTCGAAAGATCGGGGTATATTGTTTTTGGCCTGTCATTTTGTCTGTCATTCATTGTGTGTGTCCCAAAACTTTAACCTTGGTTAAAGTTTTGCAATAACTTTTGCATTATTGAAAATAGCAACTTGATATTTGGCGTGCATGTGTATCTCATGGAGCTGCACATTTTGAGTGGTGAAAGGTCAAGGTCATCCTTCAAGGTTAAAGGTCAAATATATGGCTTCAAAGCGGTGCAATAGGGGGCATTGTGTTTCTGACAAACACATCTCTTGTTGGTGATGCTTTTAACCAATTATGTTGGAACGTTTTTGTTAAAGGTAACCTGTTTGAATGCACTTTTAATTATTAGAGTTTCTTATTAAGAAATAATTCCATTTAGGATTTCAATGAAAGAAATAATGATTGATAGCCTGCATGGACAGGCCTTTTCCAGGCATATCTACGGGTCTGTCAAATGGATCCATTTCCAAAGCAAAATGGTTTAAAGTTCCCAATTTGAACAAAAAAATCTTATTTTAAGTAAAAAAATAAATAAGAAATGTCCTATCATTATTATTTCTCAATTTTATTTCATTTACATCTAACCCATTATATAACTAAAATTTATGTGATTGTTTTCTTATGATTTGAATATTATAAATAGTTATATATAATTAGTTTGCCCAAAATCAAAGAACTTATGGTGTAAAAAAAATCTAGAAGTTTCTAGAAAAGGTCCGAGGGAATAACATGTAAATTGTAGTTAATTAAATAACACAAATCAATATGCAGAAAAAGGATAAAAAAAAGAAAAATGATGATGACGACTGGAATGACGAAGAGGCTGAAAAGAAACTGGAAGAAAAAATGAAAAATTTGGCTGCAGATGACCAGCCAGAGAAGAAATCGAAAAAGGTAAACATGACCATCTGCATGGTTGAACTTCGGATTTCCTGCATTTGATTTCTGGCGAAAGTACTCATTAAATTTATTATATTATCTGCAAAATCAAACCTGGTATATGGATTGCAGGGAATAACATGTATATTGTTAGTATTTCTGTGGTTGTTGTCTTCCTGACTCTGATGCAATTGAGGCAGTTGTCAGTTTTTGACATAATTTCATTAAATTTATAACATGTTTTTTAAGTCTTTGATAGGTATAATGCTTATATGGACCTTATCAAATTAGGAGAGAATGTGAGGTTTTAAAGCAGTTAACGAACATTCATGATAAATTATCGTTGTAATAGTGAAAATGTAGAACAATCAAGACTCAAGAGTAAATTATTTATTGTGTTTGGCATGGCAGAAGGAGAAAAAGAGCAAGCTAAAGGAGTTGGCAGAGTTCCTAGCTGAGGAGGAGGAGGAGGAGGCAAAACCAGAACCAGAACCTGAGGTACACTTGGGAAAGACACGGTCCCAAACTAGCTGAGCAATAATCTGGGATTACGTGACTTAATGCACAGGCCTAAAGTGTCATCCCAGAAAAGACTGTAAAGTCTGCACAGGCTAATCAGGGACGACACTTTTCACTTAAGCTTGATTTTTGTATAGAGGATACTTACTTGAAATGAAAATGTCACCTCTGATTAGCCAGACTGCGCAAGCTAAACTGGGACTGCACTTTATGCACACGCTTTAAAGTCAATCATCAAAGAACTTGGCTCATTTAGTTCTGAACTTAAATTCATATCTGTTATATCTGGGTCATAAATAAAATTGTCGTGTAATTGATATTTCCTGATACATAAGCATGTTTTCTAAAAATATTTAATAAGCTCACCATTGTGTTGTTGCATATAAGGGAAAAAAATGTAAATAACAAATATAAATATAGTATTATAATCACATGTATTATATCCATTTTCTGGAGAAAAAAAAAGAAAAATGTGTCTCATTTTGCGACAATGGCAATAAATGGCAAAAACCCAAGTGACATTATTGTACCAAACTAAAATAATAGATCACATTAAAGTATGCCCTTATAAATCCCTTTTTAACCAGGTTTTCCGAAGGAAAAAACTGGTTATTAGATTGGCGAATGCGGGCGGGCTGGCTGGCTGGCAGGCTGGCGGGCGGGCGGAACAAGCTTGTCCGGGCCATAACTATGTCGTTCATTGTCAGATTTTAAAATCATTTGGCACATTTGTTTACCATCATTGGACGGTGTGTCACGCGAAATAATTACGTCGATGTCTCCAAGGTCAAGGTCACACTTTGAGTTCAAAGGTCAAAAATGGCCATAAATGAGCTTGTCCTGGCCATAACTATGTCATTCATTGTGAGATTTTAAAATCATTTGGCACATTTGTTCACCATCATGGGACGGTGTGTCGCACGAAAGAATCACGTTAATATCTCCAATGTCAAGGTCGCCACGACTAAAAATAGACTTTTTTAAAAAAACAAACTTACAAAGGGGGTTAATTTTGTTTGTTCATTTCAAAAGTTCAGTTTGAGTTTTCTCCCTTTATCAGATTTTTTTTTCACAATGAAAACCTGGTTTTGTGACAATTTTGTCCCTTGTTATCTTTTATACAGAAAAAGGGAAAAGACAAGAAACGTGACAAGAAACAGACAAAACCGGAAAAGGTAAACATTGTTTTGAGTTGAGTGGTACTTACAATAACTTTTACAACTAGGCTCTTTATCTCAATTTGTCATGTCCAAGGAATGCCTCTATTTTATAGATGCTTTTAAATTTCCAAATTTAAGTCAAAACGCTGCGATTTTACGGAATTTAAAGGGCCCAGGCCTATTCTTAAATAATGATATATCCCCAAAGGTGCGAGAACCATCCCCTGAGCCTGAAGAACCGGAGGATGATGAAGACCGTGACAGGGTGGGACACAGCGGCAACGAGGAGAATGGTAGGGACCAGGCTGTAGGAACGCTAGCATGAAGGCTAAGTGCTTGACTTGAGCCCGGTTCTGGGAAAACTGGGCTAAAGGCATGTGCTTTAAGTGTTGTCTCAGATTAGGATGTGCAGTCTGCACAGGCTTATCATGGATGGGACTTTCCACTTTAGGGATTTCTTTCGTTTAAAGGAAGTCCCTTCAAAATGAAAATAAAGTTTAGGGGGAAAGTGGCGTCCCTGGTTATCTTGTGCAAGCTGCACGGGCTAATCTGGCACAACACTTTACACACATGCATTAAGCCCAGTGTTCACAGAACCTGGCTGAAATAGTGAAGTGTGGAATCACGTTTTTTTGCGGTAACCAAATCTTTGTGTTTTTTGTGCAACCGGTTACTTGCTCATCCTTGCTCAGAGTTAATAGTTTTTACAATATCCTGTGTTTTTATGCTCCCCCAAAATTTATTTTGGGGGGAGCATATAGTTGCCGCTTCGTCAGTGAGTGTGTGCGTCTGTCTGGCTGTCTGTCCATCCGTGCACAATTTTTGTGAGGGCTATTTTTCAGCAACTCATGACCGGAATTCAATGAAACTTTATGGGAAGCTTCACTACCAAGAGGAGATGTGCATATTATCAGCAGGTTCTGGTCGGATGATTTTTCACAGAGTTATGGCCCTTTGAAATTTTCTTTAATAAAATTCTTGCCCCCAACTACTGTGCCCTCAAAACGTTTCCTTTTATCTGAATATATAGTGCAATATTGTGACAAAAAAAAACTTTGGGGAGCATCACTCGTCTCCGACCGTTTCTTGTTTCCTTTTGTTAAAATGCATTATCTTAATATTTTTAATGTACCATTTCATATTTAAAAAAACAAAACAAAAAGAACATTATTTGTTGAAAATCTTCATTCAGGGAATTATAAAATAAAAAACTGAAATTTCCAAATAAACTACTAAACACAACTTCTTTTAAAATATTTATTGCAAGTGTTTGTCATGGTATATTTTGTTCTGCTAAAGGATGTGTGAATAAATGCTAAGATGTATATCTTCATATTTACTGACTTGAAAGTGTTGGCCTTAATTTCAAATGTTAGAAGAACATTGTATCACCGAGAACAGTAACTGTTGGAAGCAGGGATCATATTTTTTTGGTTTTGTCGGTCCTAGACCGATTGGGGTCATGAAAGACCGATGAAAATTCTAAACAGTCGGTCCGATTCTGTCCTGACATTCGTAAAAAATGATGTCTACAAGTTCCCAATAAAATTCGCTATTCAAGCTCTGTCTGACTAAAATATATCATCGCTAATCCCTTTATTTCCCCCCAATTAACAACCCGCTTCTGCTACTCGAGTGCACCAGTGTTGTTTTTGACACCTTATCGGCGATTTATTAGCAATTATTGATTTTATCAGGCATTCACAGCTCAGTGTTTTTATTATAGAGGTCTCTAATTGCTATTGAAAGATGTATCATAAAGAAATAAATGCCAATGACATTATTATCCTCTGTATTATACCACCTAAGGTTATAAAACCTGTCAAAACCCTAATTGTGTACATCAAACAAATTGGATGCTGACCAATACGAATTGATGTTTCACATAAATTAACTTTGGTTTTCGACTGATTGTCAGAAAATAATTTGTAACATATTGCATCAATCTAAATTTAGAGTTAATTGACGATTGGTTGAATAAGAAAAGTGCTCGATGCGCTCACATCGCGCCACACGATTTACATATGTTCAATGGGATATCCCTGTACCAATTGGATGTCAAATCGAGGCATATGGGGAAACCCCACAATTCAGTTTATGAAGTGTGTTTACTTCCGGAGAATAATGAACACTGTGTTCTTGAGTTTCTGAAACACACGTATCATCAAAATTGGGCAGAAAATTAGAGTTTCTGTAAGTAATATACTTACTAAAGTAAAGGTGGAATGTCGTTTTAGGTGTCCTACTTTTTTGGTCAAATTTCCAGACAATTTTTTTTTTTTCCCGATTTGGACCTGAATTTTTTTGGCATGTATGGATTTCGGATGTAATTTTTTGAATACTTCCCCCCCCCATTTTAAATCCAGACCGATTGATGTTGTGGGAAAATATGATCCATGGTTGGAAGTGTTGACCCTTTGTTTCAGAATTTTGATAAAATAATTCTATTTGATAAAAAGTGTGCACTTGATATGGAGCTTGATTTTTATACAGTATTCAATTCATAAGAAGGTTTCATATTGTCAATATATGTTAAAAAGTATCTGTTTCTATGTCTAATGATACAACCGCTTCTAAACTTGGATCCCTGTCATTTAAGCCTAATCCAATTCTGACTGGTGTTTGTTTTGATTTCATTATCCAAGCTGTCATAATTGGGAATTTTATTAGTGTTTTGCTAGATTGGGCGTTGCATTGATGCATATTCCCACGGAAATGTTACGCCCATTTAAAATCGACAAAATATCTCTATTGAAATAGTGTAAAATGTGTACCCCATAAATGCAAGTGGTTTCAAATTTAAATAGTAAATAAGGAGTTAGATTGTTTCCCTTTCACCATGCTGGCATTGCTTACTAAATAGTTCTTAATATTTCAGAGTCATTTGAAAGAGAAAAGATGTGGTAAAACTTGCAAAAAGGTTTTTAGCTCACCTGAGCACTTCCCTGAGCACGATGTGCTCATGGTGAGCTTTTGTGATCGCCTTTTGTCTGTCGTCCATTGTGCGGCATGCAACGTCAACATTTACCTTGTTAACACTCTAGAGGCCACTTTTATTGCCCAATCTTCATGAAATTTGGTCAGAAGATTAATTTCAATGATATCTTGGATGAGTTCGAAAATGGTAAGGTTTGCTTGAAAAACATGGATGCCAAGGGGCGGGTCATTTTTCCTTATATGGCTATAGTAAAACTTTGTTAACACTCTAGAGGCCACATTTATTGTCCAATCTTCATGAAACTTGGTCAGAAGATTAATCCCAATAATATCTTGGATGTGTTCGAAAATGATGCCAGTTGGTTGAAAAACATGGCCACCAGGAGGCAGGGCACTTTTCCTTATATGGTTATAGTAAAACCTTGTTAACACTCTAGAGGCCACATTTATTTTCTGATCACCATGAAACTTGGTCTGAAGATTTGTCCCAATGACATCTTGGACAAGTTTGAAAATGGTTCCGCTTGCTTTAAAAACATGGCCATCAGAGGACGGGGCATTTTTCCTTATATGGCTATATATGGCTTTAGTAAAACCTTGTTAACACTCAAGAGGCTATATTTATTGTCTGATCTTCATGAAACTTGGTCAGAAGATTTGCTACAATGATATCTTGGATGAGTTTGAAATGGTTCTGGTTGGTTGAAAAACATGGCTGCCAAGGGGGGCGGGGCATTTTTCCTTATATGGCTATAGTAAAACCTTGTTAAAACTCTAGAGGCCACATTTATTTTCTGATCATCATGAAACTTGTTCTGAAGATTTGTCCCAATGATATTTTGGACAAGTTTGAAAATGGTTCCGGTTGCTTTAAAAACATGGCCATCGGACGGCGGGGTATTTTTCCATATATGGCCTTATATGGCTATAGTAAAACCTTGTTAACACTCTAGAGGCCACATTTATTTTCCGATCATCATGAAACTTGGTCTGAAGATTTGTCCCAATGATATCTTGGACAAGTTTTAAAATGGTTCCGGTTGCTTTAAATACATGGCCACCATAGGGCGGGGCATTTTTCTGTATATGGCTATATATGACTTAAATAAAACCTTGTTAACACTCTAGAGGCCACATTTATTGTTTGATCTTCATGAAACTTGGTCAGAAGATTTGTCACAATGACATCTTGGATGAGTTTGAAGTTGATTTTGGTTGGTTGAAAAACATGGTCACCAAGAGGGCGGGGAAATTCCTTATTTGGCTATATATGGCTTTTGTAATACCTTGTTAACACTCTAGAGGCCACATTTATTGTTCGATCTTCATGGAACTTGGTCAGAAGATTCATCCTAATTATATCTTGGAGGAATTTGAAAATCGTTTGGGTTAGTTGAAAAACATGGCCACCAGGGGGAATTTTTATGCCCCCGAAGGAGGGCTTATAGTGATAGGACCGTCCGTCCGTCTGTCCTTCCGTCACATTTTGCATTTAGGTTTCACATTTAGGTTTCGAAAAATGCTCATAACTTCTATGTCCCTTTACATAGCAACTTGATATTTGGCATGCATGGCATGCATGTGTATCTCATGGAGCTGCACATTTTGATTGGTGAAAGGTCAAGGTCATCCTTCAAGGTCAAAGGTAAAAAAATGTATCAAAGCGGCGCAGTAGGGGGCATTGTGTTTCTGACAAACACATCTCTTGTTCCTTATATGGCTATAGTAAAACCCTGTTTACACTCTAGAGGCCACATTTATTGTCCAATCATCATGAAACTTGGTCAAAAGAATTGTCCCGATGATATCTTAGATGAGTTGACAAATAGTTCCGGTTGGTTGAAAAACATGGGCACCAGGGGAGGGTGCATTTTTTCTTGTATGGCTATAAGGCTATAGTAAAACTTTGTTAACACTCTAGAGGCCACATTTACTGTCTGATCTACATAAAACTTGGTCACAAGAATTGTACTAATGAGCTTGGGCGCATATAATAGATCAGTTTCTTTGAATCTCAGGTGAGCGACTTTGGGCCTTTCAGGCCCTCTTGTTTATGATTGCGTTTATGATGCTGTTTATAGGGGATACAAATGATAATGGGTTTTATATTTATAAAGCTTATCTTGTCTTTAGGTGTGGAGATGGAAACAGATGATGTGGTGAAGCCAAAACTTAGCAAAAAAGAACTGAAAAAGCTTAAGAAACAGGTAACAACTTACAACTATTGTAGACATTAAAGGTTTATATTGTTGATCACATAAAACTATTTCATTTTTGTTGTACTAATTTAAGCTTTTACCATTGAATTGTTAAATGTTAACACTTCTGTCTAAGTTGTCAGGATGGGTCTCTGATGAAACAAATGACAGAGTGCGTTTCAAGAAATCTATTCAAATTGTAGAACATGTCAGGACTTTAGTTTAAAAATAAATAACTTTGATGAAGGTGCGCAGCATTACTGTCATTCAGTTAATTTTGTAAAATAACTTAAAATACTTAAGAGTTCATGGAACTATTCCCTACCATGATAGCGACTTAAGCAGTTAAGCAGGTAGGTTTTGGACTTAAACATAGATTTTGAGTCAGTGACCGAGGTAAAGAATCGGTGATGATGTGCGCTATTTATAGTTAAGATGCTTTAGATTCCGAAACTTAGGCGTCTCGACCTATCAAAGAGCACTTAGGAATTCCTAAACCAATGAAGAAGTTTATCAGGAACCATTTTCCTAAACAGCATTGCGGAATCCTAAATTCACAAAGTAAGTCAATAATATGATATTTTAAATCATAAGAAGCAATGCATATTAAAACACAATAAATTAATACATCATATCCGGCAGTAATGTTCTGCATTTAAAGTCTGGTTAACAGTTTAATAATACAATGAAAACACAAAACTATACGATGCATAGGCTTTCTAAGTGTAACAAAATAGTTCAAAAGCATTTGCAACTGGAACATAATTTTACCAAATGCAATAAACAAATGCATCCTAAGATTAATAATACAGTTGAAAACCCTTAATTTTGAAGAACAATAATTAGGAAAATCAAATTATATTGTGCAATTGAAAATGTAGGTCCTATTATTACACAGCTTGCTGACAGCGTCATAGTAAACAAACATGGTGGGTACTTTTTTGGATTGGAATGAATGTGTTGTGATAAACAATGGATTGTTAGCAGGTATCTGGAGTTGATAAAACACGTGTAAGTAAATTGAGTTTATAACATCATAAGTAGGCAATAGCAGTATAGTGTAGAACTGTGGACTTTTACATATAACAATATGGAGGCCAGAGGGGGCATTGTGTTTTCACAAACACAGCTCTTGTTTCTTCCTGTTTCCAGATGGAGTATCAGAAACAACTAGAAGACCTGGATCCCAACAGCATCCACCAGTTCTCCATATCCCAGGCAGAGAAGTCCTCCAAGGCTGCAGTCTTGGAGAACCAGCTGGATATCAAGGTGAGAACTAGCAGGGTATCAATGTGGGAACCAGCAGGATATCAAGATGAGAACCAGCTGGCTATCAATGTGAGAATCAGCAGGATATCAATGTTAGAACCAGACAGATATAAACATGAGAACCGGCTGGATATTAAGGTGAAGACCAGCTGGATATCAAGGTGAGAACCAGCTGATATCAAGGTGAGAACCAGCTGAAATCAAGGTGAGAACCAGCTGGATATAAAGGTGAGAAAGAGCAGGATATTAAGGTGAGAACCAGCTGATATCACATTTAGGACATGCTGAATATCAAGGTGAGAATAAGCTGGATAATCAGATAAGAACCAGAAGGATTTCAAAGTGAGAACCAGCTGGATATCAAAGTGAGAACCAACTGAATATCAGGTTGAGAACCAGCAGAATATCAAGGTGATAACCAGCTGGATTTAATGGTGAGAACCAACAGGTTATCATGGTGAGAACTGTGCATAACAGGGCTTTCTCAGAACAGTCGTTTAACATTTGCAAGTTTGACCTTGTTTTAACAACCTAGTTGACATGTTACCAACAGACATCATGTTATTATTAAAACCTTTACCCTTTGAGCTTACGATACCATGACCATTATGACTGAATTAATAGCCTTATTTCTTGACTAAAAATAAAATAAGCTCTCAGGTTTTCATGGGCTGCTTGTGATTTGTTGTTCCTCCTTAGCTATCAATAAATGCACCATCACTCTAGTTTGATTAGAGTTATTGTTCCAAACACTTTCATTGATAGTTTCTCTTGTTGATGCTTGCAGGTGGAAAACTTCTCCATATCTGCAAGAGGCAAGGAGTTGTTTGTGAACGCCAACCTGTACATCACGGCTGGACGGAGATATGGGCTGGTGGGCCCTAATGGGTAGATTCTGAAATTGGATATTTTAGTGGTTGTTACCTGGTAACGCTCAAACAGTTTTTAGCACAGAGTATATAGATCTCCCATCCAGCTCTGTAAGTTGAACCATAGAAATATAATATAAAATTTGTTATCAAAACAGCAACAACACTTATTTCCAAATTTTAGTCAAAACACATAATTTTTCCCAATCCAATGGGACCCGACCATTTTCAAAATGGTGAAAAAAAAAGAATTATATCATCTTAGTTTTCATTGTTACTTCTTTTTGTTGAACACTAAAGAGTTAAATTTACATTGTATCCTGAATTTACACAGTTGAACACCATTGAGACAACAAAATAAAGACTATATGGTTAACATATCAAATATTTCTTTTAGATCCTGACCTGTTCTTGAAAAGCAATCGAACAACACTTATTCATAGGAAAAGACTTGAGGTTAATTTTTTGAAAACTAGTCATGAGCACATCTTCTATGAGGCTAAATACAACAAACATTCTGTTTCATAGTGAAAATTTACACAACTGTTGGCATTTGCATAACATTTAATTCAATTTCTATAGAATTTTGACTGCAGTAATTACTCTGATAGTTTTGACACTCTTTAAGTTTTCAGACACCCTCTTTTTTAGCAAAAACAATCATTTTTCCAGACATACGGGTTTTCGTCCATAATTAATGTCTCTTAATTTTTTTACAGTTTATTCTACAGCACTATTCTACAGACTCCGGCCTTGTTTTTGCTTGTTTTGTGACACCTCGATCATGTTTTTTTTACAACCGGATTAAGGTCATAAAACCTGGTAGATGCATGCTACTGGTAGGCATCAATGGATTCACCCAACAGCATTTAAACAGTTTCTTCCTATTAAGGAAGCAGAATGTTTTATGTTTTTAAAGCAGAAAAGATAGACAAAATCACACACACAAATATTTATATTGATTTATTGCTTTTATTTCAATATACATGTAATTATTTTTTTCAGACGCCTTAATATTTGTTTCTTAATTTTCGGACACCTGTATTTTTTGTCTCTAAATTTTCGGACGCCTGTATTTTTTAAATATTTTTCGTATCTAAATTTTTGGACACAAACAAAAATTAATTTCAAGTGTCCGAAAACTTAAGTAATTATGGTAATTTTTTTATTATTTGTTTTTTTAAATTTCAATCTAATCAGATAACAAAATATACATTTGTTAAAAAAATTCTCAATGGAGAAAATTAACCCAGGTTTTGTAAGAAATATGTTATAAATTCCAAAATATGGAATATTAAGAAATGAATAAGATAATATGAAAGAAGGATAAATAAATTTACAATTTTAAATTAAATATACACACTCAAAATTAGAAATAAAAGGCGACTATTTGAAGTGCTGTAAGAGTTAAACCATAAAAGTTAAACTTCACATCCAGTTGTTTTAAGTCACTGACTGTTTCCAAGACAGTTGTTTTATTGATGACCTTTGTTTTAGTTTAATAAATTCTCTATTCCGGTAATACAGCCATGGAAAGACAACCCTGTTGAAGCACATTGCAGCTCGGGCCTTGAACATCCCTGCTAACATTGATGTGCTCTACTGTGAACAGGGTAAGTTGTGAGTCAGACTTCTTTAACATTGATGTGCTCTACTGTGAACAGGGTAAGTTGTGAGTTAGACGTCTTTAACATTGATGTGCTCTACTGTGAACAGGGTAAGTTGTGAGTCAGACATCTTTAACATTGATGTGCTCTACTGTGAACAGGGTAAGTTGTGAGTCAGACATCTTTAACATTGATGTGCTCTACTGTGAACAGGGTAAGTTGTGAGTCAGACATCTTTAACATTGATGTGTTCTACTTTGAACAGGGTAAGTTGTTAGTCAGACATCTTAACATTGATGTGCTCTACTGTGAACAGGGTAAGTTGTGAGTCAGACTTCTTTAACATTGATGTGCTCTACTGTGAACAGGGTAAGTTGTGAGTTAGACGTCTTTAACATTGATGTGCTCTACTGTGAACAGGGTAAGTTGTGAGTCAGACATCTTTAACATTGATGTGCTCTACTGTGAACAGGGTAAGTTGTGAGTCAGACATCTTTAACATTGATGTGCTCTACTGTGAACAGGGTAAGTTGTGAGTCAGACATCTTCAACATTGATGTGTTCTACTGTGAACAGGGTAAGTTGTGAGTCAGACATCTTTAACATTGATGTGCTCTACTGTGAACAGGGTGAGTTGTGAGTCAGACATCTTTAACATTGATGTGTTCTACTGTGAACAGGGTTAGTTGTGAGTCAGACATCTTTAACATTGATGTGCTCTACTGTGAACAGGGTAAGTTGTGAGTCAGACATCTTTAACATTGATGTGCTCTACTGTGAACAGGGTAAGTTGTGAGTCAGACATCTTTAACATTGATGTGCTCTACTGTGAACAGGGTAAGTTGTGAGTCAGACATCTTTAACATTGATGTGCTCTACTGTGAACAGGGTATGTTGTGAGTCAGACATCTTTAACATTGATGTGCTCTACTGTGAACAGGGTATGTTGTGAGTCAGACATCTTTAACATTGATGTGCTCTACTGTGAACAGGGTAAGTTGTGAGTCAGACATCTTTAACATTGATGTGCTCTACTGTGAACAGGGTGAGTTGTGAGTCAGACATCTTTAACATTGATGTGCTCTACTGTGAACAGGGTGAGTTGTGAGTCAGACATCTTTAACATTGATGTGCTCTACTGTGAACAGGGTGAGTTGTGAGTCTGACATATTTAACATTGATGTGCTCTACTGTGAACAGGTTATTTTGTGAGTCAGACATCTTTAACATTGATGTGCTCTACTGTGAACAGGGTGAGTTGTGAGTCAGACATCTTTAACATTGATGTGCTCTACTGTGAACAGGGTAAGTTGTGAGTCAGACATCTTTAACATTGATGTGTTCTACTGTGAACAGGGTAAGTTGTGAGTCAGACATCTTTAACATTGATGTGCTCTACTGTGAACAGGGTGAGTTGTGAGTCAGACATCTTTAACATTGATGTGCTCTACTGTGAACAGGGTAAGTTGTGAGTCAGACATCTTTAACATTGATGTGTTCTACTGTGAACAGGGTAAGTTGTGAGTCAGACATCTTTAACATTGATGTGTTCTACTGTGAACAGGGTATGTTGTGAGTCAGACATCTTTAACATTGATGTGCTCTACTGTGAACAGGGTAAGTTGTTAGTCAGACATCTTTAACATTGATGTGCTCTACTGTGAACAGGGTAAGTTGTGAGTCAGACATCTTTAACATTGATGTGTTCTACTGTGAACAGGGTAAGTTGTTAGTCAGACATCTTAACATTGATGTGCTCTACTGTGAACAGGGTAAGTTGTGAGTCAGACATCTTTAACATTGATGTGTTCTACTGTGAACAGGGTAAGTTGTGAGTCAGACATCTTTAACATTGATGTGTTCTACTGTGAACAGGGTATGTTGTGAGTCAGACATCTTTAACATTGATGTGCTCTACTGTGAACAGGGTAAGTTGTGAGTCAGACATCTTTAACATTGATGTGTTCTACTGTGAACAGGGTAAGTTGTGAGTCAGACATCTTTAACATTGATGTGTTCTACTGTGAACAGGGTATGTTGTGAGTCAGACATCTTTAACATTGATGTGCTCTACTGTGAACAGGGTAAGTTGTGAGTCAGACATCTTTAACATTGATGTGTTCTACTGTGAACAGGGTATGTTGTGAGTCAGACATCTTTAACATTGATGTGTTCTACTGTGAACAGGGTATGTTGTGAGTCAGACATCTTTAACATTGATGTGTTCTACTTTGAACAGGGTATGTTGTGAGTCAGACATCTTTAACATTGATGTGCTCTACTGTGAACAGGGTAAGTTGTGAGTCAGACATCTTTAACATTGATGTGCTCTACTGTGAACAGGGTATGTTGTGAGTCAGACATCTTTAACATTGATGTGCTCTACTGTGAACAGGGTATGTTGTGAGTCAGACATCTTTAACATTGATGTGTTCTACTGTGAACAGGGTAAGTTGTGAGTCAGACATCTTTAACATTGATGTGCTCTACTGTGAACAGGGTAAGTTGTGAGTCAGACATCTTTAACATTGATGTGTTCTACTGTGAACAGGGTAAGTTGTGAGTCAGACATCTTTAACATTGATGTGTTCTACTGTGAACAGGGTATGTTGTGAGTCAGACATCTTTAACCCTTTCCCACTCAGAAACATAGTGAAAATGGCTATACAAAAGCAGCAAAAAAACAGAGCAGCCTGCGAATATCTCACAGTCTGTTTCAGGTTTTATGCTGTTTACTGATCAGTAGTACCTTACGTTTAGAAATGAAGCCTCCAAAACTTAAATATAATTAAGATAATAATGTATTTCATTTAATTTGATTTCTTTAGGGACCACACATGTGTCAAAATTTAGGTGGCAAATTGGAAAAAAAATATCTGCAAATAAAAACATTGTCAGAGTGTGTCAAATAAGCAATTTACAAAGAAAATTACAATAAAAACTAGTACTGGCAACCATAAATTGCAATGTTGCTTTTTAGCTCGGCTGTTTTCGGAGAAAACCCGAGGTATTGTCATAGCCAGCTTGTCGTGTTGTCCGCCGGCGTTGTGCTAAAACTTTGATATTTTGCTCTAAAATCAAAGTGCTTCCACCTACAACTTTAAAACTTCATATGTAGATGCACCTAGATGAGTTTTACATGCCACACCCATTTTTGGGTCACTAGGTCAAAGGTCAAGGTCACTGTGTACTCTAAAAAAAATATTCTGACAAGCTTTCATTTATTAAAAAATGCACCCGCAGCAGAGCGTTGGCACCCGTTATGCGGTGCTCTTGTTATATTTTCTGATAAAGCCCCACAAAAATTTATTGGAAAACAACCATAGCAAATCCTACCAGAATTTGACAGTAGATCGACAGTGGCCATAAAATTCCCCCAAAAGGGCTTTTTAATGCAAAATATACTTAAATAAGCAGCGTAATTGGATAGATGTAACTACATGTACCTAGTTTACTTTTGGCAAAATACTGTCTAAACCCACCTCTAAATAAGAAAATACTGTCTAAACCCACCTCTAAATAAGAAAATACTGTCTAAACCCACCTCTAAATAAGAAAATACTGTCTTAACCCACCTCTAAATAAGAAAATACTGTCTTAAACCACCTCTAAATAAGAAATTGTCCAGACATATCATGGAAACGGGCTTTGTGTAGAAATACCATGGAAAGTAGACTTTATCTAGATTTATCAAAAAAAATCGAGGCTTTGCCTAGAAATATTTTGGAAAATATGCTTTGACTTGAAATATCGTAAAATCTTGGTACGTGTATCAGGTAAACGTCCTAGATATTATAAAATAAATTTTGGGGGAGCATATAGTCGCCGCTTCGTCTGTCCGTGTGTGCTTCTGTCTGTCCGTGCAAATTTTTTGTCCGGGCTATTGCTCAGCAACTAATGACCGGAATTCAATGAAACTTTATGGGAAGCTTCACTACCAAGAGGAGATGTGCATATTATCAGCGGGTTCTCGTCGGATGATTTTTCACAGAGTTATGGCCCTTTGAAATTTTCTATAAAAAAATTCTTGTTCCCCCAACTACTGTGCCCTCAAGACGTTTCCTTTTATCTGAATATATAGTGCAATATTGTGACAAAAAAAAACTTTGGGGATCATCACCCGTCTCCGACGGTTTCTTGTTTGGAATTGTAATGAAAGGAATCCTGGAATATGCATGTTATTGCATTCACATGCTCAAGCTCTTTAAAATGCATAAACAACACCTATATAAAGTTTATGATTTTTACAGATTTGTTTCTGGGCACTTTAATAAATTCTATTCTATTATTCAAGGTGCAGCTAGGGTATGGAGTATGTACATAATGTCACTTTAATCTGTTCCTGTTTTATTGTTTGCAAAGCGTGACAAAAAAGTTTAAAAAAAAGTTTTATGTGTGTTTTTTTAGGGTAGCTTGTATGGATGGTATGATTAAAAAACTGAGCAAAGTCATGAAAATATGTTGGAATAATTCTAGAATTTCTTTTTCTATAGCTTGTGCACACATTGGAACTTCAAGCTGCTCCTTATGGGCAAATAAAACAAATCATCATAGATATTTTCCCTTCAAGATGTATATTGAATATTTAGTTTACTCTCATAGTATTTGAGCCTAACTCCAGGAAAACGGGGCTTAATGCATGTGCATTAAGTGTAGTCCAAGATAAGCCTGTGCAGTGAGCACATGTATCAGGGACGACTCTCAATTTATTTTATAATAGAATAAAAGCAGAAAGTGTCGTCCCTGATGAGCCTGTGCAGTCTAGGATAACACTTTGCAAACATGCATTAAGTCTAGTTTTCCTAGAGCATGGCTTAATTGTTTCCAGAGGTGGTTGCTGAAGACATGCCTTCACTTGAGGTGGTTCTTAAAGCTGATGTGAAGAGAACAGCACTGCTGGAAGAGGAGAAGAGGCTCGTGGCCGAGTCAGAGGCAGGAAACACCAAGAACACGGAGAGACTCAATCAGGTTACACTACACTTTGTGTACAGGTTACATTACAATTTGTGGTGGAAACATTTAAACACAATCTTATTGCATAAACACTACATGTTCAATTAGGTTACATAAGTATGTATTGAAGACAAAAAAACTTGCTCAGGTTACTTACAACTATGTACCATCAATTTTTGAAAAGCAAAAAACTTTCAAATTCATTCAACTTTTGGTGAAAACTTTCAAGATCACGATCAGGTTACTTACAACTTTGAGGTAAAAAAATCAGGTTAAATTCTATTTTGTACATCTCTTGAACAAAATGGCAGATATAAGGCATTCCTATGTGAATGACACATTGCTTGGTTACTGTTAACATGAAATGGTAATAACCATATTCAGCAACAAAATTAAGTCATTTTATAATTGCAATCACTGGTAGTATATGTTTTGCCACAATCACTGCATTTTACTAGCTTAAAAAGAAATTTTACAATATATGTCATTTAAAATCACAGTCAAGTCAAATAAATTAAAGGAAAAATTGATATCAGAATGTAGGTGATCATAATATTTATTTTCATAAACCTACCAACCATTCTTTACCATGTATACAGTGCAGTTTTATACCTCTTAACTTTCAATTTAACCAGTTGGAGCATGTTATACATTGATACAAAGCTATTTTGACTGACTCTATGGGAAACCTTTTTTCCTTCATTTTTTCATCCAAACAGAATTAGTGCACGTTTAACATGTTTAAGCCATGTACATGGTAAACAACAGTAATCAGTGAGCATCTTGTGTATCTAGGTATATGAGGACTTGAGAGCTATTGGTGCAGACTCTGCTGAATCAAAGGCCCGCCGTATCCTGTCGGGCCTGGGGTTCACAGTAGGCATGATGGACCGACCCACAAAGTCCCTTTCTGGAGGCTGGAGAATGAGGGTGTCTCTGGCCAGGTGAGTAAGGCGCCCAGGGTCCAGAAAATAGGGGCCTCCCTTGCTCTGGGTCAAAGTAGGTTCAGCACTTGTATTGGTTCTAGCAAAGAGGAACAACACTTAAATGGGTCTGGCAAAGAGGGTGGTATTTGTACTTGGTGAAATAAATAGGTGTCACCTATGCAAAGTGTCAAGTCAAGCATATAAGGGTAACCCTGGTATTTGATCCAACAAATAGGGGCAAATCTTGTACTGGGACAGCAAATAAGGGGCCACCCTCGAACAAGTTAAAGTAAGAAAGGGGTTACCCTTTTACTGGTTCAAGGAATTAGGGGCCACCCTTGCACTGGGTCGAGAACATAGAAGCCACTCTTGTACCGGGTCAAGAAAATAGGGGCTACTCTTGCGCTGGCTCAAGCAATAAAGGGTCTCCAATTGAAATGTGAAATCAAATAGGGACCACCCATATACTGGTTTTTGTATTCCAGAAACACATTAGATTTATCATAATAGATTTTCAAAAAAGTTGCAATGTTTCAAAATGTTGCGTGTTTAAAGATGCCAATAAATGAATGAATTCCTTTAAAGTGTGAAGCAATTTATTGCTGAGATTAAAACTAAAAAGTATACAATTAAAATACTGGTTATGTTATACTGTTACTTGATATTGTCTAAAAGAAGTGGTTGTATTTAAATCGAAATGGCCTTGCAGTCGTTATGTAAACAAGTAGCTTGACACTTCAAAGCTTGTGAAACAAAATTGGAGCTTGTAAAAACTTAAAGTAAGTGTTAAATCAGGCTTATTGGATTTTCACCTGCTTAAAATGATTGCATGATGTTCGGTCAAGGGTATAAAGTGAGTGTTTTTCTTTTCAGAGCGCTGTTCATTGAGCCCACTCTATTGATGTTGGATGAACCAACCAACCACTTGGATCTGAATGCTGTTATTTGGCTGGACAAGTAAGTCACACACCTATTTATATTCTCAGATAAAGTAAAATAAGCTTTGTCACACATTATGTTTTTCAGTGCTTTTTTTTAATTATTATGACCCCCTTCAAAGAATTGGGCCTAAATTGCTTTAGGGAGGTCGGGTGGCAGTTCAGTCCATATTACAAAATCCAAAGGTCACTGATCGTTTTTCCTTGTACACACTTTGACCAAACATAATTTCAGTTGGTTTGCTGGTAACTTGGGTGAAAAAGGAAGACTGTTGATTGTGAAGTCAAGGTCATTAATAAATAAAATAGAAACAAATCTGCTCAATTATTTGTCAGATGGAGGTATTGAGCTAGAATTGGATTTTTACGTAGCGTTCATGCAGGCCTTGCTTTCAAACTTAATTACATTCAACGTTATTAATTGACTGCAACAAGTAAATAACAACACATTACTTAGATAACTGGTTTAATAATACTATGTCAACATATTTTGCTTTCCAATACCGATTACGTGAATATAAAACAACATATTATAAAGTATACAACAACATATCTATTTAGTATAAAAAGTAATTAAAGTGTGGAATTGAATGGCCGCAGCGGTACAGAAAAAACCGCCAGTGGTAACCACGGTACCAAGGTTGGCTGTCATACGTGACCCGGATTGTCTTGAAAAATTATGTTTACTGGAGGTGGATGAGCACCCGTTAATTTACCAATGTGAAGTTACGCCATTAGCAGCAACACCGATGCCCAATAAAAAAAAAAAATGAGCATTGAACTAGGAAAACCATACACTTGACTGGGCTAAACCTAGTTCTACCAATCGCTCGACAGACACTATAAGACACTATAACACACGATACCACATATCACTCCACCAGCAATTTTACACTTTTTTGGAGTCCGACATTTACACACTTTTTTTAACTCGGACAGCGATTAGACACTTTAAATTCGGACAATTATACCACTAATCGCTCCACAAGCGATTTCACACTTTTAAAACACTTATAACTCGGACCAACACAATAATACCACAAATCGCTCCACCAGCGATTTCACACTTTTTAGGTCCGACATTTACACACTTTAAAACTCGGTCCATAATACTATTTATAGCTACACCAGCGATTTCACACTTTTACACACTTTATAACTATCGCTACACCAGGGATTTCACACTTTTTACACACTATAACTCGGACCAACTGTTACACACTTTTAAAAAATGGACCTTCAAACATAAAGTTTTTGCCATATGGTATTGCTACTATGTTATTAACTTAAGGCTATAATTTCTTTGACATACCCAAAAGGACCCGCTGATGGTACACAGTAGCGCAGAGTCCATTCATGCAAATGTGTTAAGTCATTGTCTTAAAGGTTAGCCTTAAGAGATATATGTTTAAGAATAAGTAGGCATTTACCCGAAAGAAAACGCTAATGTTACAAGTAACGCAGAATCCATCTAAGCAAATGTGTTAAGTCAATGTCGTTAAGGTAAGCTTTAAGATATATATGTTTTAAAAAAAGTCGGCATGCCCATCCGACCCCGGCAAACAGAATTTTCTGCCACAATAAATTTTACAAATTTATCCCCCATAACAAATGTTTATTGATCAATATGTATTTACTCAAAATACATTTGGGACTAAAAGCAAAAAATGTATCACATGTTGCCAGGTCCTTTGATGAGATCTTGGTCTATAATGCCTTTTATTGTGATTTTGTCATGAATTCCATACTGCCTTCCCTAGTTACCTGCAGACGTGGAAGAAGACCCTTCTCGTTGTGTCACATGACCAGAGTTTCCTTGACAATGTGTGCTCAGACATCATTCATCTTGATCAGCAGAAGCTTTTTTACTATAGAGGCAACTATGGTAAGTCAATCTTGATCAGCAGAAGCGTTTCTACTACAGAGGCAACTATCGTAAGTCAATCTTGATCAGCAGAAGCTTTTTGACTACAGAGGCAACTATGGTAAGTCAATCTTGATCAGCAGAAGCTTTTCTTCTACAGAGGCAACTATGGTAAGTCAATCTTGATCAGCAGAAGCTTTTCTACTACAGAGGCAACTATGGTAAGTCAATCTTGATTAGCAGAAGCTTTTCTACTACAGAGGCAACTATGGTAAGTCAATCTTGATCAGCAGAAGCTTTTCTACTACAGAGGCAGTAGTCTTACGATTTATTTATCTTACGATTTTCCCGAAACATGGCCCCAAGTTACTTTAATTGAGAACGGTTGTGAATAAGTCACATATGAATACTCTGGTGTCTTTATCAGTTGAAAATTTCAGGGGTCATGTGGCAATTTGTTGGCTTAGTTATACCTACCACACCATTAAGTCCCTACCTTGTACTCGTGCACGATAAAATCATGGCAATTTACTCAGGACACTAGTGATGGCAACCGGATGTAATCCTCGGGGGGAAATTGTGCATTTGATGCATAATATTGTCAAAATATTTATTTCCACACCTACAGCGTTTTGACAAAATATAATTTAATTCATTTGACACAACTGTTGTTGTTTTTATTACCTCTGCGTTTTCGGAGAAAACCCGAGGTATTGTCATAGCCAGCTCATCGTGTTGTCCGCCGCCCTCGTCGTGCTAAAACCTTAACATTGGTTCTAAAATCAAAGTCCTTCCACCTACAACTTTGAAACTTCATATGTAGATGCACCTCGATGAGTTCTACACGCCACACCCATTTTGGGGTCACTAGGTCAAAGGTCAAGGTCACTGTGACCTCTAAAAAAAATAAAATCTGACAAGCTTTCCTTTAATCAAAACTGCACCCGTAGCCGAGTGTGGCACCCGTTATGCGGTGCACTTGTTAACTCTTAAATGAGCATAATCTAATATTTGTATTCGAAACACACTTATGAATTGTTTTGTTAACAGTAACAAGTTGTAGCTTTAATTAAACAGTGCTCATGTATTTCATGTTGTCCCCAATAAAGAATGTGCGAAAACTATACAACATGTACAACATTACGTCATTTGTATGTGAAGCTTGGGTGTATTTATTTTAAAAACTTTGTAGCTCATAGAACATTAAGATCATTCAATCTCGTTTTAAAATTTTCATAGTGCATTATAAAAAAAAATATTGTGAATGATTTAGAATTTACATTTCTTCTAAATTAATTTCAAATAAAAAACCAGTAAATTTAAATTGTTACGGTCTTTCAGATCAATCATTAATAAACCACTTATTAAACTGTATGATTATTTAACAGTAAATTGAACAAAACTGGATTTAGTCATTTAAAATACTGGATTAGGCATGTCTAAGGAGGGCTGTCTGGCTTGCAAGTGATTTGTACACTGGCTTATGTGAGTTTGGTTGGTGGTCACCATACCGGACAGGTGGAGTTTCCTCTGGGTACTCCGCCCCCCCCCCCCCCCCCCCCCCCCCCTCCCCCCAACACAAGACCACACCAAAATTAAAAGAAAATTCAGTCACAACAACCAAATAGCTGGAAATTGCAGCTATAATTCAAATTTTGTCCCAACGTTTGTGAGTCTATTTAGTTAATTTGGTCGGGGTGCTGGTGCGCACTCTGGGTGCACTCATAATGTAGCCTCTGGCTTGGAAAGGACCACATAAACTTCTAAATACACATGCACATGAACGAAATAAATCAAGCACAGTGAAGCATCACACGCAATGATTGACGCTAATTTTATAGACATCTAATCTAACAAGTTTGGCTATGAGGCAATTAAGATGTTATTGATTAGGGTGCATGAAAAGGCAAAGTGGCGCTTCTGAACGGCGGCTTGGCGCGGCACCACACAAATGCAGCACCACACCAAAAGGGCATGGCAAAACACTACATTTGTATGTAAATTGTACTATAATTAGTTAAATTGTTTTAAATGATTATTTTGGTTATTTCTGCAAGTTTTTGTTGTGGTACTTATTATATGCAAGAGCGCTGTAATTCAAGGTGTACACAACATATGTTTGTAAATATTTGTTATTATATGATCCGCTTTCTGCGAAAACTGGGCTGAATGCGTGTTTGTAAAGTGTTATCCCAGATAGCCTGTGATATCTGCACAGGCTAATCAGAGATGACACATTCTGCTAGAGAGGCAGTGTCTTCTAATCAAAAATCCAGTTAAGGCTAAAAATGTTTTTTTCCAGATTAGCCTGTGCAGACTTCAAAGGCTTATCTTAGAAAACAATTTACAATCATGCATTTAGATCCGTTTTCCTAGAACGCAGCACATATCACTTAAAATGTTTGTCCCTCTGACCATCCTGACCACATTACCCCACGGTGTATACTGACACATTACCTCATGGTGTATTCTGACACATTCCAGGGGCCTTCAAGAAGATGTTGGTACAGAAACGTAAGGAGCAGTTGAAGGCATTTGAGAAACAAGAGAAGCAGATCAAAGATGATAAGTCATCTGGAAAGTCCAAGAAGCAGGCTGTATGTACAACCTGATATGTGAATAGACACTGTACATTAGAGCCTCGCTCTGGGAAAATGGGGCTTAACAAACATGCTTAAAGTGTAGACACTATGCACATACATTAAGCACCGTTTTCCCAGTACTAGGCTCATTTATTTAGGGGTTTTGCAAGATTTGCATTATTTGCTTTGTCTGTTTTTTCAAAACATATTGATATGATCCAGTTTGGTCAATTTTATATATAAAAAATATCATGCAGGAGTTAACAAATCTTAAGGGATATTAAAATGTTTAACTTATCCTTATCCTCCCATCATACTCTCTTTATGATGAAGTATGATCAGAGGGCAAACTGAAATTATAAAAAAAAGTGACCCCAGATCTTTACCTCCAGTGCAATTCTATTCAAATGTCCAGTTTAGCGGCATTTGAAAATTGCTTTCCGTGTCAACTTCTTTATTGTAGCTCGATAGCAGTGAAAGCCTCAGGCTTATTGAAACGCTCTAGAGTCTGTTTCCTGGGTAGAACCAGTACTTTAGGTCTAAAGGGGAGATCTTTAGAACGATCTCACAGTGGGGATCGAACCTGTGACCTACCAGTTGCTAGGCGGACACTTTATCCACTCAGCCACTTCGGAATAGCTTTCCTGACGTTGCTAATTTTGTCACTTTTATATACAGGAGTCGAAAGCTAAGGAGGCGTTGACTCGGAAACAGCAGAAGAACCGCTCCAAGATGGAGATGTTTGCTGAGGAGGAGAAGAAGACAGAGTTGCTACAGAAACCCAAGGAGTACATCGTCAAGTTTCGCTTCCCCAGCCCCTCATCTCTCAGCCCCCCGATACTTGGAATATCAAGTGAGCATGCCATGTCAAATAGAGAAACTTGTAATTCGTTGCAAACTGCTAATTTTCATAGCTTTTAGTTTACACCTATTTATTTTGGCTTGATTGGACCGAAAGCCGAAGGTTGATTGAGACGCTCTTGAGTCCCTGATAGAACAGAACTTCGAGTCCCTGATAGAACAGAACTTCGAGTCCCTGATAGAACAGAACTTCGAGTCCCTGATAGAACAGAACTTCGAGTCCCTGATAGAACAGAACTTCGAGTCCCTGATAGAACAGAACTTCAAGTCCCTGATAGAACAGAACTTCGAGTCCCTGATAGAACAGAACTTCGAGTCCCTGATAGAACAGAACTTCGAGTCCCTGATAGAACAGAACTTCGAGTCCCTGATAGAACAGAACTTCGAGTCCCTGATAGAACAGAACTTTGAGTCCCTGATAGAACAGAACTTTGAGTCACTGATAGAACAGAACTTTGAGTCCCTGATAGAACAGAACTTTGAGTCCCTGATAGAACAGAACTTTGAGTCCCTGATAGAACAGAACTTCGAGTCCCTGATAGAACAGAACTTCGAGTCCCTGATAGAACAGAACTTTGAGTCCCTGATAGAACAGAACTTCGAGTCCCTGATAGAACAGAACTTTGAGTCCCTGATAGAACAGAACTTCGAGTCCCTGATAGAACAGAACTTTGTGTCTTTAGGGGAGATCTTAAGAAGGCTCCCACTGTGGGGATCGAACCCATGACCTCCTGGTCACTAGGTGGACACATTATCTATTGCAACCTTATTCACAGCATTAGAAATGTAATACAGTAATTAGTAGAAGTATGTGCAACATTATGTAGAAAAGCTTATCCTTTAGCACATAGAGGTTGAGAATTGTATGTTTTGTTTCAAAAGGTTTTGTCCTCATATGGAAGGGCAATATGTTATTGTTTGCATATTGTGAAAAAATATCATACATATATACGTAAAACATTGTAAAAATACACTATTTTGTCACAAAATGTTGAGCATATCATTTGTCACATAATGTAGAGCACTATGTCATTAGTCTTCTAAAGTAGAGAAACATGTTACTTGTCACGTAATGTAGAGAAACATGACATTTGTCACATAAAGTAAAGAAACTTGTCATTTGTCACATAATGTAGAAAAACATGTATGTTGTCACATTTTATAGAAAAAAAGTCATTTGTCGCCTGTCATATGACATAGAGAAGCATGTCATTTTTTAAATTATGTCTAGAAACATGCCATTGGTCACATAATGTATTTGAGGATGTCACATGATGTGGAGACATTTGTTAAAAAGGGTTGAAGAACATGTTATTGGTCACATACTGTGGAGAAAGGTGTTGTTAGTTTTATAATGAAGAAAAACATGTACTTTGTTTCAGATTGCACATTCACTTATGGATCTGGATCTCCTCTATTTAAAGACCTTGATTTTGGAATCGACATGAGCTCTAGAGGTAAATTGTTAAACTTTCTGTTGCTTAAGCTGCCATATACCATGGTGTTGTTCAAATAAGGATAGTACAGCGAAACAATTATATGATATTGGTATAAGGAGAAGTGCCATGCACAAGAAACATAACCCTTCATTTTCTTAAGCACAAGAACCATAACGATACGCTTTCTTAAATAAAAGATATTGCCCTTTTGTTCCTTTTAGTTCTGCACCCATCCATTAATTAAATTTATTGGGCAGGGGATATCAATTCAAAGAATTTGCTTGTTTAAAAGTAGATATACAAACAGATATTAGTTGCCACATTTAACGAAACAAACTGTAGTCACTGTAATCTCTAGATACCGGAACATGTTCTTAATCATAAATTAAATCTTGCTTAAAAAGTAACATGAGATTCTGTTGAACTGGGCTCTTGTAGGTTTGGTTTGTACTGGATTATACAATATATGCTTATTTCAGTGGCAATTGTGGGTCCCAATGGAGTGGGCAAGAGTACATTCCTGAAGCTTCTAGTAGGAACTCTGCAACCTGTGAGTTATAGCTGGTGTTCAGAAATAAATTGTTCTCCTGTAAACATATATGATAAATGTTTTTGTGGGTTTAAAGTACATTTAAAGCAAGTTTGCTACACAATTTTCATGTGGTTTGTTTTATATTTTCCGTAGCTTTGAACAAAGTCATTTCCTATTTCTTAAACAACATCAATTCATAAATTTACAAAATGAACATACTAATGAACTTATTACAAAATGAACTTATTAACATGAAGTTAATATTTGCTGATCTATAAAAAATTATGTAATATTATGTACGATATATATTTTTCCGCCAAACGACCTTATGTTATTGTATGACGTTGACGTCACTTCCATTGTATTTGTTTATATTGATGTACTACTGATGAAGGCTATGGCCGAAACATGTTTGGTACTTAA
Source organism: Dreissena polymorpha (assembly GCF_020536995.1). NCBI lineage: Eukaryota > Metazoa > Mollusca > Bivalvia > Myida > Dreissenidae > Dreissena > Dreissena polymorpha. The sequence continues at coordinate 49,707,072 of NC_068361.1, read as the reverse complement.
GACATTTTAATAAACAAAAGTGACGTGTTTGTACGATTGATTTAATTTAATATTTGCTGATCCTAATTTCAGACTACCGGAGAATTGCAGAAGAATCATAGATTGGTAAGGTTTTGTTAGATTGGTAAGGTTTTGTTACATTGGTAAGGTTTTGTTACATTGGTAAGGTTTTGTTTAATTGGATAGACTTTGATGATTCATTTGAGTAGCACTTTGGTTAAATGGGGCATAATACATGCATGTAAAGTGTCCTCCCAGATAAGCTGGTGCTGTTCTCAAAGAGACGATACTTTTGGCCTTTTTTGGAATTTTTCTTTTAAAGTAGGTTTCTTCTATAAAACAAAAATCCAGTCTAGGCATTCACAGATTGGGAGTCATTTAGAACTGCTTGTACTCCTGTAACTACTGGGTGGATCACAGAGTGGGAGTCATTGAGAATTGCTTGTACTCCTGTAACTACTGTGTGGATCACAAAGTGGGAGTCATTGAGACTTGCTTGTACTCCTCTAACTACTGGGTGGATCACATAGTGGGAGTCATTGAGAATTGCTTGTACTCCTGTAACTACTGGGTGGATCACAGAGTGGGAGTCATTGAGACTTGCTTGTACTCCTCTAACTACTGGGTGGATCACATAGTGGGAGTCATTGAGAATTGCTTGTACTCCTCTAACTACTGTGTGGATCACAGAGTGGGAGTCATTGAGAATTGCTTGTACTCCTGTAACTACTGGGTGGATCACATAGTGGGAGTCATTGAGAATTGCTTGTACTCCTGTAAGAACTGGGTTGATCACAGAGTGGGAGTCATTGAGAATTGCTTGTACTCCTGAAACTACTGGATGGATCACAGTGGGAATCATTGAGAATTGCTTGTACTCCTGAAACTACTGGGTGGATCACAGAGTGGGAGTCATTGAGAATTGCTTGTACTCCTGTAACTACTGGGTGGATCACAGATTGGGAGTCATTGAGAATTGCTTGTACTCCTGCAACTACTGGGTGGATCACAGAGTGGGAGTCATTGAGAATTGCTTGTACTCCTGTAACTACTGGGTGGATCACATAGTGGGAGTCATTGAGAATTGCTTGTACTCCTGTAACTACTGGGTGGATCACAAAGTGGGAGTCATTGAGAATTGCTTGTACTCCTGTAACTACTGGGTGGATCACAGAGTGGGAGTCATTGAGAATTGCTTGTACTCCTGTAACTACTGGGTGGATCACAGAGTGGGAGTCATTGAGAATTGCTTGTACCCCTGTAACTACTGGGTGGATCTCCCTCAAACTTTCACAGTTTAATGGCAGTATTGTGTAGATGATCATAAAGAACGAAATTTTGGCTGCAATTTGTTTTCACATAGTGATTGCTCTTTTTTTATGCTCCCAGTAGGGTGGCATATAGCAGTTGAACTGTACGCCTGTCAGTCAGTCTGTGCGTCCGTCCGAAAACTTTAAAATTGCCCATAACTTTTGCAATATTGACGATAGCAACTTGATATTTGGCATGCATGTGTATCTCATGAAGCTGCACATTTTGAGTTGTAAAAGGTCATCCTTCAAGGTCAGAGGTTGAATATATGGCTTCAAAGCGGCGCAGAAGGGGCATTGTGCTTCTGACAAACACATCTCTTTTTATGCCCCCCGGTAGGGTGGCATATAGCAGTTGAACTGTCTGTCAGTATGTGTGTATGTCAGTCTGTCCGTCCGTCCAGAAAAAACTTTAACGTTGGCCATAACTTTTGCATTATTGAAGATAGAAACGTGATATTTGGCATGCATGTGTATCTCATGAAGCTGCACGTTTTGAGTGGTGCAAGTTCAAGGTCAAGGTCATCCTTCAAGGTCAAAGGTAAAAAAAAAAAAAAAAAAATTCAAAGCGGCGTTCTCATGAAGCTGCACATTTTGAGTAGTGGAAGTTCAAGGTCAAGGTCATCCTTTAAGGTCAAAGGTAAAAAAAATACTTCAAAGCGGCATTCTCATGAAGCTGTGCATTTTGAGGGGTGGAAGTTCAAGGTCAAGGTCATCCTTCAAGGTCAAAGATCAATTTTTTTAATTTTTTTATTTATTTCAAAGCGGCGCAATAGGGGGCATTGTGTTTCTGCCGAACACATCTCTTGTTTAAGATATTTCTTGTTTGACCTTTGTGAGTTATGCTCCTTTTAACCCTTTAACCCATTAGAAGCAAAGTGAAAATGGCTTTTTTTGCACCAGCATAAAACCAGAACAGCCTGCAAGTTACCGGCAGTCTGTTCAGGTTTTATATTGTTAGCTGCTCATCGGTAATTAAGGGTTGGAAATGAAGCCTTTAAAACTTTAATCTAGTAAGAAAAGTCTTTAATAAAATTAAACTTTCTGAGTGACTGCAAATGCGTCAAATATGTATCTAAGTGGTAAAGGGTTAAGGGACTTAACTCAAAAACTGAATTAAGTTTTAACAATATATTTAATAACAAAATTTACTCATGGGTTAACAATGTTCTACTACGAATTTCCGCAAGTTTTCTATCTGCCCAAAGTTCAAACTGAAAGGCTTGTATAGGGGTCTTTTCATGACGTGTGTTTGCTTGTTTTAAATCTGTTACAAACAATATCAATAGCAATTGAAAGGCATAATATACTGTAATTACTCTGTAAGTTTTCGGGCACTAAGTTTTCGGACACCCTCTTTTTTAGCCAAAATAATTTTTTTTCGTGACAGTATTTTCGGACATACGGGATTTCGTCAAAATAAAATGACTCCAATTGTTCGAACATTATATTCTTCAGTGCTATTTTACTTGAGTTTTGCCCTGTTTTTGCTAATCTGGGACCCTTTGATCATGGAGTTTTACAACCAGATTCAGATCATGAAACCGGTGTCATCCCAATTGTCCCACATTAAGAATTTCAATACACCATTAAAGTAGGTGTGAAGAGGGGTAAGAAGGAAAAGTTAAAGGTCGGCTCAAGAATCACATTCCAAAAGTATTGGACAAACTTGCATGCGTTATAAACATAATTACAAAGACCATAAATGGACTTTATTTTGATTATCTACGGTCAAAGTATAAACTGATAATTATCTATTATTTGTTTCTTACATAAATACAATATTTATTCAAAAATAAAAAGATAAGAAAAAACTATAAGTATTATTTTAATTAAATAACAAACATTCATTAATTTACCTCCAAGGCTCCATGCGTTATAAATGAATTAATCGTTGATGGTATAAAACTCGCACTCGAGTGCCGTAACAAACCAACCTCAATTCACTAATTTAAATTTCGTTGATTAGGTAACTAGTAAACACAGAGAAATTCGCATTTAATATAGATTTTGGAGCATAAATATGCATAGAAGAAACTACACCAATTCCAACAATCTACAAGGAAGAGATCAATGAACTTCGAACCCATGATTGGAATGGAATGGAGACACAGCTTCGCTTGTCATGAGTTAGCCGACATTCAATATGTGGGACAATCAGGAGTAAATGTAAACCTTAAAACCTGGCATAGAATGCCCTGAGGGCAATTGACCATCACAATTGCGTTATTAGGTAGATAACCATGAAAACCGGTAAACAAAAATGGTTTCACCCAACAGCATTTGAAATGATAAGCAGTTTGGTTGTTTTTTATGCCCCCTTTCGATGAAAAGGGGGTATATAGTTTTCGCACTGTCCGTCAGTCTGTCTGTCAGTCTGTCAAACTTTTCGTGTCTGCTCTCTAATTCAAATAGTTTTCATCCGATCTTTATGAAACTTGGTCAGAAGTTGTATCTAGACAACATCTTGGTCAAGTTCGAATATGGGTCATGCCAGGTCAAAAACTAGGTCACGGGGTCGAAAAAACATGTCCAAGGGAAGTAATAAGCTTTAAATGAACATAATTATCTTACCTGCCAAATTATATATTTTTGTAAAATAAATCAAACATCGTGGTTAAAGGTCAAGGTCATCCTTCAAGGTCTAAGGACAAAAATACAACATCAAGCGAAGTAATTAGCTTTAAAGGGAGATAATTATTCAATATTGAACATAGCAACTTGATATTTGGCATGCATGTGTATCTCATGGAGCTGCACATTTTGAGTGGTGAATCTACAGTCATGGTAGTGGCTTTTAATTATTTGCTACTAAAAATAGAGATTTGTTTGAGACAATTATTTTCAATGGAAGTAATTTATACAATTAAAAATCTCAGATTATATATTTCCTTACCAAGAATTTAAGTTCTTTTCACAGTTACTGTACAGATTTTTTATTTTGATTATTTATATTTATATTTGTCAATTTTTTTTAAATGATATAATTATCATTTCTTTTTGTACTAATTTGTGAATGGTAGGGTTCATTACATACCTGTGGACTTATGTCCATAGATACATGATGAACTCTGGCTATGATCTCTTTCATAAACCACAGGCCTTGGTTGTCAGTGAAGTTTGACTTGGTCATTTTTAAATGTCTACAGACCCCCCCCCCCCCCCTTTATAAGCTTTAAAGGGAGATGATTTCTATACCTGCCAAATGATAAATAGAAATTTCATTTCAAAGCGGCGCAGTAGGGGGCATTGTGTTTCTGACGAACACATCTCTTGTTTTGGTGACGTTTTCATATACTATTTCAGGTAAGAGATTGCAAATAAGTGAAGTTGTATTTTATATAAAGTAATTTAAGTAATGAAAGGAGAGCACAACAGAATAAAATTATTTCACATTTATTAATTGGTTTTATTTCAATATAATAATTGACAAACAAACATAACAAATATGTCTCTAAATGTTCAACCCTTGTACATTTTGAATATATTTCGTATCTAAATATTCGAACACAAAAACTATTATTTTTATTATAGAGTAATTACGGTACACATCAAAACATGGATTATATCAAAAGGACGATTTGTTTATATGAATCCTACAAACTGTGAAAAGTAAGATTATTATATAACATGTTGACATATAATTAAATAATTGTAGAAAGTGGAACCATCAGGTTAAGAACAGCAATTAACCTTATTAGATCATAATACATGTATGTCCTTGTGACAATGTTAATTAAAAGGTAACTATTCCTTGCTGTGAAAATAGGTTTATGGTGATGGACATATCAATGACCAATGTTTGTTTTATGGTATATAACAATATATAACAATATGTAGATTGTAGGCAACACGATACAAAAATAAAATAAGGTGCTAACAATTTGCAGTGTTCATGGGTCATACATAAGAATCCAGATTTATTTATAATCTGATATACAAACTGTATGAAAACTTTTTAAGTTTAAAGTACATAAGAAATTGTATAATGAAATTATAACAGCTTATTTTACATTGTTTGGGTATTTAATACTGTTAGATAATTGCTATTCCCAGGCAATAAATTATAGGTACTTTGTAAATTAAAGACCATTGTATTAAAATTTGAGACCACATGTATTGTATTAAAATTTGACAGTTGCATTAACTTGATTAAGTATGGTAATTCACTACAGATACTTCCTCTGGTTAAAACTGTCAGCTCAGGCCAGTTGAAAACAATGTTCATAAATGTAGACCTGTCAAACTCTACTGCCAAAATTCCCTTTGGCAATCATTAATGTTAGTTATATGTTCACTGGACTCATATTAGATTGTCATGTTGACACCTGAGCCTGGGAGAAAACTTAGTATGTAAGGACATATTAAATCATTTGGGAGCCATAGCAATATCTGTTTGTATTTAAAACATTGTGACATCTGCTGTCCTTGTTCCTCTTCAGGTAAGGCATTTTATTTTACTGTTATTTTCTGTTAAGTTAAATAACATTTTACTATAGTTTAAAGATATAAATGATTATTTCCTATTTGGCAATTATATGGAATTGTAGGAATTTAGAATTATGGAATGTAATTTGTGCGCATTATCTTTTATATTTATTTGTAAGTTAACTAAAAAAATAAATAATTCAAAATATTTCATTATTTCTGATCATTGATGCAACTTTGTTGATGAAAACTTATGTATGTTATTAATAGTTTATTATGCCCCCCTTCAAAGAAGAGGGGATATATTGCTTTGCTCATGTCGGTCTGTCGGTCGGTCCGTCCACCAGGTGGTTGTCAGACGATAACTCAAGAACGCTTGGGCCTAGGATCATGAAACTTCATAGGTACATTGATCATGACTCGCAGATGACCCCTATTGATTTTGAGGTCACTAGGTCAAAGGTCAAGGTCACAGTGACCCGAAATAGTAAAATGGTTTCCGGATAATAACTCAAGAACGCTTAGGCCTAGGATCATGAAACTTGATAGGTAGATTGATCATGACTCGCAGATGACCCCTATTGATTTTCAGGTCACTAGGTCAAAGGTCAAGGTCACGATTACACGAAATAGTAAAATGGTTTCCGGATGATAACTGAAGAACGCTTATTCCTAGGATCATGAAACTTGATAGGTAGATTAATCATGACTCGCAGATGACCCCTATTGATTTTTCAGGTCACTAGGTCAAAGGTCAAGGTCACGGTGACATGAAATAGTAAAATGGTGTCCGGATGATAACTCAAGAATTCTTATGGCTAGGATCATGAAACTTGATAGGTAGATTGATCATGACTGGCAGATGACCCCTATTGATTTTCAGGTCACTAGGTCAAAGGTCAAGGTCACAGTGACAAAAAACATATTCACACAATGGCTCTCAATACAACGGAGAGCCCATATGGGGGGCATGCATGTTTTACAAACAGCCCTTGTTTTTGGATTAATTCCCTTTATGATAAATAACAATTTTACAATTTGCCTACATATACAGCACAAAATGGCTCTATCCTGTAGGTGTAAAGAGAACAAAAATGGACCATTGACTGAAACCTTTACATTTCAAGGGATTCATCCTGCGAAAACTATAAACCTGCAGTGGGAGAGTGTTACTTTTGGACAAGTTTCCATTGGACAGGCTAAGAAAACAGACAGTTATTTTCCTACCAGTAGTTCAGGAAATGGTTCTGTACTTCTGAATTTCGGCTATGAATCCTGCTGAGCAGTGTCCATTCATTTAAAGCCATGCATCTGTGCCTGGAAATATGAATGCTGACTATTCGAATGTGGAGACAATTCCATCCCACCAACTTAGTCCTTCTGATGTTTCAAAGGAAGCTGATGACCAACTTTTGTTGGGACGCTGGTATGTCCTGCCGTCTGAGAATGATGATGTTGATGCATTCCAAGGAAGTGATGATTTGGCAGTCAGAAATGTTCTGCTCAGAAGTCCCTCAGAAAAAACTGGTCCGATGTTTGACCCTGGAAGTGTTAATAAACAATGTGAAATATCTGTTTTCAAAGGAAACTCATCAGTTCTTTCAACACAAACATTTAATTCTGCTGGTATAATAAATCATAAAAGACAATTTTTGGATTCTCAGTATGTTGCCTTTTTGAATCCCAAGGTAATGGATATTAAATCAGTTCTCTCCACTTTGGACACAGACACATTGCATGACAGGGGGCCTCATGGGGATATTCATATCCCAAATTGGGGGATCATGCCATCTGTTGTTTCCCCTACAGTTCCTTTAGTTGACAGGCAGACTTCCAATTCTGGCCAGGACGCAACAACATTTCTGCCAAGCCTTTCACCTCAGAGTTCACTGCTCCAATACCATCAGCAACAACAACCACAACTGGTAACCACAGCAAAGAGCCCGCAAGATGTGTTTGATGAAATACAGGATTTAGGTGATCAAATCCTGGAGGAACACAAGTCAAAGGCTTTAAACGAGTTGCAACTTTGCCAAATTGGTTGTCAAAAGGTTATGTTAAATTTTGAAAACAAGCTGATTATGCCCAGTTTACCATATTCTGCAACTGATTTGACTCCTGACCATCATTTTGCTTTTGAACATGAGGCAAATGCGGTGAGCACTTCACCGGTTCAGGTTTTACCTATGAGGGTAAATCCTTCAATAAATGGCAGTCCAGTGGCAGCTCCCAGTTCTGAATCTACTTATGCTACGATTAAAAGGAATTGTAATGATAAATCAATTAAAAAGGACTTTCCTACAAATCAGTCAATTGGTTTGTCAAGTGATGTAACATACAGTATGGACCAAAATAATGAAATATTACCAGTGGATGATCCAAATGTTCCGATGCCACTAATCAGATGTGATTCAAAGGAAGATATACCACAAGACATTACTGAAAGTCAGGCCAATGAAATGCCTTTGTCAATGAGTTATACCATTTTTAATTTGGCAGAGGTTTCTGTGACAACAGAGGAAGTGAATTCAAATCTGGCAGCTGAGTCTGGCGAATGTTCTTCTGATTACTTTGAAGAGATATTCATTGAAAGAAACCAAAAGAAAAGCAAGAGCTATAATTCAACTCTTTTGGAACCAAAGAGGGTTTGTGGTCAAGGTTCATCCAGTGGCCAAGTCAAGCCTAGGAATGCTGCAAAAAACAATGGTCCCCCTTTTCCTTAAACCAGCTAAGAGGAAATTGGACAAAACAGGTGACCTAGTAAGTGCAAAGAGAGTGAAAAAAGCCAAGACACTTGAAAAGGACAAGACTGAATACCTTCTTCCAGAGAGGAACCTAGCAAGCTGTAAGAACCTAGAACCTTCAGATAATGACCACTTTCTGTACTGTGGAGAATGCAACAAAGAGTTTGAAGGGGATTGCCCTGTGCATGGACCATACAACTTAATACAGGACAAAGAGGTGCCAGAAGAGGACCCCTTTAGAGCTGATCATACTCTTCCAGATGACCTTGAAATTAAAACCTCAAAGCTATTTGGAGCTGGTCTTGGAGTATTTTCAAAAGTTGGACTCGAATCCAGAATCATGTTTGGACCATATAGGGGTGATACCATCTCTTACAACCATAAATCAGGATATTGCTGGCAGATCTATAAGGAAGGCAAAGCTAGCCACTGTGTGGATGCCCAGAACAAGGCCACCTCTAACTGGATGAGATACGTGAACTGTGCAATGACAGAGGCAGATCAGAACCTTGTAGCATTCCAGTACAAAGGAGGCATCTATTACTGCACATTCAAGCCAGTTTCACCAGAAGAAGAACTGCTTGTCTATTATGGAGATGAATACGCCAGAGAAGTTGGCATCAACAGAGACAAGAACTTGCTCTTCAGACCTAAATATGTCAATGAAGAGGGAAGTGACATTTTAAAAAATGTCATGGAACAGCAATTAGAAAATGCAATATTACAGAAGAAGAAGAACATAGAAAACACAGATGAAAAGGAGTACAATGGCGTGATGTGGAATAATACTAGAAAGAACAGTAGTAACTTGAAGACATACATGAGGATACATGCTGGAGAGAGACTGTACAAGTGTGAGGTGTGTGGCTATGCCTGTAGCCAGAGTGGTAAATTGAAGACACACATGAGGATACATACAGGAGAGAAACCGTACAAGTGTGAGGTGTGTGGTTTTGAATGTAACCAAAGTTATAGCTTGAAGACACACATGAGGATACATACAGGAGAGAAACCGTACAAGTGTGAGGTGTGTGGCTATGCTTGTAGCGAGAGGCGTAACTTGAAGACACACATGAGAATACATACAGGAGAGAAACCGTACAAGTGTGAGGTGTGTGGTTTTGAATGTAGCCAGAGCTGTTCCTTGAAGACTCACATGAGGATACATACAGGAGAGAAACCGTACAAGTGTGAGGTGTGTGGTTATGAATCTAACCGGAGTTATAGCTTGAAGACACACATGAGGATACATACAGGAGAGAAACCGTACAAGTGTAAAGTGTGTGGTTATGAATCTAACCGGAGTTATAGCTTGAAGACACACATTAGGATACATACAGGAGAGAAACTGTACAAGTGTGTGGTGTGTGGTTATGAATGTAACCAAAGTAGTCACCTGAAGACACACATGAGAATACATACAGGAGAGAGACTGTACAAGTGTGAGGTGTGTGGTTATGCATGTAAGCTGAGTGGTCACTTGAAGACACACATGAAGATACATACAGGAGAAAAACTGTTCAAGTGTGAGGTGTGTGGCTATGCTTGTATCGAGAGTTGTACCTTGAAGAGACACATGAGGATACATACAGGAGAGAAACCGTACAAGTGTGAGGTGTGTGGCTATGCTTGTAGCCAGAGTGGTTATTTGAAGACTCACATGAAGATACATACAGGAGAGAGACTGTACGAGTGTGGGGTGTGCGGTTATACATGTAAACTGAGTGGTGACTTGAAGACTCACATGAGGATACATACAGGAGAGAAACCATACAAGTGTGATGTGTGCGGTTATACATGTAATCAGATAAGTAACTTGAAGAGACACATGAGGATACATAAAGGAGAGAGAAAGTACAAGTGTGAGTTGTGTGTTTATGAATTTAACCAGAGTACTCATTTGAAGAGACACATGAGGATACATTCAGAGACTGCTGTACAAGTGTGAGGTGTGTAGTTATGCATTTACATGGAGGGAGTCCTTGAAGAGACACATGAGGATACATACAGGAGAGGGAATGTACAAGTGTGAGGTGTGTAGGTATGCATTTGCCCGGAAGGAGTCCTTGAAGAGACACATGAGGATACATGCAGACTAGAGACTATAAATCTTTTAGGTGTGTGCTTATGAGTGTAACACAAGTAATACCTTGAAAATACACATGAGGATACTGGAGTTATGCACACATTGTGTGGTTATCCATGTAACTAGAGACGGAACTTGAAGACACATATGAGAATGCTTACATGAGAGAGAGAGAGAGCACAAGTGTGGGGTGTGGGGTTATGCATGTAACCAGAGTGTTACCTGTATTCTCCATCAAGCTGTTATGCTACTGCAGATGATTGGTGTGTGAGATGCTATTATGCTACTGCAGATGATTGGTGTGTGAGATGCTATTATGCTACTGCAGATGATTAGTGTGTGAGATTCTATTATGCTACTGCAGATCATTGGTGTGTGAGATGCTTTTATGCTACTGCAGATGATTGGTGTGTGAGATGCTGTTAGTAGTTTGGAAGACATGCAAAAGCATAGTACAAAGTGAAAAAAATATTAAACATAAATATATAGAAAACTTAGCTTTGCTTAGTTACACTGTACTTAGTGATTTTCTGTGTGATAAATATTTTTCATTAAATGTTATATGAAAACATTTATTATAAATGAACATATATTTAACGCAGAAATAAAGACTGTGTCATTACTGTCAAATCTAAGGATTATTGTTATTATTAGGGATGGCAAACCTAAGCAAATTAGTAACCGGTTAACCTGTTTCGATATTCAAGCGGTTAACCGACTCACGTACCACATAAATGAAAAAAAAAAAAATCCAAAAAACCTATACGTTTATAAACAATTACATGCATTTGCAAATATACTCTTGTCTTGTTGATTGTCTTGTAACCTAATTACTTTAACCATTTTATCAATTAAATACTGTTTCTTTACAAATTTTGTAATTTCCGACATTTTTATATGCTTGTCGGTGAACTGTGATATTTCTTTGTTGAAATATTACCTTCATGTCTTTTACACATAATTATTGTTCTACACCTTGATCAATAAAAGCTAGTGCAGAATTTGAATTATGTTGTGTTTTATTAACACTCATTTTCCTTTAGGAATTTCATGCATTAACAGTTTTCTGATTAATAACAATTGTCGATTAGCGTAAACATATTTTGCAATGGGCAAAGGGTTTTCCAAACCTCTATTGAAGGCCTGTTTATACTCGATGTCTTTATTAGGGCATTTCAGTTTGCAATAGTTGTTAAAACAACAGTGATCGGGTGTAATCACAGTGTCCAGCTGTATTGATTTTATCAAGCAATGGTAGTCAACAAAATAACACAATAGAATGTAAAGTGCTTAACAAACACACTGCAGAGTAGGTGCTAATTTCTTGTGTGCCTGCTCATTAATCTGCTGCACCCGATGTTTTACAACTCTAATCGCTTTTGATCCACAGAGGGGCATCACGGGGTGGTAATTGGTGATAATTTGCGATAAGATAAGCGGATTAGCCAATACAGTGGAATGAAGTCAAACAAAACTAACGATTTTACTATTTATTGCGTTCAACCAAAAAAAAATTCTGCAAGAGTAACCAAATATTAATTGTGTAACCGGTTAACCTCCTTAAGAAACGGATAACCTGTTAACTGAATAAAGCGACTGCCCTGTCCATGAGTTAGGTGCACTTGTTAACCATCTTACTCTTTTTATGCCCCTGGATCGAATGATCAGGGATATATTGTTTTTGGCCTGTCCGTCTGTCTGTATTTGTATGTGTCTGTCATTGTATGTGTCCCAAAACTTTAACCTTGGTCATAACTTTTGTATTATTGATGATAGCAACTTGATATTTGGCATGCATGTGTATCTCCTGGAGCTGCACATTTTGAGTGGTGAAAGTTCAAGGTCATCCTTCAAGGTCAAAGGTTAAAAAAAATCAAAGCGGTGCATAAGGAGGCATTGTGTTTCTGACAAACACATTTCTTGTTTCGTCTTGTTGACAATTATAGGTTGAATATGTGTTCCATGTTATTTATTGTTCTCTTGTCAGTGGGTTTGTATTTTTTTATAATTCTGATATTCATGGTTTTGTTGAAGTACATCTAAAAACATATGCAGGTTTATTAATGCAAGTTAACATTCATTATAATGTATAATGAACAATAGTTCTCACTTGTCTCTTTCATTTTACAGCTAGTTCTGAAAATATAAGTATTGAACATAGTTCACTCCCTTTGTTGTTTAATTACAAAAATTAGTGCAAAAGCCCAAAGAGATTATGTCTCAAGTTTGTATGTAAATATATCTTAATTACATCACACTTTTGTTGATGTAGATGTAGATTCACTGAGTGAATTGATTTTGATAGTGCAGATATAAAGACAATTTCAAGTTAGGAGTCCACTCTTTTAAATCCTGAGTATTTAAATATTTAGATGATCAAGTTAAAAAAAATCTACCGGTAGATTTTGTGCAAAACTGCTTACATTATTTGTATGCCCCCGGATCGAATTTTCGGGGGTATATTGTTTTTGGCCTGTCTGTCTGTATGTCATTCTGTCTGTCTGTCTGTCATTCTGTCCCAAAACTTTAACCTTGGTTATAACTTTTGCAATATTGAAAATAGCAAATTGATATTTGGCATGCATGTGTATCTCATGGAGCTGCACATTTTGAGTGGTGAAAGGTCAAGCTCAAGGTCATCCTTCAAGGTCAAAGGTCAAATATATGGCAATAGGGGGCATAGTGTTTCACTAACACAGCTCTTATTTAACCCATTTATGCCTAGCGTCTAGAAAAAAGGCCTTGGCAAACAGCATAGACCCTGATGACAGCCTCTCATCAGTGTCTGCACTGTTTGCTTAAAGGAATTTCTGTACGAAATATTCTAAATATAGAAATAAATATACTAGACATCCCTCATTTTGGAAATAAATTGATCCTATTTAGAAGGATGGGAGAGTCCACTAGGCATAAATGGGTTAACATCTTGAAGCTTGTGTTTTCAACTCCTTTATAACTACTAGTTACTCACTCAAACTATCACAGTCCAATTAACCTTTATTAGATTAATATAGATAGATTAGAAGAATATCATAAAGAAACAAATTCTGGCTGCAACAAGTTTTAGCCTTTTGTTTTTCCACTATAGAATAAAAAATTAATAATCAGAAAATGCTGTGTTGTTAACTTGGCTTTAACTTTTGGGATTATCTCACTCAAAAACTTAAATATTTGAATGTCTTTGTATGTCTAGATATCATGATCATAAAAGAATTTTGGCAGAATTATGGCCCTTTGTTTTTTCCACTCTATATTATATGGTCCTAGAATGTTTTTTTTAACTACTATTTAAATATTGGGTGATTCTTGCTCCAATTCTCACTGTTGAATGACATTAATTGAGTCGTGTTCTGAGAAAACTGGGCATAACGCATGTGCGTAAAGTGTCATCCCAGATTAGCCTGTCCGCACAGGCTAATCAGGGAGACACTTTCCGGTTTATGACCTTTTTTGTTTAATTGAAGTCTTTTCTTAGCAAAAATCCAATTTAAGCGGAAAGTTGCGTCCCTGATTAGCCTGTGCGGACTGCACAGGCTAATCTGGGATGACACTTTACACACATGCATTAAACCCAGTTTTCTCAGAACGTGATGATAATTTGTGGATGATAATAAAGAAATTTGGTTTGACTATGACCAATTTTGGCTTAATTATGGCCCTTTGCCTTTTTGTCCACTGAAGAATATATCGTGGATTTTCTTGTGTCCAAACATGTCTCAAGAGGGACCTGTCGGTGTCTGTGACACTTTTCTAGTTCTGATTCTTTTACTTAATTGGATATAGTTCATGTAAGCTGTTTTATAAATTGATCTGAAAAAAAATCATATACAATTTTGCTGAATTTTATGTAATTTAATGGTAATATGTTGAATTCTACATAAGGAATCTATTGATCTCAGATTATTTTGATGCATTTAGATGATTAGACATATTACTATAATTTCTGAAGGGATAATACTGTTGCTATCTTTTACAGAGGATTGGCAAGTATGACCAGCATTCTGCTGACCAGCTGGTACCGGATGAGTCTCCTATAGAACATCTGCAGGTCGGTGGCATATATGGTAGCCTTGGTCTGAGAACAATTGCCTTAATGCCCGTACTTAATTTGTTATAAAACAATACATATTTTGTATCTTAAGTATGGCTTAAATTTGTCCTGGTATTGTTTTTGCCCTGTCTGTCTGTTGGTTTGTGTCAAAACTTTAACATTGGCCATAACTTTTGCAATATTGAAGATAGCAACTTGATATTTGGCATGCATATGTATTTCATGGAGCTCCACATTTTGAGTGGTAAAAGGTCAAGGTGATCCTTCAAGGTCAAAGGTCAAATATATTTGGGGGGGACATAGTGTTTTACAAACACATCTTGTTTTACATGAAGATATAATAAAATTACTTGACAAATTCCTTATGTTGTAAAAGTGGTGTATTGGTTTTCCAAACTTCCTCTATAACATGTGACTAGTCATAAACGAGATGTTTTAGCCAAAATAATGTGCCACTTTATATATTGTGCTAAAGAAGCCAATTTGAAACATGGCTTAATTTTTTTTAAGAAAGTTGAAACTTAACCCTTTTCCACTCAGAAGCAAAGTGAAAATTGCTATATGCAACCAGTCACTCGCAGTCTGTTCAGGTTTTATCCTGTTTTCTGCTCTGCAGTATGTTAGGCTTGGACATGAAGCCTTTTAAACGTGAATCTAGTATGAAAGGTCTTTAATATAATAGGATTTTCTAACGTACTACAAATGGGTCAAAGTGCCTGTCTGAGAGGTAAGAGGTAAATCTGCCCTTGTTTGCTTGCAGCGTAACTTCAACATGGACTACCAGTTGTGTAGGAAGACGCTGGGCAGCTTTGGGTTGCCGGGTCACTCTCACACCATCAAGAACAGGGACCTGTCTGGGGGACAGAAAGCTCGCGTGGCACTGGCAGACCTCACATGTAGACAGCCAGATGTGCTTATATTGGTAGGTACATAGCCACATGGGGCTAAGACATTAATTTAGCCTAGTTTTGAGAAAACTGGACCTAATGATTGTGCATAGTGTCGTCCTAGATGAGCCTGTGCAGTCCGCGCAGGCAATCAGGGACATTTTCTATTTCCTGGATTTTTGTTTTTAAGAGACTTCCTTTAAATAAAAATGCCATACAATTTAAAAGTGTTGTCCCTGATTAGCTTGTGCAAACTGAACAGGGTACATGGGGACGACACTTTACGCACATGCATTAAGCCCGGTTATCTCAGAATGAATGAATGTGTAGTTTTGAGCTCATCTATTTTATGGAAAAAAAAAAGAGCTATTGTCATCACCTTGGCGTCGGTGTCCGGTTAAGTTTTGTGTTTAGGTCCATTTTTCTCTTAGAGTATCAAAGCTATTGCATTCAAACTTGGTACACTTACTTACTATCATGAGGGGACTGGGCAGGCAAAGTAAGATAACTCTGGCGTGCATTTTGACAGAATTATGTGTCCTTTTTATAATTAGAAAATTTAAAATTTGGTTAAGTTTTGTGTTTAGGTCCACTTTATTCCTAAAGTATCAAATCTATTGCTTTCACACTTGCGACACTCACTAACTATTATAAGGGGACTGTGCAGGCAAAGTTATGTAACTCTGACTGGCATTTTGACAGAAATATGGCCTCTTTATACTTAGAAAATTGAAATTTTCGTTATGTTTTGTGTTTTGGTCCACTTTACTCCTAAAGTATCATAGCTATTGCTTTCAGACTTGGAACACTCACAAACTATCATTTGGGGACTGTACAGGACAAGTTGCATAACTCTGGTTGTAATTTTGACGGAATTATGGCCCTTTTTTATTTAGTAACTTTGGATATATGGTTAAATTTTGTGTTTACATCCACTTTACTTCTAAAGTATCAAGGCTATTGCTTTCAAACTTCAAATACTTTCATACTATCATGAGAGTACCATCTGTACATGGCAAGTTGAATTTTACCTTGACCTTTGAATGACCTTGACTCTCAAGGTCAAATAATTAAATTTTGCTAAATTTGCCATGACTTCGTTATTTATGATCAGATTTGATTAATACTTTGGTTTATTTTGATTTTCTTTTTCTTTTTGAAAGATCATCTTTTAAATGACCACACCTTCACACTAAACCCCCCCCCCCGACCCCCCCCAAATAAAATAATATATTTATATTTTTGTTGAAACATGGTGAAAAAACAAAAATATTTATTTTAATTATTTTATTTTTGAAAGACCGTCCAACTATCCCACCCAAGAACCCCCCCCCCCCCCCATTTTTTTTGGTTTTCATTTGTATTTCTTATTTTTGGAAGATAATAATAAATGACCACACCCCCACACTATACCCCCCTCTCCACCCCACCCCTCCAATTTTTTTTTATTGAAGTATTGAGATAGGTCGCTTCGCCTTTAAAAAGCAAAAATAGATAAGCGGTCTGCACCCGCAAGGCGGTGCTCTTGTTATGATATGGACGTTGTTACAAAAAAAGCGATGTTTATTCACCAAAGCCCATTTTATAACAGATCCTTGGTAAAAACTTACAGAATTATTTTAAATTAATAAAACTGATAATGTCTTCAACTTTTTCATGTTGACATCTTTTTATATTAAAATGTTTAAATGAATACTGTAAAATGATGTATGTTTATCCTTTTTTAAGCTAAAAACGTGATTTTAAAGAGATTGTTATAAGTACATCTTCAGTTTTGTATTCCTTTAGAAGGTTTGTGATTATGTCCCTTGTATGTATATTAATTTATACCCGTATTAACACATATGATTGGTTTAAGTAGAAATGAGGATGATTATTGTAGCATGATATTAAAATGAACCTTTCAATCATGGTTAACCCTGGCCTGTCTTAACAAGTTTTCTTATTTTAGGCAATGCAACTTACAACAATGGCTTTACGTTAATGTATACCAATTACAGTTGCATATTTAATATTTATTCGGATTCAATTGTACAAACTTGTTTAAATGAGCATTGCTGCATGTTGAAATTGACCTTGACCTTGGAGATATCGACGTAATTCTTTCGCCCAACACACCGTCCAATGATGGTGAACAAATGTTCCAAATGACATAGTTATGGTCCAGACAAGCTCATTTATGATCGTTAAACCCAAAGTGTGACTTTGACCTTGGAGATATGGACTAACGTAAGCACTGAGGATGTAATTCTTTCGCGTGACACACCGTCCAATGATGGTGAACAAATTTGCCAAATGATTTTAAAATCTCTCAATAAATGACAAAGTCATGGCCCGGACAAGCATTTGACCTTTGACCTCCAAGTGTGACCTTGACCTTTGAGATATCGACGTACTTTTTTCACACGACACACTGTCCCATGATGGTGAACAAATGTACCAAGTCATTTTAAAATCTAAGGATTAATGACATAGTAATGGTCTGGACAAACTTTCATTTTAAAACACACTAAGTGACCCTGTGACCTAGTTTTTGACCTGGCATGACCCATATTTAAACTTGACCTAGGCATCATCTAGATACAACTTCTGACCAAGTTTGGTGAAGATCTGATGAAATTTCGGGACAGACAGACAGACTGACAGACCAACCGACCGACCGACAAAGTGACTCCTATATAACCCCCATTACCAATGGTAATGGAGGTATAATTAAGCACTGTTTGTAATACAAAATAATACTAGCATAAAGATTGATCATTATAAATATATCATGAAACAATCAACACGTTTAAATAAAAACTGTTTTATTATTGTGTGAAATATTAAATACTTATGTACCATGAATTGCAAATTGTTCAAAGGTCAAAAATGGCCATCAATGACCTTGTCCGGGCCATAACTATGTTGTTCATTGTGAGAATTTAAAATCATTTGGCACATTTGTTCACCATCATTGGACGGTGTGTCGTGCCAAAAAATTACGTCGATATCTCCAAAGTCAAGGTAACACTTTGAGTTCAAAGGTCAAAAATGGCCATAAATGAACTTGTCCGGGCCATAATAATGTCGTTCATTGTGAGATTTAAAAATCATTTGGCACATATGTTCACCATCATTGGACGGTGCGTCACGCGAAAGAATTACGGCGGTATCTCCAAGGTCAAGGTCACACTTTGAGTTCAAAGGTCAAAAATGGCCATAAATTAGCTTGTCCGGGCCATAACTATGTCGTTCATTGTGAGATTTTAAAATCATTTGGCACATTTGTTCACCATCATTGGACGGTGTGTCGCGCAAAAGAATTACGTCGGTATCTCCAAGGTCAAGGTCACACTTTGAGTTCAAAGGTAAAAAATGGCCATAAATGAGCTTGTCCGGGCCATAACTATGTAGTATATTGTGAGATTTTAAAATCATTTGGCTGTTTTGTTTACCATCATTGGACGGTGTGCCACGCAATAGAATTATGTCGATATCTTCAAGGTCAAGGTCACACTTTTAGTTCAAAGGTCAAAAATGGCAATAAATGATCTTGTCTGGGTCATAACTATGTCATTCATTGTGAGATTTAAAAATGACTCTGTACATTAATTTTGTTCACAGTCATTGAAAGGCGTGTCATGTGAAAGAATTCAAGAGTTCAAAGTTCAAAATGGCTATAAATGATTATGGCATAATAATTCTTAAAAATCGCCATAAATTAGAATCTCTTGTTTTGTGAAGACAGCATGAAAAATAGTCTGTGTCAATGCGGCATGTGGGGGTATTCGTCACGTCTGTGACAAGGCTCTAGTTTGTTGAAGCAAACAGACTTGGATCTAAATTTGTATGGTAATTTTAGGACAGAATTGGATGTAAAGTTGTATGGCCATTTCAGGACGAGCCTACCAACAATCTTGACATTGAGTCCATAGACGCACTGGCAGAGGCCATAAATGACTTCAAGGGAGGTAATCTTCCTTTTAAAATAATACACCACATCTGTTGTTCTTTGATGACTATAAACATTCAATTTGCTTAATGTATGTTCTTGAAGAATAAATATTTCTAATTAGTCCTCTATATATAATAATAATAATGTTCAACTGTTTTAGCACATAATGTTATACCATTAGTTTTTACCTTTGCATTGAAAAGGTTGTGTCAAAAAAATATTTGAGCCTTGCACTGGGCTAAACTGCGCTAATTGCATGTGCTTAAAGGTGTCTTCCCATACTAGCCTGTGCAGAGACCAAACAACTTAATCAGGGAATACCCTTTCCACTTTTATGGATTTTTTCCTTTAAAGGAAGTCTCTTCCAAGCAAAACTTCCATTGATTTGGGAAGTGTCTGACTGTGCGAGTGTACAGGCTAATCTGGGACGACACTTAATTCACATGTAGTAAGCTCCATTTTCCCAGAGCGAGTCTCGTGTATAGATATTCAGTGCTATACATTATTATTTGCTCTGCCCCCAGGTGTGGTGATAGTGAGTCACGATGAGCGCCTGATACGAGAGACAGACTGCAACCTCTGGGTGGTCGAGAATAAGACTATTAATGAGGTTGATGGAGACTTTGACGACTATAGGAAAGAACTCTTGATGCAAATGGGTGAAACTATAGCAACCCCCGGCAATGTAGGAGCCACGGAATGAGTTCAATGTGCAACTTTACGATGGAAAAATTACTTGTATTTATTGTCATGTTCTGTGTAACATCTGGGTCTAGTTGCTGACGTGTTCAATCAGCTGTTAATTGTAATATAATTATTTTTTATTTAAACAAGAACAATCTGTTTGAAAGAGATTTATGTATATTAATTCGACTTCCATTTTCAACTTGTATTGTATACTTGAATGATCAATTTAAAGAAGTATTCACTTTTTGTTCTCTGTTTTGAGCAATCTATAAACAGTGGTTTCTGTACTGGAAATTATTGTTGAATATGAACACAACCTGAGATTGTTGCATACTAAAAATATAAATAAAACAATAAATATATTTAGTCCATGGCATTGTTATTTTGTTACCATGTACCGTTGATTGTGTCAAGCTATGGAGGGCAGCAAAGAGGGGCATACCCCTGTATACTGGAAGCAACACAGTGTATCAGTCTGTCCCAGTTTATTTGTCCGTCCCGATACACAAGCTTCACCCTTCAAGACAGAACAACATGCTGTTTTAAGCTTACCTGAGTTTGTTCAAATCTTGCCCACGAGCTTTGATATTTGGTATAAAACATCAGATAGAGGTCCTGTAGAAAGCTTCTTAAAATTGTACGACTGTGTCAAAACTGGCCATGCCCCAGAGATCACCAGGACCTGAATTATATTGACTTGTATAGTAAAAGCTGCCCACAAAGGTCAGGAGTACTGTATAATATTTGATGGCTTACATGTTTTAGTGGTCTTTTACAAAGAGTATTCAAATCATCCCCCTGCAGTCAAAACTGGTTGTGCCAGAGGTTAAATAATTTATATAGATATACAGTATAGTGAAATTTAAAAAACACACAAGATATGTGTTTGTCAGAAACACTATGTCCCCTTCTGCGCCGCTTTGAAGCTATATATTTGACCTTGAAGGATGACCTTGACCTTTTACCACTCAAAATGTGCAGCTTTATGAGAAACACATGTATGCCAAATATGAAGTTGCTATCTTCAATATTGCAAAAGTTATGGAAAAATGTTAAAGTTGGGGCAAACAAACACACAAACCAACCAACAGACAGGGCAAAAACAATATGTCCCCCACTATAGTGGCGGGGGACATAAAAATAAGATAACAAAAAGGCAACGAGGTATAATATTTATAATCATATGTACATGTAGTTCTCTTCTGCTTCATTTTTTAGCTCGGCTGTTTTCACAGAAAACCCGAGGTATTGTCATAGCCAGCTCATCATGTTGTCCAACGTCCGCCGTCCACGTCTTGCTAACACCTTGACATTTTGCTCTAAAATCAAAGTGCTTCCACCTACAACTTTGAAACTTCATATGTAGA
This sequence comes from Dreissena polymorpha, assembly GCF_020536995.1. Classification (NCBI taxonomy): domain Eukaryota; kingdom Metazoa; phylum Mollusca; class Bivalvia; order Myida; family Dreissenidae; genus Dreissena; species Dreissena polymorpha. The sequence continues at coordinate 49,685,575 of NC_068361.1, read as the reverse complement.
TGCACCTTGATGAGTTATACATGCCACACCCATTTTTTGGGTCACTAGGTCAAAGGTCAAGGTCACTGACCTCGAACAAAAAAAATCTGACAAGCTTTCATTTATTTAAAACTGCATCCACAGGCGAGCATTGACATCCGTTATGCAGTGCTCTTGTTCAAAACTGCACCCGCAACCGAGCTTTGGCACCCGTTATGAGGTGCTCTTGTTAAAATCATGCCCCTGTGATAAAACTGGCAAAAACAATTTACACAGCAATCTAGCGCCATCTTTGCCTGCTTGTTATCATCCTTTGTTAAAAACAAACAATAAATAAAATAGCCATAGGCCTTAGAAATATCAAATTGAATGAAACGGCTAAATATTTTAGTTGTTTAAAGTACAATTTACAAGAATAATAACAGGAATATTGTTGATAATATTGTCATAGTGGTTAACACACCTTTGACACTTACTGGTTGTAATCTATGTTAAAAAGGAAAACATGCATCACCCAACGTAGTTTGCAATATTGTTCATTTATTAAACAACTTATTGCATGTGTCAAAATTGACATTTGAAACATCTGACAAAATTTGGTGTGTAAAACAACTAAAAATTATGGATAGCTTAAGGCTGACCGGGTAACGGCTGATTTTATCCAGCACATATGACACCACCGTCAACAGAACCTTTTGGTGGACGTCATCATGAATGTTGAATTAACAGTTTACAACATCAGTGTTGTCAGCATAGGTCAAAACTGACATAGCCAGGCATTGATGACAGTTTACAGTTAAGCTGTCCTAATCAACGTCTTGTGTAACAAGTGGCAACTGGTAAGGGCACACACAACTTGTATGGCATGAAGAAAAGAACAAACCTAAGTTGCAGTTGAGAAAGTAATTTCTTGAAAATACAATAGCAATGGCATTCAAAACCAACAGCCTTTTGTCAATAAAATGTTAATATAAATCACATCATCAGATGTATATCAGAGAAATGACATTAACAGGCACATGTATAAACTGGCCTCTGTTTGCATTGGGTTTATTACAAAGCTAGTACTTAAAATATCAGTAGAGTATTAAAACAAATACAAAAGCCAACAATAACAATGGTGTAAGAAGTCGGTTTATGATTTTGATTGCAAATATTTGATCGTTACTCCCAAAATAATTGGTGCAATGTAACATCAAGTATATCTTGAACTTCCGGTGTAAACATGCCGTCGGACAACGTCGTGTTTCAGGGATTTACAGGTAATATAAGCTTACATACCTCTGTATCTCATTCGGTAATGTATTTACAAGTAATTTAAGATTTTCCAAAATGGTTGCATAAATATATTATTATAGTTTAAGGCATAAATGTAAATATTTGTACTTGGGCGCGTGTTCGGATATTTTTTTCGGATAGAGAATGATTTTATTTATAATCCTAATATTATCCTTACAAGTTACTATTAGAGTAAAAGCTTTATGTCAGTTGATATGGCCTGAAGGCACGTTAACGATCACAGCTCAAAATGCATTTTTGAAAGGAAATAATCTTAAAGTGACTTTCACAGATTTTGCCATTTTTGGCATGTTTTGTTTGTCATAAATGTTTAAATTGACAAATGTAAACATAAAAGCATTAAGCTAAAGTGTAAAACTATAATAAAATTAATTACAGAACAAAAGAAATTCACACCTGGGCTTGAACCACGGACCATTTGAGTATTAGTCAATTGCTTAAACCACTCTGCCATAAAAGTGTAATTATTGTATGTTATACTTTATTAGGGGTGACTGCTTTATCATACATGCCATACGTCCCGATCTCGGCGGGACAGTCCCGCTTTTGGGCCCTTTGTCCCGCCGTCCCGCCATGAGACGATTTGTCCCGACATTCGTAAAAAAACGATGTAAGGTGTATAGGTTCCCAATAAAATTCGCTATTCAAGCTCTGTTTCCCTAACACTTAACACCGCTAATCCCTTTATTGCCCCCAATTAACAATCCGATTCTACTTATCGTGTGTACCAGTGTTGTTTATGACACCTTATCAGCGATTTATCGGCTAATTATGGATTTCATCAGGCATTCACACCATGGTGGTCTTCAAGATAGTGGTCGCTTATTGCTATCGATAGTTTTATTATACAGTAATGAAATAAATGTTGAAAATGTGTTTATTTTGTATTTGTTTGAAACGGTTTACAAAACAATTGTTTTGTATTATTAACGCTACGTCATAAATGAGTCTTTTACATTCAATGTCTAGTTCCAATATAGCGGGATATTCCGAATGTGCAATATACCAAAATCGCAACAAACAGTCCAATAAGTGATACGCATCCTGTCTAGTGTAATTGTAATAAAAACAACGAGGTGCTATGCATGACAGTTTGACCCTACTCCAATTAAGCTAAAAACATTGAGGTGTTATGCATGACAGTTTGACGCTACTCCAATTAAGCCGCGACAATTGACAAGTAACAAACTGCGCATGGACACATGCTTAAAAAACATCGCAACAAACAGTAAAAGAGTTACCCATCTTGTCTTGTGTTATTGTAATAAAAACAACGTGTTGTTATTCATGACAGTTTGACACTACCCCAATACAGCGCCTGTCAATTCACAATTCAGTTTAATCTGTGTATATAGGAAGAAAACAAAATACGGAAATGTGTACGGCCGCGCATTCCGTGTGTAACTGATGTAACTGTTCGGTAGATAGTGTACTGTAACCCGTACTTTCAGTCAACTGGATAGCCTCCCCTGCGTTAATGTTTGCCATTGAAATTAATATAATGAGTGTTGTTGTCGTAATGTTGTAGATTTTGTACTCTTAAACAGATGAATATTATCTTCGTTGTTTGCTATCGTCTTATTTAATAAAACTGTTATTGTTATGATTTAGATTTCATGCTTCATATCAGATGTTTTATGTCTTGAATAAAAGTACCAAGAGTTTTTGTTAGTACTATACTGACTATAGTAAAGGTGGAATGATAGATCGTTTTAGGTGTCCTGCTTTTTGGTCAAATGTCCTGACAATTTTTTATGGAATGTCCCGCTTTGGACCTAAAAAATTATGGCATGTATGGCTTTATTAGTTTATATAAACAATCCTTGTATTATCATATAACAGTAACAAAGTATAAAAAATTGCACATAACAGATATTTTAAAGCATGGAAATGTACAGTTGTCTATTTCCATGCAAATAACATAACTGCAACGAAAATTTGCAAATCTGAAACATTTTTTTTTATTTTGTCAATTTATCAAACTGTTAACAGGTCGCTTTCATAAATAATAAGAATAATTTGAAAATTGTAACGTCCAAGAATTGGTACCCTTAAGCTGGGCTAATAGTAGTAACAACTATGAACATTTAAGTGTCGTTGTGGGAAAATGTGGCTCAATGCATGTGTTCAAAGTGTAGTCCTGTATTAGCTAATCACGGCTAATGATATTTATGCCTAAACTTGAGTTTGATTGTGAAGAGACTTCCTCTAAAAGAAAACTTCCATAAAAAACTGTTGAAACACATGCATTAAGCCCCATTTGTCCAGAGCGAGGTTCACTATGTAGAATATCTTACCCTATTGCAGTGGTGCCAATGAAGGTGGAGGAGTCATGTTCGGGTGTGCACTACCTCTATGTGAAAGACCATAGTGTGAGAGAGGCACACCCCTGCAAACCCAAAGACAAAACACTCTTCATATTGAACATACCACCATACTGCAGCAAGGTGAGCAATACATTTGAGCCTTGTTCTGAGAAAACTGGGCTTAATGCATGTGCGTAAAGTGTCATCCCAGATTAGCCTGTGCAGTCCACACAGACTAATCAGGGACAACACTTTCCGCCTTAACTGGATTTTTGTGTAGAAGATACTTCCTTTAAACGAAAAATACCATAAAAGCGGAAAGTGTCGTCCCTGGTTAGCCTGTGCGGACTGCAGAGGCTAATCTGGGATGACACTTTATGCAAATGCATTTAACCCAGTTTTCTCAGAACGCGGCTCATTTATTTTTATTGAGAATATTTGTTTGGTGTCCAGTATTAGAGTAAAATAAATTTCTCATTGAAGTGAGAAAATGAATTCTTTCACAAGCTCTTTAATACCGTACCCCAAAAGCAAACAAATTTGCTTTTAATGTAATGCTTTAAATTATTCTTTTCATGTAAGCTTCTTTTCCAACATGTTTTACATGTACAATTTTCTCATTCTTATTAGTTAATAAATTAATATTCTAGTGCCATGTAGGATTACAATAAATGTGCTGTGTATTTCAAATGTAATTTGTAGGGTCTGCTTCTGACAAAATGACCAGGGCTGTCATGTATCTGAGCCGTCTTGATCTGAGCAGAAAGCGTCATTAATTTACCTTAACAGTCTGGTAATTTAGGCTAAGACAAAGAGTTTACAACAAAGGGTTACGGTCACAATATGCTAATTCAGACAAGATTAAAATATGCTCCAAATGTAAAACTTTGCAAAGTGTAGGATGGAGGACTGATATCTAGAGGATAAATGATGGGTGTTAATTGTTATCTCCACGCTTTTTGAAAAGCGTGGGGATATTGTGGTTATCTCCGCCATCCGTCTGTCTGTCCGTTCTGGCAACTATCTCCTCCTACACTATAAGCACTAGAACCTTGAAACTTACACACATGGTAGCTATGAGCATATGTGCGATCCTGCCCCTGGGTCAAAAGTTATGGGGGTTTGGGTGGGGCCAGGTCAGAGATTTTCACTTATTTTTATGCCCCCGGAATGGTACATTGGCCATAACTTTTGCAAAATTGAAGATAGCAACTTGATATTTGGCATGCATGTGTATCTCATGGAGCTGCACATATTTAGTGGCTAAAGGTTAAGGTCAAGGTCATCCTTCAAGATCAAAGGTCAAAAAAACAAATCCAAGTGAATTAATAAGCTTTAAAGGGAGGTCAGTAAATAACCTGCCAAATGATATAAAAAAATAAATAAATCAAAGCGGTGCATCGAGTTACACAGTAGTGGCGCAGAGATGTATTTAGTATTCAATTGTTTGTGTTAACTCATCTGTGAAATGGTTTAGCTCATCCATCTAATGTTTATACAAGGGATCATAAAATATTGGGCAAAGGGACACCTGTATATGACAGAAGAGATAGAATGCAGTCAAGCATAAAAAGCATGAGAAACTCATGGAATAGAGCCTCAAGAATCTATAACAGGGCTGAAACTTTCACTTTGTTCAATTACAATTTTAGACTCATTACTGAAAATCTGTCAAAATGTACAAGTGGGAAAAATGTGAGAAACAATTTAAAGCAAGATGGACTTTGAACAGGCACATCAAAGACAGACATGAAAGTCATTATGTTTATTGTTGTGTACAAGATTGCGATAGAAAATTTCTGAGACGCTACTATTTAGTCAACCATTTATCCTCAAAACATAACTTTTCCAAAACAGAAGCAAGAAGAATGGCTATAAGAGAGCATGTTCAGCCATCTCATAAGTCATTCCAATTAGGATAACATGTACATAATTGACTACAGTGAAGTTATTTCATTATTAGATTTGTTAGAAGAGCAGGATGAGGAGGAGAAATTAGGGTATAGATTTTCACTCATTTTTTAGGTTATTTTACATTTTCTTCTTCATTTCTACACCCAATTACTTCAAGTTTATACTGAACATCTCTTATGACCATATGGTCAATCTCAACTATGCATGGCCCCATTACTAAGCCTGGGGCGCCCCTGAGTCAAACATGAGGCGTGGGAATAAGCGCCGGCCTCTGCCGCGCCATTTCTAGTTTTCTTCTCTTTTTGTTCTGAAATGTAAGCATTGTTGATTTTGAATTGAGAAGGCTATGTATTTTTAAATAAAGTTTGTACCAAGGTGACCAGCTGCAATCTCTTGTGTGTTTAATCGATACCCTTGAGACATTAACTGAATGTCACCTTGGCTCAAAGCAATAAAAGCCAGTGAATTAAAAAAGTAAAGATATTTAAAATTAGTGAAATTTAATGTTTTCAATTTAATCTTAGATGTAATAAATGTTTGCGAGCATTAAGTAATAGTAAAATATACAGCTTTTTTATAATCATTTTTGTATGATTTACTTCAATTTTAGCTGGCAAGGCATTCATCAAACTAAGATTTAAAAAAAATTAGTCCAAAGTCCAGCTTGTGAGAAAATAAATTGTAGTTTTCAGAAATTTTATCACTTGGTATAAACTAAAACTTCACAATTAAGTTGCTTATTGAATTTGTTTTATTAAAATACGCAAACTTTGTGAACGGATTCTCTTTATCGATTTATAACAATGTATAATTGATACTGATTTAGGACATGTAATTTACCCTCATTAAAATACAAGTTGGGAAATTTACTGCATGTCTCATTTTCAATCCCATGTAATGATTTGTGTATCTAGAAAAGAGAAGACAAAAGGCAACTACATGTTGTAATTAACAAGTAACCTCTGTATTAATTTTACCATTTTAATGGTTTTCTATAATCATGTTTGGTTTAGTCCGTGCACATGTTACTTTTTCAGTATTTTATACAATAACACATGTATAATCCATTAAAAATAATAATGTTGAGTGTGAAATAAATGATTATGATACGTGAGTTAGAACTGTATAATGCCTATTTAGAATCAACTGTACAGGAGACATTATGGCACATATTCATGTTTAGACTGTGCACGCTTACACATGTACAGGAAACATTATGGCACATATTCATGTTTAGACTGTGCATGCTTACACATGTATAGGAGACATTATGGCACATATTCATGTTTAGACTGTGCATGCTTGCACATGTACAGGAGACATTATGGCACATATTCATGTTTAGACTGTGCACGCGTACACATGTACAGGAGACATTATGGCACATATTAATGTTTAGACTGTGCACACTTAAACATGTACAGGAGACACGATGTCACATAATCATGTTTAGACTGTGCGTGCTTACAGGAGACATGGCACATGTTCATGTTTAGACTGTGCATGCTTACAGGAGACATTATGGAACATGTTCATGTTTCGACTGTGCATGGTTACAGGAGACATTATGGCACATGTTCATGTTTAGACTGTGCATGGTTACAGGAGACATTACGGCACATGTTCATGTTTGCACTGTGCATGCTTACAGGAGACATTATGGCACATGTTCATGTTTACACTGTGCAAGCTTGTAGGAGATATTATGGCACATGTTCATGTTTAGGCTGTGCACGCTTACAGGAGACATTATGGAACATGTTCATGTTTAGACTGTGCGTGCTTGCAGGAGACATTACGGCACATGTTCATGTTTAGACTGTGCGTGCTTTCAAAAGACATTATGGAACATGTTCCATGTTTAGACTGTGCACACTTACAGGAGACACTATGGCACATGTTCATGTTTAGGCTGTGCCTGCTTACAGGAGACATTATGGCACATGTTCATGTTTACACCGTGCACACTTACGGGAGACATTATGGTACATGTTCATGTTTAGGCTGTGCACGCTTACAGGAGACATTATGGTACATGTTCATGTTTAGGCTGTGCACACTTACAGAAGACATTATGGCACATGTTCATGTTTAGGCTGTGCACGCTTACAGGAGACATTATGGCATTCATTCATGTTTTGACTGCCTGCTTACAGGAGACATGGCACATGTTCATTTTTAGACTGCCTGCTTACAGGAGACATTATGGCACATGTTCATGTTTAGACTGTGAAAGCACACAGGAGACATTATGGCACATGTTCATGTTTAGGCTGTGAAAGCTTACAGGAGACATTATGGCACATGTTCATGTTTGGGCTGTGAAAGCTTACAGGAGACATTACAGCACATGTTCATGTTTAAAATGTGATAGCTTACAGGAGACATTACCGCACATGTTCATGTTTAAAAGTGTTCCCCTTTACAGGAGACATTACCGCACATCTTCATCTTTAGAGTGCCTGCTTACAGAAGACTCTACAGTTCATGTTAAAAGTGTTCCCGTTTACAGGAGATATTACAGCACATGTTCAGCAGATGTGGCCCAATCCAGACTGTACACCTGCACAGCAAGCCAACGTCTGGGCCTCCCCCAGTGAACCAGTCCAACTTCTTTCCAGATGCTCCAGTCATCAAGGTAGATTCACATTATGATTATTAACCCTGTACCACTCCTATAAACACTTTGACGCAATTGAAATTATAGATTCAAGCTTAAAAGCTTTCATTTCCAACCCTTAGATACTGATGAGCAGCAAACAGCATAAAACCTTATCAGACTGTGAGTTACTCTCAGGCTGTTTTGGTTTTATGCTGTTTGCATATAGCCTTTTTATGCCACCACCACTATAGTGGGGGACATATTGTTTTTGCCCTGTCTGTTGGTTTGTGTGTTTGTTTGTTTGTTTGCCCCAACTTTAACATTGGCAATAACTTTTGCAATATTCAAGATAGCAACTTGATATTTGGCATGCATGTGTATCTCATGGAGCTGCACAATTTGAGTGGTGAAAGGTCAAGGTCAACCTTCAAGGTCAAAGGTCAAATATATGGGTCAAAATCGCTCATTTAATGAATACTTTTGCAATATTGAAGATAGTAACTTGATATTTGGTATGCATGTGTATGTCATCGAGCTGCTCATTTTGAATTATGCATGTGTATGTCATGGAGCTGCTCATTTTGAATTGTGAAAGGTCAAGGTCATCCTTCAAGGTCAAAGGTCAACAATATAGCTTCAAAGCGGCGCAAAAGGGGACATAGTGTTTCTGACAAACACATATCTTGTTAACTTTGGTTTGGATGGGAAAGGTCACACTTTAGCAAGGGTGAATATGTTTACATTAATACTGATTTCAGTTTTATATTATTTGTATGCCGCCTTTCGAAGAAAAGGGGGTATATAGTTTTCGCACTGTCAGTCCGTCTGTCAAACTTTTCGTGTCCGCTCTCTAATTCAAATAGTTGTCATCCGATCTTTACGAAACTTGGTCAGAAGTTGTATCTAGATAATATCTAGGTCAAGTTCGAATATGGGTCATGCTGGGTCAAAAACTAGGTCACGGGGTCGAAAAAAACAAATCCAAGGGAAGTAATGAGCTTTAAATGGACATGATTATCTGACCTGCCAAGTAATATATTTTTGTTAAATAAATCAAAGCGGCACAGTAGGCGGCATTGTGTTTCTGACAAACACATCCTTGTAAAAGGTCAAGGTCATCCTTCAAGGTCTAAGGTCAAAAATACAAATCCAAGGGAAGTAATAAGCTTTAAAGGGAGATAATTATTCAATAGTGAACATTGCAACTTGATATTTGGCATGCAAGTGTATCTCATGGAGCTGCACATTTTGAGTGGTGAATCTACAGTCACGGTAGTGGCTTTTAATTATTTGCTACTAAAAATAGAGATTTGTTAGAGACAATTATTTTCAATGGAAGTAATTTATATAATTATAAATCTCAGATTATATTATTTTTTTTCCAAGAATTTAAGTTACTGTCACTGTTACTGTACAGATTTTTGCTTGCCCCCCCCCCCCCCCCCCCCCCCCCCCCTGTTGGATTGGACAAAATCCAAGGGAAGTAATAAGCTTTAATTGGAGATGATTTCTATACCTGCCAAATGATAAATAGAAATTTTATTTCAAAGCGGCGCAGTAGATGGCACTGTGTTTCTGACAAACACATCGCTTGTTTTTTATATAAAATGTATTGAAGCTTTTAATTGGGTGCTTGAAAATCTAATATAATATTTTTCTGAAATTGTGTTCACCCATGACAACGTCATGTTAAAGTTAGGGTGTGAGTTTAACTTTTGTATAGTGTGTGTAAATTTTTACCAGCTGATTTGAATATGAAGTGCAAAGAATTACATATGTATAGATAATAGGCATAATGAAGGTAGTGTTTTAATTTTAAATCCATGTAGTTGATTTCTGTATTGCTTGCAATTCTGTCAAAGCCTTCTTCTCTTTATTATGAGATCATCCATTTGCTCTCTTTATCTCATCAAGGAGTCTGGGCAGGAAATCAGTTTTTTTCCAAAGGCATGTTATTATCTTTTCAGGGGTACAGAGTAGGGTACATTGTGTTCAAGAGGGCTAACTCAGTGAAGGCTGCACAGTCACTTCCCTTTGATGTCCCTCTCATCATGCAAGACAACAAGGGACCAGCCATTGAATCAGGATTAGCAAGTATGTGTCGTTTATGTACTTAAGTTGTTGCTTACAAGATGAATGTTGTTTATATTACATGACACAAAGAAAAATTATATTATTAGATTACTAGTATTTTTTATCTATAAAAGATATGATTGTTAACAAATATCCAATATCGGAGTATTTGGATACTGTGCAAGTATTCTGGTTATTGAGTATCCAAATAAATGTTTAACATAAAAATACTCATACAGTGTATATCTTGCTTATTATGTTTAGGAAGGTCATGATAGATATTAGTATTCATTAAATCCACTCAGATTAAAGGCCTACGCGGATTGTCTCTGATTTGTGCACAGGCTTGTGTCTTACTTGAAATGCTTTAAACAGATAATACCGAGTCATGATATGCGAACGGATTATCCAAGTGGTTTCACAAAAAAGACACATTGAAATGCCTTTAAATTGAATTGAATTGTTGAACAAACAATATGTTCCAATCTTGTATGCCAATAAGGTGCGAACCTGGTTATTGTTGCTGGTTTTTTACCAATAGATTGTTTCAATTCTTGATGTTTAAAGAAATCAATGTCTCCATTGTTAAATTATTAGTCCTTATAAAAAAATTGCATCAATGTATCATTTCTTTTTCAATAATCTTCCATTCCTCTTTTTTTTTTAAACGCTGTCTTATGCAGACGCAGTAAACATATTCATAATGACCTTATGAACGTGATTTAAAATAAAACAATTTTCAAAAACATTTGGTGCAAAACCTATAAAAATTGTTAACATGCTATATTCCCTGATGCTTTCTAATGACTTCAGCATTCAATCTTTAAGAATTCATTAGTTTTAGTGTTAAAACATACATTGTTGTTATAACTTTGTAGTTGTAAAGATTTGCTTTAAGATAACATACATTGTTGTTATAACTTTGTAGTGGTAAAAATTTGCTTTAAGAATATATCATTCATCTAAATTATAAAGATTGACTCCACAATTTGAAAGTTTATGTCGATCTTAATGGATATCTGGTTAGTAGTCGGACATCAAACTTGAAAGTTTGGATACTTATGATGCTGTCCGTTGAATTACCTAATGAAAAATAATGTTTTTAATTATTATAATTTTCCTTATAACGCTGTACCTCAAACCTTTTAGAATAAACAAGGAAATTAGATATAATTAGGAAGAGTTCCAATTGTACTTCATGGTTAGATAAGGATTTGGAGTAATATTTTGTGGAAAAAAAAATTGGAATAAAAATTTGGTAGAAAATCAGCACTGTACTTTGAAAAGTGGGCTAAATGCATGTAAAGTTTCATCCATGATTAGCATGTGCAGTCTGCGCAGTCTAATCTGGGATAACAGTTTCCTCTTTCAATGAAATTTTTCTTTTTAAGGTAGTGTCTTCTAAGCAAGTCTTTTAAGAGTTGACTGCAGACTGCACAGGCTAATCAGGGGTGACACTTAACGCACATGCTAAAAGCCCAGTTTTCCCACAGACAATCCATATAGTTTCCCTGACTGGTTTCAGAATGGTGCGCAGACTACCAGGCTGACTTGCTGGACACCAATGCACTCCAGACAGAGATAGACGAGTATATGCTGAAATATGATGACAAGGTGCAAAAAGTAAGTGTCCACATAAATAAGCCGCATTCTGGGAAAACGGCTAAATGCATGTGTGTAATGTGTTGCCCCAATATAGCCTGTGCAGTCTGCAAAGGCTAATCACTGGCAATATTTTCCACTCAAATTGGAATTTTTTGTTAGAAGGAAGTGCCATCTAAATGAAAATCTAGTTGAGGCTGAAATGTTCGTCCTTGGTAAGCCTGTGTGGATGGTTCGGATCATGCTGTTGGGGTAGAAAGTGGTCACGTCCAAGAGCTTTCATAACTAATATATAGACCTACATTGCAAAATAATTTAACAAATCTTCTCTTGAAGCGGGTATGCACGATTTTTATATGTGCAAAAAATTGTAAAATATTGATACAAATATGTTACAATAACACAAAATAGGCGTCTTTTTATAAGAATCGGAGTTAGTGTTGGTGTGTCGTATGAATAGATATTGTTGCAGGAAATTAAAATGATCCGTAAAACTAAATTTAGATCTTACCTGCATTATATACATGCTGGCGAATTCGACTGTACAGACATTTTTGATTTCAGGATTAAATATCTGGCTTATTTTGCATTTTTCGACACATGTTCTTCTTAACTTTTATTTTAATTATATTGTAATAAATAAATAATAATTTTTTTACACATTTTATATATATTTATAAAAATTTGACAAAATCGTGAATACCCGCCTTTAATGACTAGGGTGGTGATATATTTTTCATACAACCTGCTATGTTGGTCCTCAACTGAGTTTGTGCAAATCATGTCTCTGGGGTCAAGATTAGTGTGTGTTTTTTGTGTGCTGATATTTATATAGTATTTATATAGTGGAAACTAAAATGTTCTCCTCTGAAACCACAAGACCCAAAAGTTTTAGTATTTTGCATGTAACAATGTATTGTGGTCCTCTACCAAGTTTGATCAAATCATGCCCCTAACGGAAAACACTGGCCTCTCCCAGGGTGTTACCTGTTTGAATGTTACAAGTCTTCTCTTAAATGGCAAGGCCAAATGGTTTGGTATCTGTCATGTAACATTGCATGGTGCAAATTTGTTTTAGTTATATCCCTGTAGTTACAATTATTCCAATCCTTGCAGTTGGTTGTTTTTCCTACAAGTATTTACATGTAATGGACATTTACAAATCTTTTCTTAAATTACAAGGCTCAAAGGTTTTGTGTATGGTATGTAACATGTTTGTCCTCAACCAAGTGAGTGAAATTCATTTCCCCCAATAAAGTGTTGTGGTGACATCAGTCTGTGACACATTTCTAGTTTTCTTCTGCAGGAATGTCCTAAAAACAAAAAACTGATTCTGAAAATATTTTTTTAATTTTTAGCTCAACTATAAGAAGAGATTAATTTCACTTTAATTTTAATATAGAAAAAATGTTAGTGCTTAATAACTTGATACTAAATTAAGCTATTGTAATGAAGCCTTGTCCATTTATATATATTTAAAATAATCCCTGAATATGGATTGTGCTAGGTATGGGGGAGGGCAAGGTAACTATTACTAAATCTAGAGAATTGTTCCATAGATGAATATAATAATGATGATTATGATGATGCTAATTATAACATGATGCTGATGAAATGATGATGATAATGATTATTGTGAGAATGATGATTATGCTGATGTTGATAATGTGATTGAATGAGCCGTGTTCTGAGAAAACTGAGCTTAATACATGTGCGTAAAGTGTCGTCCCAGATTAGCCTGTGCAGTCCGCAGAGGTTAATCAGGGACGACACTTTCCGTTTTTATGACATTTTTCGTTTAAATGAAGTTTCTTCTTCGCAAAAATCCAATTTAGGCGAAAAGTGTCGTTTCTGATTAGCCTGTGCAGACTGCACAGGCTAATCTGGTACGACACTTTACACACATGCATTATGCCCAGTTTTCTCAGAACGCAACTCGAATAATGCTGATGGTGATGCTGTACTGATCTACAGGAGAAAGAGACCTCAGCTGCCCAGGAGGGTGTGCCAGATGATGAAGGCTGGATCACTGTGACCAAGTACAGCAAGAACAAGGGGGCGCCCCGCACAGAGGCACATGAGAAGGTTCTCACAAACAAGGCACGCAGGAAGAGGAAGGAGAAGGTACTAAGCTGGCCCGGGCTTGGAAACTGGAAATGGGTAGAGGGAGAGGAGCATGGTTATAATTATGGTGATGATAATTGTGGTGAAAAGGATGAATTTTGATGATGATGGTGAGGATGATGACAGTGGTGTTGATGATGATAACAATGGTGATGATGATGATGACAATGGTATTGATGTTGGTAGTGATGGTAAGGATGATGATGATGAATATGATGATGGTGATGATGATGAATGATGATGGTCATGGTAGTGATGATGATTGCGAAGATGATATGGTTGATGATTATGATGATTATAGTTGATGAAGGTGATAATCATGATTATGAGGATGGAGGTAGTGAGGATGGTGTTGATGATGGATATTATTGCTGATTTGCAGTGCTCTTAGCCTACATAGTAGTAACTTGTGAAGGCAATTATATCGGAATATAGTAGGTATTTCAATAGTGCACAAAATATATTGTCTGATAGTTTTTACAATGAACTCAAATAGAGAAATCCTATTGTTATATCGTCAAAGGCTAGATGTTATACACTACTTAAAATTGTGTGACTTTTAATTTCAGGAGTTGCTGAACTTTTACAGTTTTCAAATGCGAGAAACCAAACGAGAGCGTATGTTTATTAACTATACATTTTTTTCTTCTATATTTAACTTGTGTGTGTTTACCAGTAGTCCGTTGTTTCTGCGGTTTATTTAACAAATTATGTATTATACCTTCTGAGGCATTAACTTTTTATCTTTCAATCAAATAAATGTTTTGACTTTGTGCAATTAAAAGACTTGCGTTAGTCATCCAATTTTTATTGTGTTCATATATTGTGTTTTTAACTTCAGTCTTGGATCCATATTTTTAGAGTTATTTCCCTTTTTGTTCCGTAGTTTTCTACCGGTGAATATCTTGTAAATTATATGAGATATCCATTTTGTACTTCATATGTAGCTAGTTTTATTTAAGGGAAAGTGAAGTGTATAAAAATCATAACTCATACTTTCATAATTTCACAGTTTTACCAGGGCATATCTTGACTATAATATGAGGTATTAAGACAAAACTTCATAGGTAGGAAGCTTGCCTTGTTGGGAAATGTGTTTTTAAAACGGAACTGCCATTGCCCTCTGACAAAATGGCTTGTGCAAGGTATTTAAGGCAAAACAGTGACAGTTCTAGTTTGACAATGTATTCTATCATACCAGTAGATAAAATTCATTAGGCATGACATACCAGGAATCTAGACACCTATTATTTCCCTGACAAAGAATCTTTTGTTGTTCTTTCAGAAATTGCCACTCTAAGAAAGAAGTTTGAAGAAGATAAACAGAAGATTGCACTGATGAAAGCCGCGCGAAAGTTCCGCCCTTACTGAAGATAGATCTATTAAGTCTTGTTATATTTGTTGCAGTAATAAATGTTTATAAAATGCTAATGTTTCACTCATATTTTTTTTTTTTTACTTTCTGAAAGGGACTTGTTCCTTGCGGTTGCCACACATTTGGAATTTTTAGTTTTTGTGATTTCTTTTTGTCTGTTGTGTGTTATCATTTTGCCTCTTTAACGTTCTAGAGGCCACATTTTTGTCCAATCTTCATGAAACTTATTGTAGTCAGAATATTTGTCCCCATGAAAGATTTGCCGAGTTCAACCTTGGTCACATGGAGTAAACAACTTGAGTCAAAATTAAAAAAAAAAGGATTACACCTTGGATGTTGCATTTCGAGTAAAATGATCATGAAAGTTGGGCAGAACGTTCTTCTCGATTATATCTAGGAGTTTGAAACTGGGTCATTTAAGGTCAAACTTATCAAATTAAAGAAAAAAGCTTTTTAACACTCTAGAAGTCACATTATTAGTCAAATCTTCATGAAACATGGTCAGAACATTTGTTCTTATGATATATTTATGCCAAGTTTGAAAGTGATTCGTCAGTTGAAAAACATGGCCTCCATGGATTAAGGCAGTTTTCCTTACATGGCTATAGCGAAAGACTAATTCACCTATTAAGTTCAATTATCATGAAACATGCTGAGAAGAATTGTTCTAATGATATATGGGCCATGTTCAAAAGTGGTCTGTTAAAAAAATCATGGCCGCCAGAGGGTACGGAAGTTTTCCAACGATGGCTATATTGAAACCTAGTTTACTCTTAGTCACATTTTTAGCTTAATAGTCATGAAACTTGCTCAGAATGTTTTTACTAATGATATCACCATTTAGTTCAAAAATGATTCTGGTCTGTTGAAAATATGGCTGCCACGGAAAGTGTAAGTTTTTCTTTTAATTTTTGCTCAAGTGCAACCTTTAACACAGGTTGATTTTGCTTCTTTCGGAAGATGATTTCAACCATTAAAAAGATACTAAGATAGTGTGAAGTTTAAAGTTGTTTTGATGATTGTGATTATGATACTGGTGATGGATTCAGAAACATGAACAACAACCATATTTCTAATCATTGAATTACTCATATTAAATACCGGTATTTCCATTAATTCAGATTATTATTATTAATAAGTGACCTATTGATTTTTACGGTATATGCACAGCCTCTTTTGCAGGAAAGACAACAAGCTACTGATTAACATGGTGTTTCCTGTAGTTTTCCCTAGCAAATTATTACAAGTTTCAAATATGTTTATATATGTTCTGTGTTAACACCGTTATAGTAATATGCCTAGAATATACATGTTTGATAAAGAACTTTTATTCTTTTGAACACCACCTTCTCAGAGAGTTTCAGGTGAGCACCTAGAGGCCATGGTCCTCTTGTTGTAAAGTTCGGACACATTTCCATTGATAATTGTTTGTCATCACTAACACAAGTTTGGAGTTCTAATGTGAAGGACAATGATGCTGGAGCTGTATCATAACCAGGCATCAGCATGACACAGATTGGTTATTGACTTAGATATTTTCTATAATTGTGATAATACACAGATTTTGCCATATAATCATGATAAAAGTTGATGCCTTGGCACTAAAAGCATCTGTTTGGTTGTTTGATCTTGTCATAGCTGTCATTTCATTATTCATAATGCAATTAAACAATAATAATTTGCAGCAAAATTTTCACTGTGGATGAGGCTTGTTGTCTGAAAGACTTGTTCCCAGCTCAAAGGTCAAGGTCAAACCATGAAGTCAAAGGTCAACATTGAGCATGATGCAGCTTGTCTTGATTGTTAATTGATCATTTATCATTTAAAATAACTTACCACATGTTTCTACCTTGAAGTAAAACACAAACAATATCTCATCAACATCTCAATGTGTATTGCAGTCACACCAAACAGATATGCATTCAACGCACAACGTAACTTTAACAAACAACTGTACATACAAATGGTTTAAAGCTGATGATAAAATACTACAACATCAAAGTCTGAACATAATACTACTGATAAACAAGAGATGTGTTTGTCAGAAACAATGCCCCCTATTGCGCCGCTTTGAAGCCATACATTTAACCTTTGACCTTGAAGGATGACGTTGACCTTGACCTTTCACCACTCAAAATGTGCAGTTCCATGAGATACACATGCATGCCAAGTATCAAGTTGCTATCTTCAATATTGCAAAAGTTATCGCAAAACTTAAACCAAGGTTAAAGTTTTAGGTTAAAGTTTTGATGACAGACAGAATGACAGACAGACAGGCCAAAAACAATATACCCCCAATCATTCGATCCGGGGGCATAAAAACATACAAACAATGTTTACTATATCTGTCAATTGCTGTATTTCATAATCTGACAGCTAAACATAAACCTGCACATAACAAATATATCAGAGCAAGTTCACACTGTAAGCAATAATTTAGTATTCAACATTGTAAATGCAGTAAATAACACAACTCCTCATTAACCGAGGCATTATAATGGTCACTATAACTGTTCTAGACAAGAATACGAGCCATTCATTCCTATGGCACAACAGACAATTTACAGATTTTTATTTTCAATTAAATATCCGAAAAATTACAGCTTAGAATCAGTCTTAACAAGAGCACCGTATAACGGGTGCCAACACTTGGCTGTGGGTGCAGTTTTGAATTAATGAAAGCTTGTCAGAATTTTATTTTTTTAGAGGTCACAGTGACCTTGACCTTTGATCCAAAAATGGGTGTGGCGAGTAAAACTCATCAAGGTGCATCTACATATGAAGTTTCAAAGTTGTAGGTGGAAGCACTTTGATTTTAGAGCCAATGTTAAGGTTTTAGCACCTTGGACGCTGGACGGCAGACAACGAGCTGGCCATGACAATACCTCGGGTTTTCTCCGAAAACAGCCGAGCTAAAAATTATACCAGGAATCCAAGTTTAGTGATATGAAAGATATAGACAAACATTAGAGCACCTTGCCCATCAGTCGAATACATTTGTGTTTTTCATTATTTATTATTTGTAATTTCAGTGATAATTTATGGATTGAATCATGTTAATTGGAATAAATATGTGGCTAATACCCATCCAAATGCATCTGCAGGTAAACCGAGTTTGTCATAAGGATGAATACAGTTCGTCTCAGGGCCTAATTGAAATGTTCGCATATTTTACTGTAAAATAGATGAAAAAGAACAAACAACTAAAAAATCCTTATTAATTATAGAGTTATGTTGTCAAAATTAAGCTATGGGTGAATGCTGTGTAATCTATTGGTGAATGCTGTGAAATGCATCTATTGGTGAATGCTGTGAAATGCATCTATTGGTGAATGCTGTGAAATGCATCTAGCCAAAATGCTAATCTGAATCAAGATGATCCATCATTGAAAATGTCTGTCACCAGACGTTATTACAATGGAATGCAGCATAAACAATTTCTTGTGAGAGTGAGAAAATATTTGATGAAATTAACTCAAAAATCATTTGTAATTCATGGGTCATTAATTGTCCATGATTGTGTGGGTTGACCATTAATTGTCCATAATTGTGTGGGTTGACCATTAATTGTCCATGATTGTGTGGGTTGACCATTAATTGTCCATGATTGTGTGTGTTGACCATTAATTGTCCATGATTGTGTGGGTTGACCAATCCACAAATTAAACATAAACACGTCAGAAAATGACCGGCACAAATGTGTCTTTTTTTTAAATCAGAAATCCATTCATTTACATGTCCACGAAAGACACTTCTTGAAAAACAACAAATCTCATACCAACAATTATTTTACATTATTTACCAATTCTATTCACCTTTAAGTACAGAGTGTAAAATGTTTGCTACAAAGTCTCAGAACTTGGCCAACTACACCCATCCTTACCAATTCCAAAGAACTTAATGTCCCACTTAACGCAGAGTTACCATTTTTTCTTTTTTGACAACAAAACAAAAACAATTAGTGAACAAAACATACAAACACGTTATATGCCATGAACTTAAATGAAAATGTGTGGAACAAACCGTTCAATTTATAACTGACTAGTTCATATCACAGCTCTGTTAACCCAAGCAGCACGTCTCGCTCTGGGAGAAAGAGGATTCATGCAAAAAGCTTTACGCAAATTTTTTGTTTACGGGAAGTCTCTTCTTAACGCAAATCATTTTAGAATGGCTACGTGTAGTGCCTGATTTATCTGGGACAATTTACGCACATGCATTAAGCCCAGTTTTCCAAGACCATTTCAGCTACAATTGACATTCCCAACATCAACTAACTCCATTAACACACAACCACTGCACATTACGACACACTCTACGTACTTGCAGCTACAATTGACATTCCCAACCTCAACTGACTCCATTAGCACACAACCACTGCACATTACGACACACTCTACGTACTTGCAGCTACAATTGACATTCCCAACATCAACTGACTCCATTAGCACACAACCACTGCACATTACGACACACTCTACGTACTTGCAGCTACAATTGACATTCCCAACATCAACTGACTCAATTAGCACACAACCACTGCACATTACGACACACTCTACGTACTTGCAGATGTACATCAGTTAAACACAAACAGATACTTGTAAGATTACAGTGTATTGTCAACATTGATTTTGAAAATCAATATTTCAGTATAGAAACACAGCATATACATGTATATCAGAATTGAAAATATTAAAATAAGTAAAATGCGACATCAGCATTAAAAGAAGAGTAAAGTTTTCAGTTAGTACATAATGAAAACATGGAAAAAAGGCCAAATGATAATACTTTTTGAAAGATTAGTTAAAACAAGGGCTGTTTGTAAAACATGCATGCCCCCCATATGGGCTCTCCGTTGTAGTGACAGCCATTGTGTGAATATGTTTTTTGTCACTGTGACCTTAACCTTTGACCTAGTGACCTGAAAATCAATAGGGGTCATCTGCCAGTCATGATTAAGATCAACCTATGAAGTTTCATGATCCTAGCCATAAGCGTTCTTGAGTTATCATCCGGAAACCATCTTACTATTTCGGGTCACTGTGACCTTGACCTTTGACCTAGTGACCTGAAAATCAATAGGGGTCATCTGCCAGCCATTATCAATCTTCCTACGAAGTTTCATGATCCTAGGCATAAGCGTTCTTGAGTTATCATCCGGAAACCATTTTACTATTTCCGGTCACTGTGACCTTGACCTTTGACCTAGTGACCTGAAAATCAATAGGGGTCATATGCAAGTCATGATCAATATACCTTTTAAGTTTCATGATCCTAGGCCTAAGCCTTCTTGAGTTATCATCCGGAAACCATTTTACTATTTCGGGTCACTGTGACCTTGACCTTTGACCTAGTGACATGAAAATCAATAGGGGTCATCTGTGAGTCATGATCAATCTACCTATCAAGTTTCATGATCCTAGGCCTAAGCGTTCTTGAGTTATCATCCGGAAACCATTTTACTATTTCGGGTCACCGTGACATTGACCTTTGACCTTGTGACCTCAAAATCAATAGGGGTCATCTGCGAGTCATGATCAATGTACGTATGAAATTTCATGATCCTAGGCCCAAGCGTTCTTGAGTTATCATCCGGAAACCACCTGGTGGACGGACCGACCGACCGACAGACTGACCGACCGACATGTGCAAAGCAATAAACCCCCTCTTCTTCGAAGGGGGGCATAACTAATCAATGTGATTAATACATATATGTTCTTACCACAGGTGGGGTACTTTAAGTAGTAATACAAGTAATACAATTAGCAAAATGCATCTATAATAACATTGTATTTGCTATACGTATTTTTGTATCTGCTATGCTAGATAAAACTACCTACCCCACCCTGACTGCCTTTTTGTAACTGTTTACTCAAATGTAATTTGTAATCATGTATGGTTTAAACGGAACTAATGCATGTTTTAAGAATAACTCAAGGTAAGTTAATGAGATAAAATAATAAAATATGAATAAATACTATATACAAACACAATAGCATGATAAAACTCCCTGTATCTGTTAAATATAACAAGAGCAACGCATAACGGGTGCTAAAGCTCGGCTGCGGGTTCAGTTTTGAATAAATTCAATCTTGTCAGAAGTTTGTTTTGTTTTTTTGTTGTTTTTTTAGAGGTCACAGTGACCTTGACCTTTGACCTAGTGACCCCAAAATGGGTGTGGAGTGTAGAACTCATCAAGGTGCATCTACATATGAAGTTTCAAAGTTGTAGGTGGAAGCACTTTAATTTCAGAGGCAATTTTGAGGTTTAAGCACGGCGGAAGACACGACATGGAAACGCCGAGCTAGCTATGACAATACCTCAGGTTTTCTCCGAAAACGCCGAGCTAAAAATTCCAGGTTTTATGTACTCACATATTGACACAACAAGAAACCTTTGTTTAAATGTTACATTACATACAAATGTAAGTTTTCTGAACACAAAAGCATAAGTTTAACAATCATATAATTGTTGTATGTTCCAACTTGTCCTCTGGTTTTGTAACATCGATTTTGATTTGCACCAAGATATGTCATCATTTAAACAAATTCCATCAACAAACTTTAAGACATTCAGCTGTAACAAACACAATTATCAGAATGTTGTTTAAAAAAAAGGTCTTTGGTCACAAATTGGCAACAAGCATCATTAACATTAGGCTATGGCAAGAATAAATTGTTCAACAACAAAATAAGCTGTAAAAGGCTTGGAACTTATTGTTAAAGTACAAATAAGTACTTTAACAAAATTACTAAATTATAAAATAAATATAAAAAATCGTTTTAAATATAAAAAAAAAATACTTTTACATTTAAATTAAAAACATTCCAGATTCCATCTTTAACTGAAAGTAGTTTATAGACAACAAGTCTTTTAATTAGAATACAATGCACTGGTATTGCATAATGGTTAATTAAATGTACGTGTACAAACATGTTTTAAGCTACAGAGAACTAAAATAAGCCGAAAGGCTTTCAATTTTGAAATAAATAAAATGGAAGATGACACAGACAACCAAAATATTATGCCACAGTCATGTGGGCCTCTACATTGGTTTACTCAAATTTTAAATTTTAATTTTAAAATGTTACATTCATTTTCGTAATTTTATATTCAAGGATTATACATTCAAAAAAAGTAAACCAAGGTTTTAGCCTTAATCGGATTATGTTCCCAAGTTATGAACTGCTACCAAAACTTGTTGTGTGTTGAAATTTTACATGGACGATATTTTCTACGCACTATAAAATGGTAATACAATGCCAGTATCCCAAGCGTACATAACACATAGAAAACCACACAGAGACTCATGTCCACGTTAGAGAACCCCAAGAAATCCCAGTGGTACCTCTGTGATACAGACGACAGCGCTTCCAATTGGACTTCTTTGTCAAATGTATCACCCTCAGGTTGCTTTGCCACAACTAAAGCACCGAATTTCTTTTCCTTCCTTGCCTCATCCTTTGACCTTTTCTTTTTCCGCAAATCTCGTATTTTATCCAGATCTTTTTTTCTCTGATGTAACTCCCACCAGTCCAAGTCTTTATTTTCACTAACTTCTACCGTGCCTAACTCCCTTGAAGTTCCTGTCTCGTTCCTTGGTTCAACGATGATCCCAGATCGACCATAAAAGCTCAGTAAAAAGTGGAAAATGCTGTTCTTGTCGGGTTCACCTACGCCGATATGGCAGTCCCGACACAAATTTTTTGATGGAAATTGTATCTTTGGAAACGCTGGATCTTCGGTTTTATCACCATGGAGTCTAGCGTTGACCTTGTTGTGGGCCTGCCACAACCACAGAACTGCACCGTTTGGGGTGTGATCCCCTGATGTTGTATTTTTTGCCATCCCCAAGAAATGCTTTACACATGTCTCACAACCAAAGAAATGCTTCATATAGCCCACAATAGCTGCCAGTACATCTATTGGCAATTCTTTCGGGTCTGAAATTGTAGAAGATTTGTGTCTGTACACAACCTCGTATCAATTTCATGTTTTAATTAAATGTACGGAAAACTGATGCAAGACAAACAAGAGCTGTCACCATAGGATGACTTATGCCCCCTATAAACGCTTGATAGAAGTCATGAGCTTTTTTCGAAACCTAAACACAGATTTGAAACCTAAACGCGGACCCTAAATTCAAGGTCAAGGTCACAGGGGTCAAAATTTGTGTGCGTATGGAAAGGCCTTGTCCGTTAAACATTCATACCAAATATGAAGGTTATATCTCAAGGGACATGGCAGTCATTAGCATTTTTCAAAACCTAAACGCAGATTTTGAAACCTAAACGCGGACCCTAAGTTCAAGGTCAAGGTCACAGGGGTAAAAAATTTTGTGCGAATGGAAAGGCCTTGTCCATATACATATGCATACCAAATATGAAGGTTATATCTCAAGGGACATAGAAGTTATGAGCATTTTTCGAAACCTAAACGCAGATTTTGAAACCTAAACGCGGACCCTAAGTTCAAGGTCAAGGTCACAGGGGTAAAAAAATTTGTGCGTATGGAAAGGCCTTGTCCATATACACATGCATACCTAATATGAAGGTTATATCTCAAGGGACATAGAAGTTATGAGCATTTTTCGAACCTAAACGCGGACCCAAAGTACAAGGTCAAGGTCACAGGGGTAAAATTTTTTGTGCGTATGGAAAGGCCTTGTCCATATACACATGCATACCAAATATGAAGGTTATATCTCAAGGGACATAGAAGTTATGAGCATTTTTTGAAACCTAAACGCGGACCCTAAGTTCAAGGTCAAGGTCACAGAGGTAAAAAATGTTGTGCGTATGGAAAGGCCTTGTCCATATACACATGCATACCAAATATGAAGGTCATATCTCAAGGGACATAGAAGTTATGAGCATTTTTCGAAACCTAAACGCAGATTTCGAAACCTAAACGCGGACCCTAAGTTCAAGGTCAAGGTCACAGGGGTAAACAATTTTGTGTGTATGGAAAGGCCTTGTCCATATACACATGCATACCAAATATGAAGGTTATATCTCAAGGGACATAGAAGTTATGAGCATTTTTCGAAACCTTAATGCAAAGTGTGACGGAAAGACAGACAGACAGATGGACAGTCCGATCACTATATGCCACCTTTTCTTCGAAAAGGGGGCATAAAAACATTCGCTTTTCCCAGTAATTCCCTTAATTTTCATTCCACTTAAAGTTTTCATGTGTTGTTTTTTTTTATTTTAAAAGCTGATAATGTATTTTCTATTTAAAACATACATTTCTAAATGTTTAATTAACATAACGGCTGTTCTTGTCTTACTATAATTCAGTGGGCACCATCCCAAACCCAAAAAACAAAAGTTACAAAATGAACACAATAATATGAGCCGGGTTCTGATAAAACTGGGCCTTATGCATGTCCATAAAGGGTCATCTCAGATTAGCCTGTACAGTTCAACAGGCTAATCATTTAAAGGACATCTTTTCTAATCAAAAATCATGTCTAGGCGGAAAGTGTCCTCCTAGATTAGCCTGTGCTAACTCCACAGGTTAATTTGGGATGACACTAAACGCACATGCATTAAGCCCATTTTTTCCAGAACAAGGCTCGTATACATACTCTGTCTGTCATGTTGAGCGGCACCGACTGTCAGGGTATGGAAGAGCGTCCACATGCCACATGGGTAACCACGGAAACGTGGCTCGCTGCCTGCACAACCCACCCACTTTATACAGCACGGCAGATAGGCGTCCACTGTCTGAAATACATGATGCGATAATAATTACTGTTTACACAATATTCTAACACGGCACGTGACTTGTTTTCTATAGACAAAGAAGGAAATCAAGTGTGGGTTATTCTGCAATAACTTATGGGCGGAGCTTAATGTTTCGAAAATAGTTCCGAATAAATAAATAAAATATTGCAGTACTAAAAGCACGTGCAAAAACCCGCCCTAAAAGAAATGTAATAAATGTAGCATGTATATAAATGTAATGAAACAACAAATTGTATATTTGGTGATAAGTGGCATAACAACACCTACAAAGAAAGTTATTGGTTAGGAAGCGTAATTCAGAAAACATTTATAGCATATCAGCTTTTCAGTAGCTTCAATAAACGTGACGTCATTAAGTTTCTACGATTGTTGCTTTCAATGAAAGTGACATCATTTGCAAAATATTTATGAATGAAACGACGTCATATGTTTGTACAAGTCAATGACGTCACTAAATAGTGAACTTTGTACTAAGAAGGGCGGAGTATTGAAAAATATAGTTCACGTCCTAAAGCTTGAAACAAATCAATAAGAATCGTGTTAGAATCGAAATAATATTTTTATATGATGGTTTGTTGTCGAATAACCCACAGTAAGTTGTATAGATGCGTGTTATCAAATCACTCGTGCTTCGCACTCGTGACTTAATTCCTACGCATCTATACTCCTTACTGTGGATTATTCAACAACAAACCATGATAGAACAAGGGACAAAATTGTCACAAAACCAGGTTTTCATTGTGAAAAAAAATCTGATTAAGGGAGACAACTCAAACTGAACTTTTGAAATGAACAAACAAAATTAACCCCCTTTGTAAGTTTGTTTCAAAATAAATCTATTTTAAGTTGTGGTGACCTTGACATTGGAGATATTGACGTGATTCTTTCGTGCGACACACCATCCCATGATGTTGAACAAATGTGCCAAATAATTGTAAAATCTCATAATGAATGACATAGTTATGGCCCAGACAAGCTCATTTATTGCCAATTTTGACCTTTGAACTCAAAGTGTGACCTTGACCTTGGAGATATCGACGTAATTATTTAGCGCCACACACCGTCCAATGATGGTGAACAAATGTGCCAAATGATTTTAAAATATGACAATGAACGACATAGTTATGGCCCGAAAAAGCTTGTTCCGCCCGCCCACCAGCCCGCCAGCCCGCATTCGCCAATCTAATAACCAGTTTTTTCCTTCAGAAAACCTGGTTAAAAATATTATTTCTTAAACATCCCATAGTTGTACTACCTCCTGTGTGAAGAGCAAACACAAAAAGCATAATGACATCCTGTTGTATGTTTTCAGAGCAAAATAAAGAATTATATTTGTGTGAAGAGCAAACACAAAAAGCATAATGACATCCTGTTGTATGTTTTCAGAGCAAAATAAAGAATTATATTATTATTATCATAAGAATTAAGAAAAAAATTATTGTAAAAATATAATACCAGGCAATTACAAATAAAGTAAGATTATTTAAGCCTTGTTCTGGGAAAAATGGGCTTAATGCATGTGTGTTAAGAGTAAAACCAAATAAGCAGTCGGCACATGCTAATCAGGGACAATATTTTCCGTCTAAACTGGAATTTTGCTAAAGATACTTTTTTAATAATGAACAAGACCTGAACAATGCCCCCTTCTGCGTTTGAAGTAACATAGCAGCTATTATAGAGAAAATTGTAAAGCCCAAGGCCCATAAGTTCACCAAAAAAACAATTTACCAGAAGGAACTCACATTTCTTTTGTAAGTCATGACGGTAGAATCACAAACCAAAAACAAAAAATCAGAGCAATATCTGAGAGCTTTACGTAAAAAAATCAGGATAACAGTTATTTTAGAGAAAAATAGTATAGACAAAACTCACATTTCATCTGTAGGTCATGTAGTTAGACTAACATACCAAAAATCAGACTGCAATATGCCACCCTATGGGGCACATAAAAATCTGTGAAATTTCTGAAGTGTTTCGCAAAAATCTCGCAAAACAATTGAAGAGAAAAATATTTCAGTCAAAGGCCCATAATTTTCCCAAAAATCAATGAACCGGAACAACACTTATACTTCATCTGAATGTAGGTTGACTCACATTCCAAATATCAAATAAATATCTAACGCATTAAAACATCTGGAAAACGGAAAATTTCTAGGTCAACGCCGACGCCAAGGTGATGACAATAGCTCATAATTTTGTTTCAAAAAATAGATGAGCTAAAAAAAAATATTATTATTTTTTTTTTTTTAATCTGTTATATCAAGCAAACATAACTTGATAACTTGGCCAAAAATAATTTGACCAGAACGCTCACACTTAATCTGTAACACATGTGCATAAACTCACATACCAAAAAAACAGCGAAATATCAGAAAGTATTTCGTAAAAGAAGCCTGTAAAAGGGTCTATATAGAGAACATTACTCAGTCCAAGCATCGCATAAAAAAGGAAAACGGAAGATGTCTAAAACCAAGGCCCATAACTTTGCCAAAAATGTATGGACCAGAAAGAAACTCACATTTCAAGTCATGTTGGTAGACTCACATTCTAACAAGAGCACCGCCTTGCGGGTGCAGACCGCTCATCTATTTTATTTTTAAAGGTGAAGGGACTCTCAATTTCAATCACAAAGGAGAGAGGGGTGAAGTGAAGAGGGGTGTATAGTGTGGAGGTGTGGACATTTATTACATTATCTTCCAAAAATGCGAAAAAAAAAATGAAAAAAAAAAAAAATCGGGGGTGGGGGGTGGGGGGGGGGGTGAGGGGATTCTTGCGTGCGATGGTTGGCCGGTATTTCAAAAATAAAATAATAAAAATAATTTTTTGTGTTTTTTAACCGTTTCAAAAAAAAAAAAAATGGGAGTGGGTGTGGGGTGGGGGGTTGGTATAGTGTGAGGATGTGGTGGTCATTTGTGAGATGATCTTAAAAATAAAAAAAAATAAAAAAAATATGGGGGGGGAGGATTCGGGGGGGGGGAGGGCACGGGGGATGGTTTGGGTGGAGTCTATTCTGGTATGTCAGGTAAGAGTAGTTTTGTCAAAGTATCAATCAAATCTAATCATAAATAAAGAAGTTATGGCAATTTTAGCAAAATTTAATAATTTGACCTTGAGAGTCAAGGTCATTCAAAGGTAAAATTCAACTTGCCAGGTACAGTAACCTCATGATAGCATGAAAGTATTTGAAGTTTGAAAGCAATAGCCTTGATACTTTAGAAGTAAAGTGGATTGAAACACAAAATTTAACCATATATTCAAAGTTACTATTTCAAAAAAGGGCCATAATTCCGTAAAAATGACAACCAGAGTTATGCAACTTGTCCTTTTACTGTACCCATATGATAGTTTGCGAGTGTTCCAAGTATAAAAGCAATATCTATGAAACTTTAGGGGTAAAGTGGACCAAAACACAAAACTTAACCAAATTTTCAATTTTCTAAGTATAAAGGGCCCATAATTCTGTCAAAATGCCAGTCAGAGTTACATAACTTTGCTTGCACAGTCCCCTTATGATAGTTAGTAAGTGTTGCAAGTATGATGGCAATAGCTTTGATACTTAAGGAATAAAATGGACCTAAACACAAAACTTAACCAAATTTTCAATTTCTAAGTATAAAAAGGGCACATAATTCTGTCAAAATGCACGCCAGAGTTATCTAACTTTGCCTGCCCAGTCCCCTCATGATAGTAAGTAAGTGTACCAAGTTTGAATGCAATAGCATTGATACTTTCTGAGAAAAGTGGACCTAAACGCAAAACTTAACCGGACGCCAACGCCGACGTCGACGCCAAGGTGATGACAATAGCTCATAATTTTGTTTCAAAAAATAGATGAGCCAAAAAAAAAAAATATTATTATTTATTTTTTTAATCTGTTATATCAAGCAAACAAAGCATACATATATACATGTTTTTCTTATTATAAACTTTAGTAGCCTTCCATTCTAGTACCCGAAAAAATAAGGTCATACCTTAGCCGACCCTGTTTTTTTTTTTCCAAGGAGACCAGAAACGGACCTATTTTTTTGGGCCTATCTAACCTCAGTAAACATTAAACATGGGCCTTTGATTACAAACAATGTACATGAACCAGTGTTTTCCGTCCTGCATACTTAAATTAGACTCGATTGGTAATTGTTGGCTCGGGAAGGACGTATAGAAAATGCTCTAAATGTACCCGGGACTTCTTATGCTATATTGGTCGTTGTCGGCTATTTTCAAATTCATTACATTCATATTTATGTCAATATTCTGTAAAATGGCCCTTATATTATTGAAACTCCTACTAAATTATCTGTACCCAGGGTACATTAAAGTATACTTAAGAGTACCTAGGGTACATTTAAGTAGTAATCAAGCCAAAAATGACCAATCAAGCTTAAGTTAGAGCCTATGTCCCATATGTTTTGATTTTTTTTGCCTTTTTTTTTATTGATTTTATTGGCTGGTTTTACAGCATTTCTTGGGTCATATTCCAAAGAAAAAAATATTTGCTCGTAAATATTTGGATCTGATTTTCACATGGAATATATTGTGACAAACACACACAAAGCATTTTGTATTGCATTATACAGGGGTTTTCCTCGCTTCATTGGGAAGACTGGCCATAGTCTATGGATTTTGGGAAGAAATTGCTCATTTTGGGAAGAATTCTCATTAAAATTACTTCTTTGGAAAATGAAAAAGCTGGTGTAAGTTAGGATTTTGGGGAAAACTGCATGATTTTAAAGAAATTTTCAATTGGGAAGGCCCCTGTTATATAAGGCTGGAAACCCCTGGTTATATCTGTGTTACCATATCACATCTAGCATTGAAATTTTTGCTCTTGTTATAAGAAACACATATAAGGATTTTTATGGGTTAACTTTATTTTGCTAACTATTAATTGCATGAAATAGAATTTATTTTGAGTATTTATGTGGCTTTTATGCTGCTATCTTGATGTTTATCAAACTTGGCCTGTATATGATTTCACCCATAAATATTATTACCAAGTTTCATTATGATATGATTTACTTTTACTCTTTCAGTGCTGGAACCGAATTTTGAAGGCCTTTGAAAAACAGATTGGATCCAGATGAGACGCCAGAGAGCGTGGCGTCTCATCAGAATCCACAGGCCTTTTCCACCCTATGCCACGGTTCCGAAATTCGGCCCCATTCCCAATGCAAATCTGGTTGTTTTTTTCCCAATTGAAAAAAAAAATCCCAATTAAAAAAAACAAAAATTTTTTTTTTTTTACCTTAAGTTTAAATATATATTCCCAATTCACATAATACAGTGTTCTTTAAATATATAAGTTAACCTGATCCAGTGTAGAAAAAATAAAATATTGCATAATTAAATTATCTGTTGCATTGAATTTGTTTTAAACAGTAAAATATGTTAAATTGATTGTTTAAGACTTTCCTTATTTTCCACAAAATCCTGCGTTTCGCGCAATTTTTTTCACCTAAAAAAAGGTCAGGCCCATTACCCAAAATCAGATAAAAAAACATGAACTTATCAATCATGTTCATAATATTTTGTAAAATTTTGATACTATGTTATCAAAATAGTCGTTATTTACCAGTTAACGGCTTCTTCAAAAATAAGAAACACTATTGACATGCGATTATTTTTCCCAATTGTGCAAGTTTTGCGAATAATTTTTTTCCCAAAATGGGGTTTTTCACAACGCGAAATTCCCAAAATTCCAGTGTGGCGTTTTCCCAAAGTGGAGCGGAAAAGGCCTGATCCAAACTGTTTGCTATTCTGACAGTATTCTTTCAACAAAATCAAAGAAAATGCAAATTTTAGAAATTCAGCAGACGACATTTTAGCAGACGACAAATTTCCCAGCATGCAAAGGGTTAAACTATAACAATTATTGAGCAGACATCATTTCCCTTGACTCAGCCCAACCAATTGCCACGGATTTTATCACAATATGCCCCATATTTAACACATATGCATATAAAAATAGATAATCCCAAACTATATTGTTCGTCAGTAAAAACATTTAATTACTTTTTTTTTCAAAATGTTGATATCAATTTGTACAAGCACCTTTAAGGAAGACTCTAAAGTAAGACTGTAAGTAAATTTTAGATACTATGAGTCACATGCATTTTTTCAAATCAACTCTTCCTCATGATTTTGAGGATTCAAGGACACTACTGAATCACTCAGGATTCAAGGACACTACTGAATCACTCAGGATTCAAGGACACTACTGAATCACTCAGGATTCAAGGACACTACTGAATCACTTTTAAGTGTTTGTTGTTGTTTTTTTAAAGGGGCCTTTTCACGTTTGGGTAAATTGAAAAAATTGAAAAAAAGATGTTTCAGATTCGCAAATTTTCGTATTAGTTATGATACTTGTGATAAAACAGTTATACTGAACATTAACCATGCTCTAAAATATCCATTATATGCATCTTTTGGCGATTTAAAAACCTAAATATTATAGTGTTGCAGCTCAAACGATTAAATTATTTAGAGGGTTATGTTGTTGTCATTATAAAGCATGTGTATGACAAACTTCAACACATGCCAAAATCTGTGAAATGTTCCTTTAACGTTTCTTTTACACTTAATTGTGGTCGGTGTTTTTTTTTAATGGTTTACTTTGTATAAGAGGTGTGTTATATACAACGACCATTAATTAAAATTGCCAAACATTATATATATAATCAATAAAAGTTATTTGGTATGTAAATAGATCAGTTTTGCTGTAATGTTTGTCACAACACGGATAATGGTGTAAAAGGTGTTGTATACGGCACAAGATTCAATTAAAGTTAATTTATCTTGAAATTAATCATTTTGGTGTAAATCTTAAAAATATATATGGAGAATACAATTAAGCGTGAGTTTTTTTAAAATATAGATTTTTTTTATTGAACTAAACTTTGAAAGTGTTTTTCATTTGAGTGTTTGCATAAATTACTCATCTATAACTCATTAACAGGTCAATATTTGGACTAAGGTATGAGTTGACTACTGTGCGAGTTGACCAAAAAATGTGCGAGTTGACTACCGTGCGAGTTGACTTAGGTACGAGTTGACTGTAAACTTGACCTTCACCTTTTAGCCAAGTTTCATGCAAATGCTTCAAACAGTATCAGGGCATTTTTTCCTGTTTTTGTGAAGCTGCCTTGGCCCCATCCCACCATTTGTGAAAAAAAATAACTGGTTCAAGTCTGGAGTGACTGCTCGCAGATTTATATTTGGCATTATGATTTCACATTGAATTGAATACATCATCCCCCTTTTGGCCATTATTGATTCTTTTTTACTCTTTATTATACACTAAATTGATATCTGCCTGATAAAACGCTACCGGATATATTGTTTTATAAAACTTCAAGAGGAAATTGTTATATCAGCCAATGTTTGGTAATATTACTTGGAATCAACACTTAGATTATCAATTATTGGTACAATATAATCAGATTCAACGAAACCAACAATTTGATACAAAGATGTATTATATTTTTGACAGAAACATTTACAAACACGGCAAAACACATATTTTACAAGTATTAATCGCAAGTGCTCATGACGTCATTATTAAGTAGTCAAACATCAAAAATCATATTCGTTCCCGCTAAAAATGCAGCATTTCAGCGATAATGTCATTATTTCTTTCAAAATGGAAACGAAGTTATGATGAACAGAAAAACAGATTACTGCCTGATCGTATTGTAATATATCAGGCTTGGTGAGAATTAAGGTTTGGCAAGCTTCACCATTATTTTATTCTAAGCCACGCCTGATATCATACAAAACAAACAGAGAGTAACTTGTTTTCCTCTACCAACTCGGGGTTTGGTACACAATTATGATTAGCAAAGCAAAGCGCAAAATGATGGAAAAAAATCATACAAGCTGTAAAACAATAACAACGCATTTCAAAGTTGTTTTAATGTGAAAACTATCTATTAATGACAAAATATCCGCTAGTATCATTGATCCATAAGTATTCCCTTGACTTAAATATATCAGAGCCACTTAAAGAGCAAAAAATGAACCAATCAACACATTGTTACAAATCTAATATATCACTGTCTAAACATAGCATGCGTAATAACATTATTTAAAGAAAAAAATAAGTATGTACACTTCAAATTCATTCTTGAATTGTAACATAACACTTTACACAAACAGCTATTGTCATTTATTTTGACTTATTATTACATGTCAAATATATATATATATATATATATATATATATATGTGTACCATAGCACTTAATGACTAACAGCTATAGTAATTTATATCACTTTATAGTAATTTATATCACTTATCATTACACATCAGAAACAAGAATGATAAGTTATTTCACTTTGTACACCAGGATCTTGTTGTTAACCGATCCCACAATAATGGAGTCAGTGTTGCTGTTGTAGCAGACTGACCTTAGACTATACATCTCTGTAGCCAGAGTGGCCAGCTTCCTACTGCCCTTACTGTCAATCTGTAGGATAGTATCGGACACCCATCCACATACCAGCACCTGGCCTGCAGGTGTCACATGTACACATCTTGGACCTAGCAATTCAGGGTCTTTGAAGATGGAAAGGACTGATCCATCCCTGGCCAGAGTGAGGAGCTTGTCCTGTTTGTAGTTTGTGATATACAACTTGTCACCTGTTGGGCTCACTGCACAACCCCATACTGCAAAACAGAATACATGATTACAATCTTTAGCCATAGTTATGAGTGAAATCAGACAAGCATACTGCATACATGTATGAGTAAAAAATCATGAATTTAGTTGCGTTTGTTACTTTCACTTAAGGACAATAATGTAGAAAAAGAAACAATAATGAAACTTTCCTGTCTAGTACTTTTTCACATATTACAAAAGTAACCTCTTAAAATTATCATCACATAAATTAAGTATTGTTTTTTTAATTCTTGTTTGTTGTTTGCATCAATAAAAGACAAATTGAAGTTTATAATCATAAGTATATAATATAAAAAACAAGCTTAATTACATACCATATTACACCATGTTTATTTGATATCAATGAAATATAAAGAACATGTCAAAAACTATTCTTTTCACAGCCATGCACTTTCTTTTCATAGACCTGTCATGGTGTGACAGTCAATATTTATTAATAACTATTTGAATGAGTAATACTGCAGAATTTAGAGGGTCTTGCTGCTTTAATGATATGTTCTTGATCATAGAGATAAATCCAATATGATTCTTACCTGTCCTTGTATGTGACTTATTCTCGTGAAGTTTGCTGACTAGTTTACCATCCAGCGAGTAGTTGTATAGTTCGGTACCAGAGGTTACAAACAGGTCTCCCTGGTGGGAGGCAATACCCAAACAGTCATGTTGAAACTTGAGCTTTCTGACTTGCACCAGCTGGTTGTTGTTGACTTTGATAAACTTGACCTCTGAACCAACAGTAACACCAACCTCACTTGGTGTGATCTGACACATGCCACCTGGCTTATCAGATACACTACAGTGACTCACAACCTGGTACTGCTTGTTTAGCAGCTTGACTTTCTTATTATATTGGTCTACAACAAGGACTTGTCCACTAGGGAGAACACATATGTCTCTGATACCGCAAGCTTCATCACCCTGTTCCCATACATCATACTCAGACTCTCCATCAATCCTTATGATTTGGTCTGCATTTCCCACTGCAGTCAATGACTGGGCATAGTGTTCAATCTTCCCAAGACCGGACAACTGGGAAAGGTACTGCATTATTTCACTATTAGGATGGAAAGTTATTGAAAATTTTAGTTGAGCAAAGTTCTGCTTTTGATAGTTTTCAAACTGCTGTATTATGTCCTTGCATTTAATGCTGGCTATGAAAGATAGTTCTTGCTTGCTTTTATCGCTTATGTCCTGAAAAGCGTCTCTAAGTTGATTTAATTCATTTCCAAGAGTGGAACATTTGTCAACATCACTTTTTAGAGAGGCTTGCAGTTTGGTCAGTGTATCTTTCATTTCCTGCAGAGTTTTCTTTTCAAGCATGTCTAAGGCTGCAAGTATTTTTTGCCGAGTTTCCTGTATCTTGTGTAACTGCTCATCATATGAACTTTGCACAGACTGAATGCTAGCCTCCTGATTGTCTTGAAGCTTCCTCAGTTCTGCCAAAGTAGTTTGGATAGTAACTAATACTTGTTTGAGGTCTGTAGAGGTATTTTTAACCATGTCAGTTAAAAGCATCACTGTTTCGCATTGCCTGTAAGAAAACATTTTATCTTTATTAAAACCAATAATTAATACATGATGCATGCATACTTATTTTGTACAGATTGATCAATGTAAATCTGATAAAAAAAAGCTTGGTAAAAAATACAAATTCATTGATTATGTACATGTATTTTGTTAATAATGTGTTAATCTTTGTTATTTTGAACCATACATTAACTTTTAAGGCTCATAATTATCATACAAAATAGTGTGACAATTATTGAAACGTCATGGATTCTATGATCTCTTTCTTTTTTAATATTTCACAAGTATATATAAGTGACATTAATGTTTTCAGAGTACAATTTTACATAAATTAAAGCAGGACAATCTTACTGGAGTTTACCTCTAACTAAACTGAAACTTAATATATATATATATGTATGTATATATATATATATATATATATATATATATATATATATATATATATATATATATATATATATATATATATATATATATATATGCTCGCAATCTTAAAATAACATCAGTATTATTAATATTATTTAATTGATTTTAGAATAAGTATTTAAGTTCATTTCAAAGTAGTTTAACGCATTTATGCCTAGTGGACTCTCCCATCCTTATAAATTGGATCAATTTATTTCCAAAATTAGGGATGTCTAGTATATTTATTTCTATATTTAGAATGTTTCTTAAAGAAATTCCTTTAAGCAAACAGCGCAGACCCTGATGAGACGCCATGGCGTCTCATCAGGTCTACGCTGTTTTCCAAGGCCTTTTTTCTAGTCGCTCGGCATAAATGGGTTAAAACAATACACTTTTTGTCTTAAAAGTTTTTACAACAAATATCATACAAATACCTGTGATTATGGAAAGCACAGGTATTGCAGCACAGCTTGCTATGGTCTTTGCAAAAACTTGCAAGGTTTTCTTCTTTGTGAACATCACATTTAAGAAGAAAATCTTCCACCTTCTTGACCACTGGCCATTTCTTCATATCACCCCTTCCATGAGGGGAATGTTTGGTAAACAACTGGCTGTGCATCTGAATACATTTTCGGCAGAAAAACTTCACACACGAATCACAATAGTAATCAGCAGATTGTTCCAATTTCTTGTCTTCGCACGCCGAACACAAAAAGTCTTGGACCCAGTCATTTCCTTTTCCATTGGTGGAATCCGAAAAGGTCGCCATTTCCTTGACCACTGAAGCTTTTTATCTCAAGATCTGTTAATTAACTCAAATAATAAGGTATCCTAAGGCTCATTGATTACTAAACTAATCAAAACACCAATCTAGCTAAGGTCCAGGTCTATCAACACGTAATTTCCAGCTAAATAGAGTTAAAAGATCATAAAATTTAACTTTGTTTTGCCCTGTTAAATCTCAAGTAAACAAAGTAAATCCTGTAACCAGTCATGTGACATGTAGCGTTAACATTAAACCATATTGGCCCATGGAGCTTTAACAACTAGTTTATGTGTACACACAAAGAGGAAGTATTGTAACTCAATGAATGTGTTTAATCAATAAAGAACCCAGTGTAACTTAATAACATGGGTATAAACAAGAATCATTCATCTGTGAAATTCTTAAATTTTTCAAACGGAAAATATTAGGGTTAAAGATTGTGTTTGAATATTGTCTGTACAAATCAGAGAAATAATTGGTTTGCAATAAAGATAATTAGCTATGTACAAATTACAAACAAGAGGGCCTTGGGCCCTAAGGTGCTCACCTGAGAGGCAAATGAATTAAACTATTCTGAAAAGGTGGACAGGTGGACTTCAGCAGAATAAGCATTGAGAGAGTCAAAATGATGCAGTCCTTTTCAAAACTGAATATCATATATTTCATGATTGTTTCAAGTTGGATTTATTTATATGTTATGTGTTTAAACAAAGTTCACTTTTCTTTGCGTTATCAGGTTAAACAAAGTTCACTTTTCTATTGAAATAAGGCAGTCCAAGAGACAGCTATATACCCCTCTGCCACTCTTCTGACCTTCAGGTTGTCTTCTGGACCTTTAAGTTTAAGTGATTTGACTAATGACTTCTGCACATTGTCTCCATGACTTTAACATTTCATGAACATCCGTCAATGGTTTTAGGATGTAACGAGAGGACACATACCTATGACCTTCTGCAAATTTTTTCTATTACCTTTTAGCCAAATTTCATGACAATGCTTAAAAGAATAAAGAGACCTGGATAAAACGATTAAAGAATGTGCATGAAAAGGTTATGTCATGGACAATGTGCAGATGATCAGATTTGTGTCCACCCCGTATCTCCTAGGATATAACAAGTGGACACAAACCTTTGAACTGCTGCACATTGTTTTAATGATCTCAACCTTTTAGTCAAGTTTCATACAAATGATTCCAACAATAAGGACACCTGGATAAAACACAAAAATAGAGAGGCTCTTGACCTTGAAGTATGACTTTGACCTTAACCTTGCTAAACAAACCAATCCTTCATACACATCGTTTCAAGACCTAAATATTTCATGCGAGTTTCTTGAAAATCCATGACAAGGTGTGTGAGGAATATGGCAGCCACAAAAAGATTATGGACAGATAACCCTTTACCAATTATATCCGGATATTGACACATAAGTAGTCCCTTAGAAAGTTACATTTAGTTAAATACCTTCCTTACTAAATTCAAGTTTTAAAGGCTTCATTTCCAACACTTAGATACTGATGAGCAGCAAACAGCATAAAACCTGAACATTCTGCAAGTTACTCACAGGCTGTTCTGGTTTTATGCTGTTTGCACATAACCACTTTGTTTCTAAGTGGAAAAGGGTTAAGGAAGTGACTATTATCCCTTGTCTCGCTTGGCGGTCCACCTTTTATAAATAAGTGCCCCTGAGATATCTTTACCATTATGGTTTTACAATGAACGGAAAATTCCTACCCCTCTCTGAGACTTTATTGATTCTTAATGACTCTATCAGACACTTTATTGATATCTTCCTGATATAACGCTACCTGATATATTGTTTTATCCTGCCTCTGTTGCAAACATTGACCTAATAAAGCAGGGTCGGATAAACTACTGTAAAACTATTAAAGTTCGTGTGGTACGAATTTTCATGGATTTCGTTGTTCCACTGAACCACGAATTCAAGTACCAACGATTATTTTTACATTTTTAATCCGAAATCGGTCCTTTCCGAATGTCATTGCAGACATTCTCTAGTGTTTTCGGTTATCTGAGATATTTGATTGAGATATGCTATGTAATACAATATGTTGTTTTCTTGATAAGTGTTTGGGTAATAATACTTTTTAAATCAAGCACGGAATTTAAACTGTACATCAACGATTGTTCTCTTATACGTGACGTCGTAAAATTAACAGTTTGCAGATTTATCACATATGTCAATTAGTGCCAATTAAAGTTAAAAGAGACATAACGTATTTTGGGGACCTTATTACTCAATTGTTACTACTAGGGGACCGATTGAGCAGAGAATTGCAAATATTGTCAAAGCAACATTGATGGCAATTAGCGAGCGGGGATCCACAAGATCGTCGCTTATTCGCTCTTATCGAGAATTATCGGCAACACTTTCATGCTTCAGTGCACATTAATCACAAGCCTTGCTGTCAACACACATTAGCAGATTATTCTTCGTTATTACTCTGGTTGTCTAAGAAAAGTTTAATTATTATGACTGTCAATCTTCCCCGAAAATTTGAAATCCACGAAATTACGTGTCAACGAATTAGTTGTTTTTTATTAAACCACGAAATTTCATACCGACGAATTTCTATACGTTTACAGTAGTTGATCTCCGGCAGTACCTCACGTGACCGCGATCTAACTGTAATTATGTATTCCTACGCGCCGATTTACATGTTCTAATATTTGATTTTTGAAATTTATTGGGATGCATCATGAATGTTATTGTTATGTTATATATCATCCTTTTTTTTCTCCTTTAAAATATATTGCCGTATCAGCTTTCCGTATTTATCATTTTCATTTACTTGATTACATAATTTATGACGTATCTATCTAGTTTCTCTTAGGATTTTAGGAACAATTTTGACGTGGTGGTTTTAACAGTATTTTATTTAATACTTTTAAAGCATCGAACGAATCATAAACGTATTTCGGACTGTGTGTTTGTCATTCATAATTGTAAACTTCGATAGGAATAAAATAATTCGCTATGACAGGATTCAGGGCCCTCACACTACTTTGGGGGAAGGGGTCCACAGCCCTTAGGAGGGGGAATTTTCGCGGTGTTTCCATTTTTGGGGTATTTTTTTACTTACTCTCTCATTATTACATTTGTACATGTTTGCACTATTTTTCATTGCATTTTTCATAATTTAGTTTGTTTGCAAAGATTAAATAATTGAAATAGAATTGAGATATAATAATCATGAGACACATCTTTTTATAAAAAAAAAAATGGGATTATGATTTCATAAATCAGGTTTTGGGTCAGAGTATAAAGCATTGCAACGCGAAACAAATTAATAATTTGGAGTGTTCTGTTGTTGTTGATATATTTTGTTAAACTACCAGGATTACTTATATAAAGTATAAAATACAGTTGGTATTCAGAAGAATGGCCGAGTGGTCTAAGTGGTAGACTTTTTACTCCAGGACTCCAGGGGTCAGTGGTTCGAGCCCTGCTGAGGGTTACCTTTGTTTTTTTTGTTTTTTTTAATTCTGGATTTTTTTACTGGAGCTTTTTGTATCCATTGTTTACATTAATCAATATAAAGCATTTAATGACAAACTTCAAAACATGCCAAAATCTGTGAAGAGGTCCCTTGAATACTCCAACAGCATAAACATGAATCATATTTACAGCAAAGAACAGCAAAATAAAAATGTTTTAAGATCTTTGATATATATAAGACAGTTCTTGAGTACTTATTTGATTTATATCACTATAATTTGAAAGAGGTGTGTCACAGAATTCAACATGCCGCCCCCCTTCCCACCTAGCATGGGAGTTTTAGTTTAAGAACTAAACACTATATCTTTTCATGGGTTATAATATTCCCAAAGTATATGAAAATCCTCCCAGGGTGGTAAAATAACTAACAAGACTATTGCCAAGCAATAAAGTCCCCTACCGGCTCCACCATAAAAAATTGTCAGAAATTCCACCATTGTCGGAATTTATTTTTGTTCTTGCCATAGCAACCAGTATTTTTGACGTAGGCACAAAATGAAATGACGTGCGTAATGTCCATATTGCCATCTATCCATGTTTCAAGTTTCATGAAAAAAATATTTAGAACTTTTAAAGTTATCGCAGGATCCAGAAAACCACCATTTTTAGCAGTATTTTTAGTCTATTTGTTACCATAGCAACCAAAATTTTTGACGTAGGAACAAAATGAAATGATGTGGGTAATGTTCATATTGTATTCTATCCATGTTTTAAGTTTCATGAAAAAATATTAAGAACTTTAAAAGTTATCGCAGGATCCAGTAAACCACCATTTTTATCAGTATTTTTAGTCTATTTGTTGCCATAGCAACCAGAATTTTTGACGTAGGAACAAAAATAAAATGATGTGCATAATGTCCATATTGCCATCTATCCATGTTTCAAGTTTCATGAAAAAATATTAAGAACTTTTAAAGTTATCGCAGGATCCAGAAAAGTGTGACTGACTGACGGACTGACAGACCATAAGTCCCCTCCGGTGAAACCAGGATGGGACAACAAGAGCACCCCATAACGGGTGCCAAAGCTCGGCTGCGGTTGCAGTTTTGAATAAATGAAAGGTTGTCAGAATTTTTATATATTTTTTTTTTTTTTTTTTAAAGGTCACAGTGACCTTGACCTTTGACCTATTGACCCAAAAATGTGGCATGTAGAACTCATCAAGGTGCATCTATATATGAAGTTTCAAAGTTGTAGGTGGAAGCAATTTGATTTTAGAGCCAATGTTCAAAACCTTAACAAAATGTTAAGGTTTTAGCACAACGCAGACGTCAGACGACACGACAAGCTGGCTATAATAATGACAATACCTCGGGTTTCTCCGAAAACGCCGAGCTAAAAAATCACTGCCTCCTTTAGGGCATACAAATACTTAAGTTAGTATTAGTCTTTATACATAACAAATAATGTACACAAATATCAACTGACACTACAATTTAAATATTATTTTAATCTGCAACAAAAATGTTTAATATTTTTTTGCCATATTTCAAATTAAACTACAACGTGTGACAGTAAATACATATTATACACTTACTGCTACCCATCCAAAAAAAAGCCACAAGTTGTAGGATGAATAATACAATCTCAAACAAATTTCAGTCATATTTTGTGCCCAAAGATAACATTTAAAAAGTTACAATTGTTCTTAAAAGCTTTGAAACTATAATTATGCCCCTCTTCGCTTTCCATCATCTTGAATCACATACATGTAATAGACAATATTTAATGTTCTTTCACTTTATACACATTTATTCACATACCCTTAATTCAAATAGATTCAATCATAAAATATATGACAATAGTCATCATATTACCTGTACTATACAGTAAGTCCACGTTTAAATGGTCTCAATAACTACCATCATATTTATTCATTTCCTGAATAATGAAAAGAAATATGAGCAATCTCCTAGCAACATAACTATGTGACAGACTCTAGGGATCGTTTTACCATATAGTCACTAATAAAATATCTGCAAGAAACTCTTTAATGTGATTGTGTATTTTATCATACCACCGCATTGATATCTGCCTGATATAACGTTGCCTGATTATTTTTTTATATCATGGTCAACAGGAAGTTCTTATATCAGTCATGTGTGGAAGATAGTCACATTACTCGGAATCAACTATAAAGTACTCATTTTTAGTAAAATCGAATCAGATTGCACAAAACAAACAATTTGAAACACAAAATGTAACATAAACAGCAAAAAACAGTTTTTACAAATATTAAGCGCGCGTGCTCATGACGTCATTATTAATACGTCAAACGACAAAAGTCATATTCTTTCCCGCTAAAACTGCAGCTTTTTAGCGATGCTTTAATTATTTCTTTAAAATCGGGGAATATGATAAACAGAACAAGAGCCCCGCCTTTTTTTTCCAAAAATAGATGAGCTAAAAATCAGATAAATATCAGAACACATTTCGTAAAAGAAGTGTGTAAAACGGTTATTATAGAGAAAATTTGTCATTCCAAGGGGCCATAACTTGGCCAAAAATCAATGGACTCACAAAACTCAAACTTAATCTGCAAGTCATGTTGGTAGACTCACATTCTAAAATTTCACTAAATATCTAAAAGCGTGTCATAAAAAACTCCAAAAACTGAAAACTTTTAAGTCTAAATTCCATAACTTCGCCAAACATTTATTGACCAGAACAAAACTCACACTTAATCAGAAAGTCATGTTGGTTGACCCTTATGCTAAAAATCCACTAAATATCTGAAAGTGTTTCATAAAACAAAACAAGCGCAATGCTAAAGGTTTGGGTTAATTATGCATCATCTTCTTGGTTTTCTTAAATGCATTTGCGTTAAGTGTCGTCCCAGATTAGCCTGTGAAGTCTGCAAAGACTAATCATGGTCAACACTTTCCATTTTTATGGAATTTTTTGTTTAAATGAAGAATCTTTGAACAGAAAATCAAGTTTGGTGTTGGAACAACTCTTTACGCATTTAGTCATTTTCACAGAGCAAGGCTTAACTGTACCTGGAGCTGATCTATTTTATTGAGCCAATCTTCCCCGGTGATCCCTGACTTCACGGTCTGTAGCCACGCCCACAATTTCTCCAGGAACCCCTCAAGCTCTGGTTCCCCCGGGAAATACTGCAAATAGAGCAGGGCTGCAACCATATGGCAAAAAAACAAACCATGTACTCTGCACGCACACCAGAACAAGGACCAGTACAAAAGTTATCAAGTCAATAGTCAATTGAGCTTTAGCTTTGATTAAACAGTGTGACATGAAAACATACAGATACCTGTACAAGGGCTGCCACAAAAGTTGTTAAGCATTCACTTTTTAAGGCTGAAATATAGTTTCACTGGAACAAAGTTCCAACAGTGAGCTTCACACATACCTGAACAAGGCCTGCCATAAAAGTTAAAAAGTCATCAACATTTTGCGCTGCAATATTTGAACGGGAGTACAGTTCAATCAGTATGAATACGGCACATACCTGAACAAAGTATGCCACAAAAGTTGTCAAGTCAACAACATGTTTTTAATAATTGAATAACTGAATTGGAACACAGTTCTATCAGTGTGAATTCTTGCTGCACATACCTGAACAAAGCATGCCACAAAAGTTCTCAAGTCACCAACGTTTTTTTTTATAATTGAATAATTGAATTGGAACACAGTTCTATCAGTGTGAAGTCTTGCTGCACATACCTGAACAAGGGCTGCCACAAAAGTTTTCAATGCTGCCAGCCTAACATCACTGATCTGCTGACAGAGAGGGATCTCCTGACGGAATGCGTAGTAAAGGGTGGACTCCAGGTCTCTCATGTACACAGCAGGCCTGAAAAGAAAAGAGATCAGATCTGGACTTGCTTAGAGGCTGTATTCTTGAAACAGCTTGTGTGGAATCTACTTGTGTGAAAACAAAAGCGTGTGTGGAATCATCTTGTGTGGAATCACGTATTTATCATAAAATCCAGTCCAAGACTTATACATTGTAGTTTGACTACAATTATTCTCAAGCAGACTTTGTCTAGATATTGAGTATTTCATGACTCTGTTAAACATTAAGTTGATATCATTACATTAACATACAATAATCTTATCAGATGCATTTTTGCGTCCAATTAAATTGGAGCAAACATAATGCATTGGCTTTTATTTAAAGACTTGTGTTTAAGATTTGTTAAAGATTGCTAACAGCCAAGAAATCAAGTATTTATAACTCTTGGGCCATCGGCAGATTTTGTCACAATCAAACTGTCAAGAATTCGAGTCTTGTTCTGGGGAAACCGGGCTTAACACAGGTGGGTAAAGTGTCATTCCAGTCTGCACAGACTACTCCGGGACAACACTTTTTGCTTTCATGGCATGGTATCATTGAAAGGTAGTCTCTTCTTAGAAACAAGAGGGCCTGAAAGGCCCAAAGTCGCTTACCTGAGATTCAAAGGAACTGACCTGTTCTGTGCAACCCAAGATGTCATAAGAAAAAAATGTTCTTACCAACTTTCGTCACTAGTGAACACCCTGGCAGCCACGTTTTTCTACAGACCAAAACCATTTTCATACACATCCAAGATATCATTTAAACAAATATTCTGACAAAGTTTCATTAAGATTCATGAAGCCATATAAGGAAAAAGGCCCAGCCCCTG
Organism: Dreissena polymorpha; assembly: GCF_020536995.1. Classification (NCBI taxonomy): domain Eukaryota; kingdom Metazoa; phylum Mollusca; class Bivalvia; order Myida; family Dreissenidae; genus Dreissena; species Dreissena polymorpha. The sequence goes on along the minus strand of NC_068361.1, from coordinate 49,641,021 downwards.
GTGGCCATATTTTTAAAGCAACTGGAACCATTTTCGAACTTGTTCAAGATATCATGGGGACAAATCTTCTGACAATGTTTCATGATGATCGGATAATAATTATGGCTTCTAGAGTGTTAACAAGGTTTTACTACATGTATAGCTATATAAGGAAAAATGTCATGCCCCCTTGACAGCCATGTTTTTCCACCAACCGGAACCATTTTCATAATTAATCCAAGATATCTTTGGGACAAATCGTCTGACCAAGTTTCATGATGATCGGACAATGAATGTGGCCTCTACAGTGTTAATAAGGTTTTACTCAAGCAATAAATAGCCATATAAGGAAAATGCCCCGCCCCCTGTTGGCCATGTTTTTAAAACAACCAAAACCATTTTTGAACTCATCCAAGATATCATTGGAAAAAAATTTCTGACCAAGTTTCATGAAGATCGGAAAATAAATGTGGCCTCTAGAGTGTTAACAAGGTTTTACTACAGCCATATAAGAAAAAATGCCCCGCCCCCTGGCGGCCATGTTTTTCAACCAACTGGCATCATTTTTGAACTCGTCCAAGATATTAATAGGATGAATCTTCTGACTAAATTTCATGAAGGTTGGACAATAAATGTGGCCTCTAGAGTGTTAACAAGGTTTTAATAAAGCCATAAATAGCCATATAAGGAAAAATGCCTTGCCCCTTGGCAGCCATGTTTTTAAAGCAACCAAAACTATTTTCAAACTCATCCAAGATATTATTGGGAAAAAATCTTCTGACTAAGTTTCATGAAGATCGGAAAATAAATGTGGCCTCTTAGAGTGTTAACAAGGTTTTACTATAGCAATATTAGGAAAAATGCCCCGCCCCCTGGCGGCCATGTTTTTCAACCAACCGGCATTATTTTTACACTTGTCCAAGAAATTATTGGGATGAATCTTCTGACCAGGTTTCATGAAGATCGGACAATAAATGTGGCCTCTAGAGTGTTAACAAGATTTTAGTATAGCCATATATAGCCATATAAGGAAAAATGCCCCGCCCCTTGGCAGCCATGTTTTTCAAGCAAACGTAACCATTTTCGAACTCATCCAAGATATTATTGAGTCCAATCTTCTGACCAAATTTTATGAAGATTGGACAAAAAATGTGGCCTCTAGAGTGTTTACAAGGCAAATGTTGACGCCGCACGACTGACAAAAGGCAATCACAAAAGCTGACCATGAGCACATTGTGCTCAGGTGAGCTAAAAATTAAATAAAGGCAAAAAGTGTCATCCCTGATTAGCCTTTGCAGACTGCACAGGCTAATCTTGGAGGACAACTAACCCACAGGCATAATGCCCACTTTTCATAAAACAAATTTTTTAAATAAAATTCATTTTAATTATTAAATACTTACCTGTTATCTCATGCTTATACTTTCCAAGGGGAATTAACTCATCCGGAATTTTAACTGGGAATCCGCCACCTCAATACCGTAATTCAGGCCAGGTTAAACATAGTGCAATGCAACCTAGCCAAAAATCGGTAACCAACCCTCAATATTCTTTCAATATATATACAAAAATATTAATCGAATAGCGGGGTTGGAGGTGGGACTTACCGATAACAGGTAAGTATTTAATAATTAAAATGAATTTCATTTAAAAAAAATAATTTAATGTCATAAATACTGACCTGTTATCTTATGCTGATTTTGCAGCTGCGGTGGGAAGGTTCGTATATATTTTCCCAACACAGTAGAACCCATAAACAGGGTTATCAGCTAATGATAGCAAAACCCTAAACAAGGGTTATCAAGTAATCTTCGTTAAAACGGTATTAATTATGACTTCTCGGACAGAGTAATATGTCTATGTCGTAAAGAAGACACTACCGTTAGTGAAACCACAACAAGCCCAAACATATACAAATTGTATTGTTGGCACTTCAGAAAACGAAGATAAAAAGATGACAAAGGTGGTCGGATTCCTCCAGAAAACAGCTTAGAGCACGTCAAAAAGTGGGGTGTGATTAATATATGCCAACAAAACAGACAGAGCTCTTAATTCATGCGGTCAGATCCTAAAAAGGAATGAATCCTTAGATAGGATAAGAGTAACTTTCCTTAGTCAAGGTCTAACCCCGAGAAATAGAAGCCGCAGACACCAGTTTAAGAAAAACTTGGAAACTTGAAGGTAGAGCCATATAGAGGACTTGATATTAAGCAAGGAATCCTGGCTGACACAACAAAGTGAAAACGACATTAGATCCAACTGGAATTGGTCGTATTCAACAGAAAAAGCATGAATTTCACTTCTCCGTATGGTAAAAGCCATAATAAGAAGGAAAACCGTCTTAAAATTATATTGGAACTGTTAATAAGCCTGATGAAAAAGGTTCATAGGAAGCTCATTAAGCATCCCAACATGTAACACAAGTCAAAACCGCTTAAGAAGGTAAAGGAACGAAAAACATAGTGTTGACGTTCCATAGTTTGGATCAGTTCCAAAATAGGTAAGACAGCACAGAGTTGCGATGACTTACACAAAACAAGGTATACAAAAGCATAATCTCTATCCTTTGATGAAGAAAAGAACAAAATTTCTTATCATCAAGAAAAAGATGAGAAAAATCTCTATGTATCTAGCAGAGTGATTAAGGTAATAACTTTGCTCTTGAATACCCAGTCAAAAATGAATTTCCATAGAACCTTTATACAGTTCTGATGGAATTATCCTTGCACAAGTAACAAGGATTGAAACTCTTAACAGAAAAACGTTCTTCTGTAGAGATTACTAAAAGTAAATAATGGCCAGACATGTAGTGGCACATGTTTGGATCAGTAAAAATATGTCTCTCCGAGATATGATATTTGACCTGAGAAGAAGTTTCCTGAAAATAATTGTACAGGAGCCTTAAAAGGTCGTAGAACCATAATCCCATGGTTCTTTAAGTATATTGCATGAAATTATGGCAAAAACTCAGTTATTGCAAAAACTCACCAAGAAGGCAAGATATTCCAGTTTATGTCAATGGACGAATGTATAACAATCACACACCCTGCTGGATCGATTTCTGTGAACTGCATTATTGACGTTGTTCAGCATACCGGTATATACTGCGATATACGATCGCATAACGCATATTACTAGCGTTTGATGATAAACAACATTCTTCGATATACTATGCAGTACACCATGCAAATTCACTGCCGCGCATGCGCAATTACATTATTTGAACCCAACGGAAAAAATAATTAGACAAAAAGAACTGCAGGTCAAAACGTCCAACAGGGCGTTCAGACGACCTGGTATGAGTAAGACGATAGAGAAAATTTGTTGTTCTTGCAAAGAACGAATAAGTTCCTGATTTCCAGATACAAGGAGTGATAATATGATCACCTCCGTGTCTGTAAGTAAACCACGACCGATGTGTGATAGTTGAAACCATCACAAAGGAATCGTGAAAATGTGTTGTAAATGAAAAACAGCTAAAAAGAATTTTCGCTTTTCAAGATGTAGATGTGCAGGTGATATTCATACGAATACTACATAATTGAGTAAATCAAGATACGTTGTTCTATGTGATCGTCCATAACCTTCTCTGCTCACATCTGTATAAGATGTAAGGAAGGTTGTGGTAGAATCAACTATATTCTTGCCAAGATAATCTTCTAGTCTAGACACCACTGAATAGTGGTAAATAATGACAAAAAGATGGAAATCTGTGTCATTGAATAATCCCGAGATTAATACAATTAACTTAAAAATAAAGCTGCAACAGACGTAAGAAAAGACGTCTCAGCAGAAAGACCGGTGACCGGACCGGTAAATACCGACCGGTGACCGGAACCATTTGTCAAGGATGGGTGGGCAAAGAAATCACGGCAAGCCGAACTTTCCCACTCCAAACACACTTGAAAATTGGTAGAATAGGACAGTGTTTAACACTTATAAGTTTATGACCTATCTACAGAATAATGCCTCTTCTTGAACCAATAACAGGCGCCTTTAAAATCCTGGATAATACAGGTCGTGAAGTCATCGATTTGCGAAGTACGGAAATATGATTGACAGTGGTACCTCCGGAATCGGAGGTGTGATGGCAGAAAAAGGTGAAAACCCTAGGAGTAACCTTAAGGGGGTCCACGCTTGCCGGTAGAATGCATGGTAGTCTTAAATTCTGACTTGATTAATCCATTTACTTCAAGACTCCTAACCGGGACAAATTCAGAGAGGAATACGACCAGTACTAGGAAGACGGCCTGTTATGGCCAGAAGTGTAATAGAAGAATAACTTTAAGATGAGGTCCCTCCAGATCCTAGGATCTCAGTTCAATAGCTCCCAAGCCATCTACAAGACTGTAGCCGCTATGAGGTCAATCTGATAGGCAATCCTATGTATCAGAACTCTTGTTGATTCCAGTAGCTTGAAAATATGCACTGTCGTAGGAGCAATAGAAAAGCAGAAGTCGATACAAAATGTCGTCTTGCTAATCCTGCTAGCGTCATTAATGTGTCCCAACTGTTCCGTGACACTGACTGCAAAATCTGTAGCCGACAGGTAAAGGCGGTTAAAACAATTCATCCTTCGGGTCTCGAACATCAATTAATAGAGGTCAAATAGTAATGTTCGACCTCAATGCTAGTCTCCGAGCCCAGTTCAGCCGATCTATCTGCAAGACCAGTAGTCTGCATGTAGCCGGTTGAGATAGAAGTACAAATAACAGATATAGCATGATTTGGTAACCGTGGCCAGTAGAACATCAGTATTGAAAAACACAAAAAGTCATGTAGATTGTTGAATCCATAAAATATAGTATTCAATACAATCATAGCCAGGGGTATACAACTAGGTAATGTAGACAATACCCATGATACTAAAAATTGACAGATGAAAACACAGTGGAATACCGGTAATTGGTAACTGGTGACCGAAACCGGACCGGTCAATGACCGGTAACTGTAGCCAGGTGAACAGACCAGTCATAATATGACCGGTGATGTTACCAGTTAAAGACCGAAAAATGGTGGAAGCCATATGGTCTGATATCAATGTCAAGCACTGCTCGGAAAAGAAGATCGTGCCAAAAATCCAATCCGATGGCGATGAAACATCACTTATTCTGACTGGTGACCAGTGATCGGTGATATGACCGATGAATGGTGACCGATGTCCGGTGATCGGGACCGGTATAATATAACTGCGTCAGAATGGAAATATCTGGTGCAGAAGAATGACCATCCACGAAGTCATCTGATAATGTTAACCGGAAAACAACGGTAGATTATCAGTATTAATAGGCATTAAGTGTCCTTGTAGTCGTAGTGGAGAAAAGAACAGCTTATCCCGAAGCCTGAAAGTAAAACAAACTAGTGTTCGTATACAACTACGGCTCGGTGACTGCAACATGTGTGGATGCCATAAGAAAAACCATCACACGTGGAATGGAGACATGATATTCCTAAAGGAATAAAATGGAGAACGTCGATATGACCAGTAGGTTCATTAACGCCTACGTGAGAAGTGGCGACATCCATATAACTGCGATGCCGAAATATTGTTCGGCTACGCTGGAAATATTGTCTTCTACAATATTGTCTCCGTGAGCATTGACGTGATTGCTTACGAGCGTATCAACGCCGAGAACTGCTCAATGAAGGAGAGGTATGTTCGATAACTATCCTGTTGTGCTCAATGAAGTCCGCTGATGTCTACGTGAAGGTTGACAACGTCCTCGTTTCCTGCGATGTCGAGATCTGGATCGGCCGAGATGTGGATCGGCTGCGATGAGACCGAGATCTTCTAGAATACCGTCTCAGTGAGTGACAACATGATCGCTTACGAGAGCCGCAACGATGAGAACTGCTCGACGAAGAAGAGCGTGTCCGATGTCTACTCCTTGATGAAGAGGATGTATTCGACGACGAATAGTTCAATGATGAAGACCGAGTTATTCTTCTTGACCAGTGACTGGTGTTATCGGTGGCAGGCCTAACTGATGACTGTTGACCAGACCGGTGATCAATGACCGGACCGGACCGGTGACATGACCGGTGATCAATGACCGGACCAGTGACATGACCGGTGACCGGACAGGTGACCGAACCGGTGACATTACTGGTGACCGGACCAGACCGGTGATCAATGACCGGACCGGTGACATGACCGGTGACCGGACCGGTGATCAATGACCGGACCGGTGATCAATGACCGGACCAGTGATTAATGACCGGACCGGTGATTAATCACCGGACCGGTGACAGGACCGGTGACCGGAACGGCCGTCAGACGTCGATCAAAGGTCCGTGATCAACGTCCCGGGTGACGTACCAGTCATATCATAACCAGTGTTGTCACAGATGCGAAATGGTCCGGCATTGGTCGATGTCCTTGACCAATGCCATCGGGCACAGACCGGCTGACGGGTGTCGCCATATGGTCTGATGTTGACCGACTGTCTAAGAGACTTAGCATAGTACGGTCGCGATCGTGCCCGATACCCGGTGACTGATACTGCAACTATCATCCATGATCTGCAAAGTCACCGGGTATTTATCCACTCTTGTTTCTGCGACCATCATGTAGTCGAATATATGAAAAACAAGAGCAAAGCATATTCAACCATAAACTGGTCACAGACCAGATTATCATACGGCACATAAAATCATTATTTGACCATAATGAAAATTATAATAATACTGCCGTAGAACATAAATTAAACAAAAGTTTAATTCAAAACAGATGAAAAATAAAATGACGATCAATTAGATTGTCATACGGAACGTTAAAATCATTATTGCACACAATGGCAAATGATAAACAATCTGTCAATAGAAAAACACGCTTTGCACGATCTCGTAACACATTAGAAGAACATGCTTTGCACGTTCTAGCAATGTATTAGAAGAGCACGTTTTGCACGTGGTCGTTTGCGTCTGAAAACACCCAGCATGGTAGAAATAAACCATTGTTGGATAAAAACAAACATGGCTTACCTTTTACAAATGAAACAAAATCCATTAAATCCACACAAATTAATCCGAATGAGAAATAAAAAGATAAATAACATAATTTATCCATTCATAACCCCAATCAACCAAGTGAAATAAATCGAAAAACAATATTTTAATTCAGAGCCGTAAAAGACACATATACACCTGGTCGATCCGGAAAGAATATTGAGGGTTGGTTACCGATTTTTGGCTAGGTTGCATTGCACTTTGTTTAACCTGTATTACGGTATTGAGGTGGCGGATTCCCAGTTAAAATTCCGGATGAGTTAATTCCCCTTGGAAAGTATAAGCATGAGATAACAGGTCAGTATTTATGACATTAAAACATGGCTCATTTTTTCATTACTTTTTTTGATCTTCCAGGTTTTCATTTGTATCAGGTGAGTCTTCATCGTTCTCTAAAATATTGAGCAGTTCTTTTTGCAGGAATGCCTTTCTAGCTTCTACACTCTTCTTGCCAGATTCTAGTTGAGCAGGGGACAGCAATCCTGTCAGGGCTTTGACCATGCTCTCACGAGAGTTGTCAGTCCTGGAACCAGACAAGAAAATACTGGTTATTACCAATTCATGTACACAAGGGTTTGCACTGTCAATTGACATTGTCGCCATGTATGACAATTTTTATTATTTTGTACAGTACATGTGCGCCGAAACAATTTTATTCAATGCTTTACAAAGGGCTTCCATTGCTTTTCTATCAGATACAAGGTTATCAGTTTTATTAGTGATATCCAGTGCAACAACATCATAAAACAACAGAGAACAAAGGGATCTAGGCACCTCACATGAGTTAATGATGATATGAATTTGCAAATATTTATTAAGAAATCCCCCTATCAAGTTTTAAAGAGTGGGCAAATAAAAGTGACCTCTAGAGTGTTAACGAGCTTAGACCTAACATTTGTTCCATGACCTTCAACCACTGAGCGTATATATATCTCACGATCATCTGTACAAATATGTAAATCCTCCCAGGCTTTACAAACAGCACAAACAAAGCCGCCCACACACAAACTGAGGGAGGGACTACTCTATGCCCTCTAACAGGGGATAATTACAATGTTTTTGCTTAGTGAATCGGTCCATTTTTAGGCCCCAAGTGAACTTGAAAGCAATCCCCAGTAACTGGTCGCATACTTGAGCCTGATTTTTTGGTCAAATTTGGAGCTGATTTTCCCAATGTCAACAAGTATGTCTTTTCTAATATTCCCAAATGGAGGTTCCCCCCATATTCCCATATAGAGGCCCCCCCCCCTCTTGCAATTACAATGCAACATTAAGTTAACATGGAACCTTTAAAATATCAAGATAATATTGAAAACAGTTCCTCTCAATTTGTAAGTATTAGTTAACAAAAAAAAAAACAACAACACCAGTGTCCCAATTTTAGCCAAAACTACTAAATTTTCCCAATCCAAAGGACCCAAGCCCCTTTCCCACAATGGTGACTGAAACCTGTGCAAGTTCTTTAATTTGTACTTTGCAAGGTTGGTGAATGTTCCATCCCTGTTGATGAGGAAGAGGGCTGGTATGGTGGTGACCCCAAACTTCTCCACGGCCCCGTGCAGCATACGGCGCACCAGGAGGGGGCGGTACTTGAGGGTGTCCAGGATCACCTGGAAGGCATACACAATTGCGCTCAAGACACTTAAGAATGGTAAGCTCCATAGGCAAAGCATTTGAGTCATTTTAAGCTCTGGTAAAAGGGGGCTTAATTCATGTGCGTTAAGTGTCGGCCCAAGCTAGCCTATACAGTCTGCACAGGCTAATCGGGGATGACACTTTCTGCCTGGATTTAATTTTTGTGTAGAAAATACTTCTTTTAAACAAAAAAAATCCATAAAAGTGACACTTGGTCATCTCTGATCAGCCTGTGCAGACTGAATTAAGCCCCATTTTCCCAGAGCAAGGATAATTTATTTAAAAATAGCAACATTTATGTAGTAATTTGAAATATTTCAATAAAATAATGAATCAAATAAACCTCAATAGCTCAAGATCTAACCAACGTATTCAATTCATGTTATATAAGTTGACATTTTCAAAAGAATAAAAGAGAAGCCATTTTAGTAAATAATAAAGAAAACCAATTATGCTAATTGTAGAGGACTTAAACTTTGTCTAAGGGGACAAAATAGGTAGGATGCACAATAACAATACATGTATATTCTAAAACTAAGTAGCAGCATGTATGTTAACAATTAATCTTGAATGTACATCTAGGTCAATACATAATTATCACATTCCGTCCCAACCCCAGCATAACTACATGTATTGCAACAAAGACAGGTGGTTTAATAGATAACTCAAAAGAATTTATGAGATAAACAATCAATACTTGTCCCACATTTAAAGTGTTTGTTGGACATTTCAACCTTTGTGCATTTTCTTAAGTGATTACAGAACAGAAAATTTATTTATTTAAAATGCTCATATCTTTTGTAAACACACTTAATTTTCTTGCCAGATAGATAATATTGAAGTATACACCATAATATTATTATTTGTTACATTACAAAAAGTGTTCAACAAAAATGAATACATGGGGTTTCCTACATTATGTTATGCCTTAAAAGTAAAGTTCACATGTTATATCCATTTTACATGTGCTGTAGATACATGTACCAGTATAAGTCTGAACAAATACCTGCCTCTTTGTCTGTCCTGTGTTTATATCAAAAGATTTAGAAAATACTAAATAATTGTATGTTTTCCTATGTTTTACCTTAAATTTTAGTAATTAAAGTATAAACGACAAATTTCAATTTGGGCATTAAAACTTGAGTCAAGTGCAAACTCTATGTACCTGCGTGCCTATGTTGGACTGCTCATCCTCAAACACAAACGCCACATGGTGATGCTCATCCTTTGCTTCATCCCAAATATGTTCCATGGATCTAAAGGGGGAACGTAAACAAAGATACTATAGAAAATACATCTTAGTCTCTAGAAGCATGCATCTTCTAAGATTTAAATGTTTAATTTAATATGTAAATTATTTGAATAAAGAATCTTTATTCAAATAATTTACATATTAAATTAAACATTTAAATTGTGTCAAGAGATTTCTTAGTGTTACTGTTGCTTGAAATTGGTTTATTATTTCCTGTGTTCACATTTAAGATTAAAAATGATACATCAATGGAACAAACACAAATTTCTGTAATGTTGTTCATTTTTTATAAAACAAACGAAGCCCCTTGATAGTTTGCCACATACTTGATTGGCGACAGTCGAGGCCAGTCATCAGGAGCCAGCACACTTTCACTGCTCAGGAAGTCAACTATCTTGGTCTCTATTTCTGACTTGTTTTGTTCGTAGAACGTCTCTACTGTAGAGTTTTCCTTGTGCATCGGAGCAAACAGCTGTGAATAAAGAAGTGTTAAGTATGAAACAATATGTAACTTTCTTATTGCCAATAAAAAATATGTTCTCATTTTGATTCATAGGAATGAAACCATCAGGATTTGAGACTTAATGATTGACTTGCCAAGCATGAGAAATATTGTTTTATCTTATTGCTTAACTTGGAAAATAAAATAAGTAAAATATCATTAACAATAATTGTATACAGCTAGCATGGGTGCAAGCCGTTGTTGGAATACTTTTATTTCCACAGTTCTTGATCACGATTGTAAATAAATGTTAATAATGATAGCTGAAAATCATGTGATAGCTCTATTAAAATGAAGTTTCGCTTGACGCTAACACACACATAACTAATTAGCTAGCACTACAATCAAAGTTGTCCTATTAAACTGATTGCCAATCACAATCATTTTGTAAAATGAAACGAAAATCTAAGATTTTGAAAACCTTCAAAGTTGCAATCGGTTATATAACAAGGGGAAAACTTACATATTTAGGTAAAAAAATAATTATGATCCTCAGAACATTTTCAGCCTTACACACAGATGTCAAGGACAACAAGGGACAAAATTGTCGCAAAACCATGTTTTCAATTTGAAAAAAAAAGTCTGATAAAGGGAGACAATTCAAAATGTGCATACTTACCCCCCTTGTGTAAAATTCAATCTTTTTTTACTCGTGGCGACCTAGATTTCAATTTGAAAAAAAAGTCTGATAAAGAGAGACAAATCAAAATCAAAATGTGCATTGTTACTTATTGTTCATAGTTACCCCCCTTGTTTCAAAATCAATCTATTTTTTGTTGTGGCGACCTTGACCTTGGAGATATTGACGTAATTCTTTCGCGCGACACACCGTCCAATGATGGTGAACAAATGTGCCAAATGATTTTAAAATCTCACAATGAATGACATAGTTATGGCCCGGACGAGCTCATTTATGGCTATTTTTGACCTCAAATTGTGACCTTGACCTTGGAGATATCGACGTAATTCTTTCGCGCGACACACTGTCTAATGATCGTGAACAAATGTGCCTAATGATTTTAAAATCTCACAGTGAACGACAAAGTTATGGCCCAGACAAGCTTGTTCCGTCCACCCGCAAGTCCGCCCGCTGACATTCACCAATCTAATAACCAGATTTTTCCTTCGGAAAACCTGGTTAACAAAACCGCTGTAGGTAAACATCATGCTACCTTAGCTTGTTCAGCTAAGGCTGGTAAACGCAAACAAGAGTTTGCTCACCTTAAACACTGGGAAGCCCCTGACATCGTACTGACGACAAAGATTGGTGTTTTCCTCGGCTGCACAGTTCACCGCACCAATCTGAACTACAGGCCACCAGTCTGTAAATACACAAATATATAAGGCTAAAAAGACTATTTTAAAAAATCATCAGAGTTCATAAAATAAAGAGGAATAGAATTCAGGTTATTGACAATAAAACATGTTTTTCTGTTAAAACTTTGTTGTGTGCATGAGTAAGAAAAAAACACCCACTGACCCAGTCCGCTCTTTAATAGAGCTCAATAAAAAGTGTTAAGGGTACACTTCCTGCTACTGCTTCTGCAGATTGTTACTGCTTCCTGCTAACAACAATTACATAAAGTGAAAAATCCTGATATCAAACAGGGAATTAACCACAGACTCAGGCTCCAGAGTGGTAGTCAGCAACTCTGTACCGCTTAAGGCTGTTGTTGAATAATTTCATTACCGCTTTGATAGTTTATAAGTATGTGTATTTGCAAGTCTCTGTTTTATGTTATGTAATGTTATTTTGTTATACCTAGTTACAGAAAATAATATGTATACTTTAGTATGAAGATGTACTTGTGTATAAGTCTGAATAAACTGTCAGTCCGTCTACTGTTGGATGTGACCTTACTTCACTTCACGTATTACTGTTCTTATGTAGTAGCAGTCGTGGCTTTGAGCATGGATTTTTCATAACTATCACTTATGAAAGGCTTATGGAACAGTTCAACTCAGCAATCTACTTTTTCATCATTGCGCATTTGTCAACATAGTTGTATAGGGTATATTATTATTCGGATATACACATTTCGGATAATTTCCGATTGTCTCAATTTTAAATTCAAATTAAAGATGTAAATATTAAATCTGTACAATGCTTAATAATTCAAATGGTATCACCTATCTTTTCGGCAGCAAACTCTTTCCACGTCGGTGCGAAACTTATACAGTGACCGCACCAGCTGTTATAAAACTCGACCACCCAAATGCTCTTGGAGCCGACAACATTTCTGTCAAAATTGCTTGAGTTTAAAATGAAAACATTGTCATTTTTACCGTATAGCCCTTTAACACTTTTGCTGAAAACCGCTTTATAAAACAGAAAAGTAATTAATAGTGTATTCAGCATTTTATTTGTCTGCTTCATTGTACGTGTACACATACACGTCTCATGTTTGTAAACAATTGAGTGATTATCCGGAAGAACGTCAAGTTTTTAGGCTACGTAACACTAATAAAAATTGACAATAATTGGGAATCACTTATTTCAGGGACCTGCTTATTTTAGCGAGTTTTTTTAAATAAACATATTTACTCATAAATGTATAATGTATTGAATAGTCTCAACAAATTATACATGTAACTTTATGTTTTCCGGATAATCACTCTTTCATGCTTATATATATATTTTTTAAATAATATTAAACATAATTACATGAAAAGTTTAGATGAATAACTTGTGTTAATAAATAAAAAGTGGACTTACAATCATAGTATTGCAAGTTCATGTAGAAATAACTAACATTATTTACATAGGTAATATACTTTACATATATTTGTTTTAATTTAAGTCGGACACATATAATGCTTCCGATCGTTTCATATAGCAATCTTGAATGAACAATGCAGATTTATAAATAAGTCTCTTCTCAGTCAGCATACATGTTAGCCTCTCGTTATACGGAATATTAGTTATGTTTGGTTTTATATTTGATACACAGTTATAATATGATAATCTTAATCTGCGTATGTCCCATAAATTGACTACCGGTATTTAAAGAGATTGCAGTTTGTATTTGTTAAAAAAATATACATGACATTTAAAAGAAGTAGAATTTGGTAATATGGTTATTTACAGAAAATGTATAGGGATTATAATTGTACATAATTTCTCATGTTACATTTAACATGAAGTTAATGAGCTTTTTACAATCTGGGTTTGTATAGTTTTCACATTGTATAAACTCATTATTTTATTTCAACAAGCATATTTTAAATTTCACTGGGGTCAATGAAAATGGTTCCGTTCACAATTTATTAAAAAAAGACGTGTACATTTTAAAAAACGCTGAAAGCACAACATTTACCAAAGCAAGAAATGTATTTGCAACAAAGCAAGCACAATAATCAACTTAACAACTATGAGCACAATTAAAATTAAAACGGCACATTTTTTAAAAATAACATTCGAAACCAATCATAGGGTCACCAATACTGGTACCTCAGGATACACTATTTTTTAAATCCATCTGCCAAGTGTCAAATTGCAATACCGTGAACATATACTGATAAAAAATACGGTTGCCAAAGGCAATAATAAAACTGACAGTGAAGAAGGGATTTTGATAAAGGCAGTGTACTTTTTACACAAAAATTACAGTCGAAATAAGAAATACTTGGTTTGAATATTCCGTTTTATACATGCCCGTTCATTTAGCAAAGTTAAGGTAATAAGAATATGACTATTTGTATAAGTTCATATCATTTGAAAAGTTCAAAAGTGCATTTTTAGGGTACTAATCAATTCCAGGATTTCATAGTTTTGGAAATGATATATTTCTTAAAAGGGTGATTTCCAATTAAGATCATCTGATTTCATTATAATCAATGTACAGTTTTTTTCAGGATGTTATTGCAATAAGAAAAAGTATACGTAACTGTAAAATCATACGCAATGCAACACGTTTCAACGATTACATTAACCTACAAATGCCGCATCGTGTATTCGGGTATAACGTGTCCATAATTGCGCCGTTATTAAAGGGGCCTTTTCACAGCTTAAGTAAAAAATAAAGAATAAAAAATAAAACAAAAAAAGGTGACCCTCGGCAGGGCACTGACCCCTGGAGTCCTGGAATAAAAAGTCTACCTCTTAGGCCACTCGGTCATCCTTCCTAATATCATGTTAGATGTATTTTATACTATATATAAGCAACCCTCGGAGTTTCACAAAATATAACAACTCCAAATTATTAATTCGTTTCGCGTTTAAACGCTTTATAATTTTCAGGTTTTTAAATCGTAAAAAGCATATAATGGCTATTTCAGAGCATGGTATACGTTCAGTATTACTGTTTCCTCACAAATATCATAACTAAAACGAAAATTTGCGAATCTGAAACTTTTTTTTTCAATCTTGTCAATTTACCCAAACGTGAAAAGGCCCCTTTAAAACACCATACAATAGATTTTGTTATACCGGATAACATGGCTCAATATGGTATCTCTATATAGACATACCGGTTTTCAAAATGTCATTACCATACAAAATCCATACGTTACATTGCGTTAAACCGGTTTCCGCGATTAAATTGAAAAACAAATGCCACTGTAATATTATTCGTAATATTTGGGTATGTTTCTTTTTTTGTAATAAACTTTGCAAAGACTGTATCTGTTGTAAACAACAACGAGCAACTACACTACCTTAAAGGGACTGTCCAATAGATTAAAGCGTCGTTCGACGCGAATCGATATTTTGGGAAACTACGAGGATTGCTTATATAGCTAAAAAATACCTCCGCATTTGACGTAAGCGTGAATGGTCGAGTGATAAAGTCGGGAGATATTTGACTCCAAGCTTCCATGACTCAAGGGGTCAGTGGTTCGAGCCCTGTGGAGTTTAACGTTTTTTCTTCTTTTTTTTAAATTGTATTCTTATTTTTTACTGGATATTTTTAGTTCAAATGTTTAAATTTATCAATATAAAGCATTTAAAGCAGTTAATGACAAGCTTTAATACATGCCAAAATCTGTTGGACGGCCCCTTTAAGCGCTTTGATAGTGTTCTACCGTCACACAAAAGATATAACAGTTACTTTACAAACCGTTTTCGTGGTTTCATTGTGAATTTAAAGCGCGTTTCTGACCAATAAGAACGTGCTTATTTAATGTAACTTTAAACTGAATGAAGTATTGAACATGTCAGCGCTCAAGAGAACATTTTGATTTCGCCTACGGACATTAAATTTTAAGACGTTAAAGTGTTACAGTCTGTCAGTAAAAAATAAAAAGCTGAACATTTCAGCTGATATTCGAAATTCATCCCCGCGTTAGTGAGTCAACAAGTTAGATCGGTAGGAGTATTGGGGCACACTCCGGATCCTAGCATAACGATTCCTCACATAAAGCAGCCTCAGGCGCGGTGGACTTCATCAACTTCAAAATACGACTATATTATTCGATTTGCGAGGAAGTCCTGAACTCAGATACCTTCAGGAAGACAAAACCATACGCTTCGTCCCGATCGGTTTATCACTTTCGGCGGAAAGCGGTTCGGAACAGGAACGGGAGCAGTGGAAGTGGAATCCGCGGAAGATGGCCAAGCCGGACCAATGTAGCAATATGGAATCGGCTTTCGAGGTCTGGTCTTACGAAAACATGGGTAGTGTCAACGGGCAATTTACAAGGGACGGTCTTTGAGTAATGGCGGATTTCCAGTTATCTACCCGACTGCAATTCATTGTCTTAAGGCCCGTACTATGGGTACAATGTGATACAAACACATAACTCTAATCTGTACCTGACACAGGGTCTCTTTTTTATATAAGATGACTCATGTAGATGATTCCGTATCAACTTAAAAGATGATGTTTCCATGACACCTTATGAGAATTTAAGCAGTCTCGGGGAAGTAGTTCGAAGATATAGTTTAGTAGGAAAAAGTTTCATAACAATTTGTTATATTCACCAATAGCAGTATTTTTTCCATAATAAACTAATCATAGAGACAGGTTATTTCAGGAAAATTAAATAGCTATTTTTTTTGTTTTGTGTTATTCAAAATAAAAAATTGTGTTTGCCTTGCAAAGTTTTAACAACTCTTTGTTAGCTCCATAATATCAAATGCTTATGTCTCATTGAGACGATCTTGGGTCCGTTTTCGTTGGTAGATCATGTTCTTATTGGTAGTGCCTTTAGGGGGAATTTTAAAAATGCAACCATAAATCGAACTCGGAAATCCCCGATCGCGAACACTATATCCTATGCGCAACAGCGACCTCGAACACTGGCGATACTTTAAACCCAAATATAGAAGACCTCGAAGACTAAATGTACTTATACACCACGTGTAACCGAAATATTGAGAAATTGTATGAGCTTAAACAGAAACGACCCATTAAAACACGAGGGCGTTCAATTCCCAGTTAAGGTCAACCGATGGAACAAAACTCAGTGTTAACTTATACAATTAAAAAATATTGCTTTTCGTTTTTTTAATAATAATAATAATCGTCGTCATCATTTATTTCATTAACAATTACGATAAATAAACAATATTTATTTATACAATTTTTTTCAATATGGTCTTCATTGAACATAAACAAGTTAAACCGTACATATTCTAAAACAGTCTCAAACACAATCGTAGTTTTTTTTTGTCATGCCGTCGTGTTATCGGTATGGAAAGTGAACAGATACGGACTCACCAAAACAAAACATATATCCGCCGAAACGACCATTTTATGACATTTTTTGTTGTTTCGTATTGGTGGGTAGGAAGGCAAAAACACGTCGACCCATGGGCACGACGCACGCGACAGATGTGGAAAAAAGGATCCACCAAAAAGAAATCAAACATACGCAATGTTCAAGTAAAATATCAGGGACTTCGTGATAAAATGCTTTCGGAGATCAATGAAGACCAACCCTAACTAATTAAAGACATCTGAACTAAATAAATCAGTATTGTACCGTACAATATTCGCAGGCGTTTTGTACGAAGTGATATTTGAAAACAGCCTTTCTAACCAGACACACATTATGTAACTGAAAACGAGTAATATTTTCTCCAAGGCTTGACAAGCAAAACGCAATGGTGTAAGCTTTGTCCGGTGTTACATTTTGGCCATCGTCTGTGTCCGTATTTTACGTCATTTACTTCCGCCAAGCGGTCATTTTAGCCATGTATAAAATCATGCTTGAGTCGGGTTAACATCACTTCAAGAAAAGTCATCAAAAAGTAAGTGAATTAATGCAACAAATATATCGTTTAATTAATTGACTTTGGGATAAAAATACTGAGTTTTCTTTCCATATTCGTATTATTTGCTAAGTGATAAAAATAGTAAGATAATAACGAATTTTGATTATTGATCTCACTTTACAACAACTAAATGAACATAGTAGTTAAGCACCTATTTAAATTGTTCATTCAACATGCCACCAAGATTTTGATTAATATTGCAATAAAACACGACCATTTTATTTATTGACAGAATCCATCACCATGAAGCTTATCATATGCGCCTCTGTTGCCCTCGCCGCCGTCGTCGGTCTGGTCTTCGCCGACGAATTCAACTTCGGCAATAATTTTGACGATGGCTATGGCGGCGGTTATGGATACGGGCTCGGATCCCTTAGCATTGGATCCCTTGGTGGCGGATACGGACAGGCTGCCTACATCCCCGTGCCCGTTGGAAGGGGAGGCTCCGGAAGCTCCGGAAGCTCCGGACTGAGCGGTCTCTGTAAGTATCCATCAAATGTTCTTGGTGAAATTAGTACACTTATGAACATATCAGTTTATTATTTACTTCATTATAAATCCTACGTCAATCTATTAAACATTTAAGAAACTTGTTCACAGATTCGCGCCTTTTTGAGAAATGTCATTAACTATGTTTACGTACAAATCTGTAATGTTTTAAATAATCTAAAGAAATGATAGTTGCAAGAAAAAAAGAGTTGAATACAAATATTGCCGACCCTGGGATTCGAACCAGGGACCTCATGAAGCAAGAGTTAGTGCGCCTCAGCTTCGCTACGCATACATAATTTGTTATCAGCGAATTATAAAGCGTCATGTTAGAACTACGCGTTTTTCCCCCAAAGTATCGAGGGAAAAAGTTAAATTGTTTTTGATTCTATGACTATTATTTTGAAAATCATTATTCTATCAAACTTTTTACTCTTTATAAGAAGTGTTCCTTTTTCCAGTGCCCCTGCTCGGTCTCCTGTTCCTGCTCCCTCTGCTCTTCAACAGAAACACTGCCAGAACTTCCGACCAGATCCTCCTCATCAACTCTACCCTCACCGGTGGAAAATAAACAAGGTATGAGTATATACAGTAATACTGGATCTGTTTTCATGTTATTATCACATCTGTTTATCACAAAGTTTTATAATAGTTAAACAGTTGGGTAAATGAATCAACATGTGGTGTTTATGTGTACTTTTTAAGTTTATTATTATTTATTTTCAGAATCACGTGTTATCTGCTTGTTGGAAGAATCGCCAAAATGCCGTCACATCGCTGCAAGCGTGTTATTTATTGTTGCTGTTTGTTGCTTTAATAATAAACGCAATAACATTACTACCTGCCTTTTTGTCTTTAACAAATCGTGTACATCACCACAAAAGTAGAATTCAATACTTATTTAGTCTTATTTAACACATTTATGCCTAGTGGACTCCCCCATCCTTCTAAAGTGGATCAATTTATTTCCAAAATTTGGGATGTCAAGTATATTTATTTGTATAATTAGAATAATTCTTACATAAATTCCTTTAAGCAAACAGCGCAGACCCTGATGAGACGCCGCATTATGCGGCGTCTCATCTGGGTCTGCGCCTTTTGCTAAGGCCTTTTTTCTAGACGCTAGGCATAAATGGGTTAAAAAAAGTAAAACGAGCTGTGACATTTGATCATGCTTTTTCGTCTGAATTGCTGAATTCTGCACTCACAAGAAATGGAATTTAATTCAAGTTAAGGCCTTTGAAATAACTCTGCAAGCCTCATTCGAATCGCTATGTGCAAAAGCCTTCCGCAAGAAATAGCTTAAAATCGTACGAATATGTGCATATGTTAACGATGTCGTATTGAACTACAATAGATAACTAACAATAACAAGTAAGCATGCTAAACAACCAGTTAATAGTAGGAACTAAGTAAATTGATCGATTCGTAGCTAGTAGAAACTTTGAATGACGAGTAACTAGTACGAATCAAGCATGTTGAACGGCTAGAAACTACTTACATACGTAACTAAGTTCGTTCAAATTCTAGTAACAAGTGGTAACCAAGCAAGTTAAACGATTAGTAACTAGTAGTAAAAAGGAATGTTAAACTAATTATTATAAGTAGTAGTAAAGAAACACATTGAACATCAAGCAACTAGTGGTAGGTACAATTGTGAACGACTAGTAAAAAGCAGTAACTAAGCCTGTCACACGTAAGAGTAAAGTAAAGAAATTAAGCACTGTGACCGCATAGTTACTAATAGTAAATAAGCAGGTTTGACGTCAAGTTACTAGTGGTAGCTAATACAAGTAGTAACCTACCATGTTAAACGACTAGTAACTGATAGTAACTAAACATTTTGAACGACTATTAGTAACCTACCATGTTGTACAACTAGTAACTGATAGTTACTAAACATTTTGAACGACTATTAGTAACCTACCATGTTGTACAACTAGAAACTGATAGTTACTAAACATTTTGAACGACTATTAGTAACCTACCATGTTGTAAAACTAGTAACTGATAGTTACTAAACATTTTGAACGACTATTAGTAACCTACCATGTTGAACAACTAGTAACTGATAGTAACTAAACATTTTGAACGACTAGTAGTAACCTACCATGTTGTACAGCTAGTAACTGATAGTAACTAAACATTTTGAACGACTAGTAGTAGCCTACCATGTTGTACAACTAGTAACTGATAGTAACTAAACATTTTGAACGACTAGTAGTAACCTACCATGTTGAACAACTAGTAACTGATAGTAACTAAACATTTTGAACGACTAGTAGTAGCCTACCATGTTGTACAACTAGTAACTGATAGTAACTAAACAGTTTGAACGACTAGTTGTAGCCTACCATGCTGTTCAACTAGTAACTGATAGTAACTAAACATTTTGAACGACTAGTAGACGCCTACCATTTTGTACAACTAGTGACTGATAGTAAATCAACATTTTGAACAACTAGAAGTATACATCATGTTGAAAGACTAGTAACTGATGGTAACTAAACATTTTGAAGGACCAGTAATAACCTACCATGTTGAACGACTAGAAGCTGATAGCTACTAAATATTTTGAAGGACTAGTAATAACCTACCGTGTTGAACAACTAGAAGCTGATAGCTACTAAACATTTTGAAGGACTAGTAATAACCTACCATGCTGAACGACTAGAAACTGATAGTTACTAAACATTTTGAAGGACTAGTAATAACCTACCATGTTGAACGACTAGAAACTGATAGTTACTAAACATTTTGAAGGACTAGTAATAACTACCATGTTGCACGACTAGAAACTGATAGTAACTAAACATTTTGAACGACGAGTATTTAGTAGTAGCTAAACACATTAAACGACAAGTAACTAGAAGTCATTCAGTGCATTGAACGACGAGAAAATAGTTTTGAATGCAGTAACTAGATGTAACTAAGCATGTTTGACAACTAGTTCTAATTTAGCATTTTTAATGCCATGTAACTACATGTAGAAGTAACTAAGCATTTTGACCGTTAGTAACTAGTACTTACTAAGGCTTGGTTGGTCATTGTTGGCTCAGGTACTACTTAAATGTACCCAAGGTACGGAAAATATACTTACACGTACCCTGTCAATTTATACTGTACCTGTTATTCCCGCCCAAAATCCGATGACGTCAAACGCGCTACGGAATACGAAACACAATTCTCTTTGAACAAGACCTGCCTAAAGATTTAACTGGTCCCCCGTTGTATATATATATATATATATATATATATATATATATATATATATATATATATATATATATATATATATATAAAGATGCTTTTGAGTAGGAGTTTCGAAAATATAGATTTAATTTAGCGTTAGAATTTCCGGATACGCTTCAGTATATTTTCCGTACCCGGGGTACATTTATGTACATGTACACGCATACTTAAGAGTACCCGGGGTACATTTAAGTAGTATCCGGGCCGACAATGACCGATTGAGCGTAACTAAGCATGATGGATGCCTTGTAACTAGTATTTACTAAGCATGTTGAACTTTTAGTTACCATTAGTAACTAAGCCTGTTGAACTTTAGTAACTAATATTTGCTTATAATGTTTGGCGACAATTAACTAATATTAACTAGAAATGTATTGAAAGATTAATAAAACGTAGTAAGTAAGTATGTTGAACGTTAGAACACATATATACATTTATCTACATAGTGTGCCGGTGCCTGTATTATTTAGGTATTGTTTTTACTGTTCATGGGTATTTCGCACATAAATAAGTATGCGGCAAATATGTGAAAATTCATTTAATAGTGACTTCATCTTGAGTGTTTCAAATAGTATTAATTTATTGTAGGATA
Organism: Dreissena polymorpha; assembly: GCF_020536995.1. Taxonomy (NCBI): domain Eukaryota; kingdom Metazoa; phylum Mollusca; class Bivalvia; order Myida; family Dreissenidae; genus Dreissena; species Dreissena polymorpha. Next base: position 49,619,096 of record NC_068361.1, on the reverse strand, counting down.
AATGCGATATTTCAGTGGTAAAAATAAAAAAAGTGGCATCGACTCGGAAGTCGCCAATTAAAAAAGAACAGCATCTAGTCTGAAACACCAAAGCTATATTAATATGCTTTCATCGTTTGTATAAAGTATTATCTAGAGGTACTCTTCCAACTTTGTTCAAATCAAACCACTGGAGACACATCAAACCACTGGAGACACATCAAACCACTGGAGACACATCATACCACTGGAGACACATCATACCACTGGAGACACATCAAACCACTGGAGACACATCAAACCACTGGAGACACATCAAAGCACTGGAGACACATCAAACCACTGGAGACACATCATACCACTGGAGACACATCAAACCACTGGAGACACATCAAAGCACTGGAGACACATCAAACCACTGGAGACACATCAAACCACTGGAGACACATCAAAGCACTGGAGACACATTAAACCACTGGAGACACATCAAACCACTGGAGACACATCATACCACTGGAGACACATCATACCACTGGAGACACATCAAAGCACTGGAGACACATCATACCACTGGAGACACATCAAACCACTGGAGACACATCATACCACTGGAGATACATCATACCACTGGAGACACATCAAACCACTGGAGATACATCAAACCACTGGAGACACATCATACCACTGGAGACACATCATACCACTGGAGACACATCATACCACTGGAGACACATCAAACCACTGGAGACACATCATACCACTGGAGACACATCATACCACTGGAGACACATCATACCACTGGAGACACATCATACCACTGGAGACACATCATACCACTGGAGACACATCATACCACTGGAGACACATCATACCACTGGAGACACATCATACCACTGGAGACACATCATACCACTGGAGACACATCATACCACTGGAGACACAATCATACCACTGGAGACACATCATACCACTGGAGACACATCATACCACTGGAGACACATCAAACCACTGGAGACACATCAAACCACTGGAGACACATCATACCACTGGAGACACATCATACCACTGGAGACACATCAAACCACTGGAGACACATCAAACCACTGGAGACACATCAAACCACTGGAGACACATCATACCACTGGAGACACATCAAACCACTGGAGACACATCAAACCCCTGGAGACACATCAAACCACTGGAGACACATCAAACCACTGGAGACACATCATACCACTGGAGACACATCAAAGCACTGGAGACACATCAAACCACTGGAGACACATCAAACCACTGGAGACACATCATACCACTGGAGACACATCAAACCACTGGAGACACATCATACCACTGGAGACACATCAAACCACTGGAGACACATCAAACCACTGGAGACACATCAATACCAACTGGAGACACATCAAACCACTGGAGACACATCAAAGCCACTGGAGACACATCATACCACTGGAGACACATCAAACCACTGGAGACACATCATACCACTGGAGACACATCATACCACTGGAGACACATCATACCACTGGAGACACATCATACCACTGGAGACACATCATACCACTGGAGACACATCAAACCACTGGAGACACATCAAACCACTGGAGACACATCATACCACTGGAGACACATCAAACCACTGGAGACACATCATACCACTGGAGACACATCAAACCACTGGAGACACATCATACCACTGGAGACACATCATACCACTGGAGACACATCATACCACTGGAGACACATCATACCACTGGAGACACATCATACCACTGGAGACACATCATACCACTGGAGACACATCATACCACTGGAGACACATCATACCACTGGAGACACATCATAACCACTGGAGACACATCATACCACTGGAGACACATCATACCACTGGAGACACATCAAACCACTGGAGACACATCATACCACTGGAGACACATCATACCACTGGAGACACATCATACCACTGGAGACACATCAAACCACTGGAGACACATCAAACCACTGGAGACACATCAAACCACTGGAGACACATCAAACCACTGGAGACACATCATACCACTGGAGACACATCAAACCACTGGAGACACATCATACCACTGGAGACACATCATACCACTGGAGACACATCAACCACTGGAGACACATCATACCACTGGAGACACATCATACCACTGGAGACACATCATAACCACTGGAGACACATCATACCACTGGAGACACATCATACCACTGGAGACACATCATACCACTGGAGACACATCAAACCACTGGAGACACATCATACCACTGGAGACACATCATACCACTGGAGACACATCATACCACTGGAGACACATCAAACCACTGGAGACACATCATACCACTGGAGACACATCATACCACTGGAGACACATCATACCACTGGAGACACATCATACCACTGGAGACACATCATACCACTGGAGACACATCATACCACTGGAGACACATCAAACCACTGGAGACACATCATACCACTGGAGACACATCATACCACTGGAGACACATCAAACCACTGGAGACACATCATACCACTGGAGACACATCAAACCACTGGAGACACATCATACCACTGGAGACACATCATACCACTGGAGACACATCATACCACTGGAGACACATCATACCACTGGAGACACATCATACCACTGGAGACACATCAAACCACTGGAGACACATCATACCACTAAAGACACATCAAACCACTGGAGACACATCAAACCACTGGAGACACATCAAACCACTGGAGACACATCAAACCACTGGAGACACATCATACCACTGGAGACACATCATACCACTGGAGACACATCAAACCACTGGAGACACATCAATCCACTGGAGACACATCATACCACTGGAGACACATCATACCACTGGAGACACATCAAACCACTGGAGACACATCAAACCACTGGAGACACATCAAACCACTGGAGACACATCAAACCACTGGAGACACATCAAACCACTGGAGACACATCATACCACTGGAGACACATCATACCACTGGAGACACATCATACCACTGGAGACACATCATACCACTGGAGACACATCATACCACTGGAGACACATCAAAGCACTGGAGACACATCAAACCACTGGAGACACATCAAACCACTGGAGACACATCATACCACTGGAGACACATCATACCACTGGAGACACATCATACCACTGGAGACACATCAAACCACTGGAGACACATCAAACCACTGGAGACACATCATACCACTGGAGACACATCATACCACTGGAGGACACATCATACCACTGGAGACACATCATACCACTGGAGACACATCATACCACTGGAGACACATCAAAGCACTGGAGACACATCATACCACTGGAGACACATCAAACCACTGGAGACACATCAAACCACTGGAGACACATCAAACCACTGGAGACACATCATACCACTGGAGACACATCATACCACTGGAGACACATCATACCACTGGAGACACATCATACCACTGGAGACACATCATACCACTGGAGACACATCATACCACTGGAGACACATCATACCACTGGAGACACATCAAACCACTGGAGACACATCATACCACTGGAGACACATCATACCACTGGAGACACATCAAACCACTGGAGACACATCATACCACTGGAGACACATCAAACCACTGGAGACACATCATACCACTGGAGACACATCAAACCACTGGAGACACATCATACCACTGGAGACACATCAAACCACTGGAGACACATCAACCACTGGAGACACATCATACCACTGGAGACACATCAACCACTGGAGACACATCATACCACTGGAGACACATCATACCACTGGAGACACATCAAACCACTGGAGACACATCATACCACTGGAGACACATCAAAGCACTGGAGACACATCAAAGCACTGGAGACACATCAAACCACTGGAGACACATCAAACCACTGGAGACACATCAAACCACTGGAGACACATCAAACCACTGGAGACACATCAAACCACTGGAGACACATCATACCACTGGAGACACATCATACCACTGGAGACACATCATACCACTGGAGACACATCAAACCACTGGAGACACATCATACCACTGGAGACACATCAAACCACTGGAGACACATCAAACCACTGGAGACACATCATACCACTGGAGACACATCATACCACTGGAGACACATCATACCACTGGAGACACATCATACCACTGGAGACACATCATACCACTGGAGACACATCAAACCACTGGAGACACATCAAAGCACTGGAGACACATCAAACCACTGGAGACACATCAAACCACTGGAGACACATCAAACCACTGGAGACACATCAAACCACTGGAGACACATCATACCACTGGAGACACATCATACCACTGGAGACACATCATACCACTGGAGACACATCATACCACTGGAGACACATCAAACCACTGGAGACACATCATACCACTGGAGACACATCATACCACTGGAGACACATCAAACCACTGGAGACACATCAAACCACTGGAGACACATCATACCACTGGAGACACATCATACCACTGGAGACACATCATACCACTGGAGACACATCAAACCACTGGAGACACATCAAACCACTGGAGACACATCAAACCACGGCCCAGGAGACTCTTGTTATACATAAATCATTTAAGGAAAACAATTAAAAAGATGCGTAAAGCTTTCAAATTTGGTAGTTAGCATCAGTGCGAGTTACCTTCGAAAGATTCTGATGCTATTTTTTAAATTATGCACCTGAGGTCAAATTGGGCTCGGCCTAGGTACACCATTTTAACATGGAATTTCTGTATGTAAGACCTTTACAAATCTTCGTGTCTTTAACCACAAAGCCTGCTGTTTTGTATTTGGTACATGTATGCAGCATTATAAAACCTTAAAAAATCTTCGCATCTGAAATTGTACCATATAAAAGGGAAACGTTTTAAAAACTTCTGGTCTAAAACCACTCTCCCAGCTCAAGAGTTTCATATGTAATTCCACTTAACGGTACTCATGTGCCCATTGGATCAAAATAGTGCCCATGGGATCAAAAGAGGCGTCGCTAAGGGTTTTAGCAGTGACTTATGTAGGAAAAAACCTTCAAGAGTATTCTCTTCAGAAACCGCAAAGCCCAATGGCTTCTATGTTTGGTGTGTAAAATCATCTAGAGGTCCTTTAGAAATTTTCATCGAGTCTTGCACATGGAGTAAAAGTTGGCATCGTTCGGGGGTCACCAGTTTTTCATTGATTTATATTGCGGCAATCTTTAAAATATTCTTGTCTCAATCCACAAAGCTAATGGCTTCCACAATCGGTATCATCTACAAAGTATGTTAAAAAGTATGCATAATTGGTCAAAAGTGGCTTCTTCCCTGAGTCACCAGTTTTATATTGACTTATTCAGAAAAAATCTTGTAGAACATCTTCTTGTGTAAAGCCGTTCAACCATTGGCTTTAAAGTGTGGTATCTAGCATCATCTATAGGTTCTCTACACAGTTTGTTAAATGGTCAAGAGTAGCATCGTCCAAGGGTCTTCCGCGACGTTTATCCATGCATGCATCTGAGGTAATATTGATCACGTCCCAGGGTTCTCTTTTAATTTTGAAACAAAACAATTGTTAAAATAACTGCACTTTTAATGTCCAGGGACTTGATATTAAGAATGTAACAACAGAGAGTGGTCCTCTTTAAAATGTCTTCAAATTAATAACCTGGGATCAAAAACGCCCCAAGTGTGAAACTTTTTATAAAGACTGTATTGGCAATTTAACTTAGGGAAATGCTTTGCTGTTAAAGGACCAAGCCCAATAGCGTAAATACAAATATTACATCAGATAGTTGTACCGGTTCTCTAGTTCGTGTGTCTTATTTATGCCTCTGTGGTAAATATTTACCAAACCAGTGTGGTGATGCCCAATCTTTTATATATAGATTTACAAAGCGACATATGTTCAAATTATGTTCTATATAGTCAAAAGTAGCCTCAAACCAAGGGTAAAGGAGGTACAGTTTTTCAGGTGAGTGTTGTTGATGGATCCTCGTCATACCCGAGGCAGGGGGGGGCGTTGGGTGCATCTTTTACGAGTAAAAAAATGTGCTAAAAGTTACACCCAACTTTACTCGACGCATAAACGGTTATTTATCTTTTCCCGGAATACAGCGATGTTAAATTCAATATGTTACCGACACTATATCATTAATTTCTCGATGAAGTCATGTCCAAGATAGCGCGTGATTTTTATTTCAAATTTTTAACCGTATAATTGTTTAAATGAACAGAAGTCTTGTCATACAAACAAAGTATGCAGACACCAATGGTTAGTTTTAACATGTTTATTAATTGTTTGTTTAAATATTACATGTTATGTATATATGAAATAATAAGATATTTTCTCAAAGATCATTACAAGAAAAAAAAATCTGCAAAGTCATACAGTAAACCTTATTCGTAATGGAAATTACCCAAAGGCAGTTCAAATAATGCAAAAAAATATTGTGTGTGATCGTTTGAAACCCTTGCCGGAAACCTTTATCTGAAACCTTCATTGTGTGGTAGGAATCGGAACTCAAACTATTCGCTGATTAACTACGTGACTGTTTAATCATATAACAATGACGTAAATAGCATTACCCTTAAGTGACCTGAAGACATCCATATAAGAAGGAGTTTTGACATAAGATGCCATTAATATGTAATGTATAGTAATTAAAAAGTAAAAGTCTTCGTTTTTTGAAACGGGAAAATAGTTAAAACAGAAACAAACAGGTGCTCCCAATGGAGTTAGAACCTCTGTCTCCAGATCACAAGTCTAACGCAGTTAAAACACATGCACCAATATTTGTTTTACTTTTCGATTACGAGATCACACAGAAGCCAATGCCGTCAACGGTTTTCTGAAATTGTAATAATATGAATCATGCCCTGTATTTTTCCAGTAATTATAAATGTTCAACGAGTCAAATGATAATCCTGATTTCCTACATTTCAACTTCTTAAACAAAACGATGACATCTTCATCATCAATGTTATGGTTCAGATCATGTGACTATGTACAGTTTTTGTAACACAAGAAAATAGGCTTATCATTATTGCTCCAAATTCGATCGCACATATTTCTAATATATTTGAAATATTTATCTGAATGTCTTATTTTTTGTACCACTCTTTTTTTCAATACAATAAACGGTAGAATATGAAACCAAACAATTAGCACACCTTTTTACCAATAATTCACCGAGTATTCCTCCTTTTATTCATTTCCGCATTTTATATCAACAAACTTAATGTATCGATCAGATTTGAAACAGCGAAATGGTAAGTTAAACAACAGCTATCGATGAATGTAATAGTGCTAAAATGTCGATTCTTGTGTGGAAATGTATTAATTGTACAGACTAAAAAAAATATGTAGATCTTTCAGTTTGCGCATACATCATGTGCATACTGTAAGGCTTCAACAAACTGATCATTTGTTCATATTTGCTGCTTATAAACACGTAAAATGATCTGTTCAATAAAACAACAGCAACAATTACAACAACAAAGACATTTAGTTTAGCAATAAAACTTACAATAAAGCTTATAGCCTACAATAGTGAATATTAACATACGTTTGGCTCAGATGACTGTATTTATTAATTAAAAAATAGAAAGCAAACGATTACCGATAGTTGTTAATTTTAGTGAGAAATCTAAAAAATCTAAGTGTTTATTTATGAATTGGTTGATTGTAAAACTTTAGATTAGTTTCTGACAAAAATGCTAATATTAACCAAATTTATGTGTCAATTTATTAATTGATTGAATGTGAAACTTAGGTATGGATATGTTTGTGACATGAAACATTCCGATAGATTTTTATCAACGATTTAAACACAATAATAGATAGTGTGATAAAGTTACCATAGTACAATGTCCATGCATGTGTGTAACAAATAATATACATTTTATTTTAAGTTTATTTGTAGCAGATACCTGTGTGAAAGACACAGACACGTAAATATGATTAACAAGTCTATTTATGTCATTAACTTCCGCCCGGCGGTCATTTTAGCCAGGTATAAAATCATGCTTAAGTCGAGTAAACATCACTTTCACGAAAGTCATAAACAAGTAAGTGATTTAATGCAATAAATATCATTTATTTTATTGGGTTTTAGGATATAAATACTGAGGCTTTTTTCAATATTCGTATTATTTGCTAAGTGATTAAAATAGTAAGCCCATTTAGGAATTTTAATTATTTATTTCAATTCACAACAACTAAACGAATATAGAAGTTAAGCCCCGATTTAAATGGTTCATTAAAACATGCCACGACGCTTTTGATTATTATTGCGTAAATACGACCATAATTATTTATTGACAGAATCCATCACCATGAATCCGATCATCTTCGCCTCTGTTGCCCTCGCCGCCGTCGTCGGTCTGGTCTTCGCCGACGAGTTCAACTTCGGCAATAATTTTGACGATGGCTATGGCGGCGGTTATGGATACGGGCTCGGATCCCTTAGCATTGGATCCCTGGGTGGCGGATACGGACATGGATCTTCATTCGGATCCGGATACGGCCAGGCTGCCTACATCCCCGTGCCCGTTGGAAGGGGAGGCTCCGGAAGCTCCGGACTGAGCGGTCTCTGTAAGTATCCAATAAATGTTCACAAATATTTTTGGTAAATCAGGTACACGTATTAACGTGTCAGTTTATTATTCAATTCAGTGTACATCCTATATCAATCTATTAAGTATTAAAAAGACTTGTTCACATTTTCATGCATTTTTAGAAATATCATTAAATATGTTTACCAACAGATCTATAATGTTTTGAATAGTCTAATATATGAAAGTTGCAAGAAAAAAGTAAAATAGAGTTAAATACAAAAAGTGCCGACCCTGGGACTCGAACCAGAGACCTCTGTAAGCAAAAGATCGTGCGCTTTTGCTTCGCTACACATACATACATTTTTTTATCGGCGAATTATAAAGCGACCGTTTTTTTTCTTCAAAAGTATCAAGAAACAAAGATAAATGACAATTATTTTTGAAATTACAATTCTATCAAACTATGTACAAGTCTCTTTAAAAGACGTGTTCTTTTTTTCCAGTGCCCCTGCTCGGTCTCCTGTTCCTGCTTCCTCTGCTCTTCAACAGAAACACCGCCAGAACTTCCGACCAGATCCTCCTCATCAACTCTACCCTCACCGGTGGAAAATAAACAAGGTATGAGTATATACAGTAATACTGGATCTGTTTTCATGTAGTTATCACATCTATTTATCAAAAAGTTTTATAAGAGTTAAACAGTTGGAGAAATGAATTAAAATGTGGTGTTCTATCATATGTGTGTTTTTTAAGTTTATTATAATTTATTTTCAGAACCGTGTGTTTTCTGCTGATTGGAAGAATCGCCAAAATGCCGTCACATCGCTGCAAGCGTGTTATTTATTGTTGCTGTCTGTTGCTTTAATAATAAACGCAATAACATTACTATCTGCCTTTTTGTCTTTTAAACATCGTGTACATCACCACACAAGTATAATTCAATACATATTTAGTCTTATTTAACCCATTTATGCCTAGTGGACTCTCCCGTCCTTCTAAATTGGATCAATTTATTTCCAAAATTAGGGATGTCTAGTATTTTTTCTATATTTAAAATATTTCTTACAGAAATTTCTGTAGGCAAACCGCGCAGACCATGATGAGACGCCGCATCATGCGGCGTCTCATCTGGCTCTACGCTGTTTGCCAAGGCCTTTTTTCTAGACGCTAGGCACAAACGGATTAAAAAAGTAAAACCAACTGTGACATTTGATCATGCGTTTGCGTCTGAATTGTTTAATCTCTGCACTCACATGAAATGGAATTGTAGTACAAGTTAAGGCCTTTGAAACAATTGTGAAAGCCTCATTCGAATTGCGATGTGCAGAAGCCGTAAAATCGTACGAATGTGTGCATATGTGAACGAAATCGTATTGAAATACAGTAGATAACAAATAATAACTAGTAAGCATGCTGAACAACGAGTCACTAGTAGGAACTAAGTAATTTGAACGATTCACGGGGTTTTCAGGGGTTTACGGACGGGCTGAACAGACTGTAAACACACCGTTAAGAACTTATTGACAGATAAATAAAACTTAGTAAGTAAGTATGTCGAACGTTATAACACTTATATACATTTATCTACATAGTGTGCCGGTGCCTGTATCAGTATTGTTTTTTACTGTACATGGGTATTTTGCACATAAACAAGTATTAGGCAAATATGTGATAATTCATTTAATAGTGACTTCATCTTGACTGTTTCTAATAGTATTAATTTATTGTAGGATAAATCGATATTTCAGTGGTAAAAATCAATATCTTAAATTCGTGTAGAATTTAGAGATACGTAAAACAAAATCTCCAATGCAGCCATCGTATTGTGGTCTTCTACAAAGTTTGTTCAAATTATGCCCTTGGGGTCAAAAGTGGCATCAAGTCGGAGGTTACCAGTTAACAAAATAGCATATAGTCTGAAATACCAAAGCTCAATGCTTTCATCGTTTGTATAAAGCATTATCTAGAGGTCCTCTTCAAACTGAACACTGGAGACAAACGCCCCCGGAGCCTCTTGTTATACATAACTTATATCGGGAAAACCGTTAAAAAATCACAAAGCTTTCAAATTTGGTATTGAGCATCAATGAGAAATACTCTAGAAAGTTTGTGTTGCTATTTTTTAAAATTATTCCCCGGATGTCAATTTGTGCTCGGTCTAGGGTCATCATTTATACACGGACTCCTGTAGGTAAGACCTTTACAAAAACTCCTGTCTTAAACCACAAAGCCTGCTGTTTTGTAGTTAGAACATATGTGCAGAATTATCTAGAGGTCGTATTAACAATGTGTTAGAGTTATGCCACGCAAAACAAAACAGAGCCTCGAACCGGATTTAGCCATTTTTATAAAGACTCGGGAAAACCTTGAAAAATATTCGCATCTGAAATCATACCTTATAATACGGAAAACGTTTTAAAATCTTCTGGTCTAAAACCGCAAACCCAGCCCTAGATTTTCATATGTAATATCCCCTAGAGGTACTCTACCAAGTTTATTTAAATAGTGCACATAGGATGAAAAGAGGCGTCGCTAACGGTTTTAATAGTTTAAGCTCATGTTGGAACAAACTTTAAGAGTATTCTCTTCTGAAGCCGCAAATCATCTAGAGGTCCACTCTGGATCAGCAGACGATTTATTTATCTTACGGAGGAATCCGAGATAGCCGATGTATCACGATTGCTAGAGGTCCTTTATAAATTTTCATCGAGTTAAGCACGTGGGATCAAAGTTGACCGAGTCCGGAGGTCACCAGTTTTTCATTGATTTATATTGCGGAATCCTTTAACAAAATCTTCTTGTCTCAAACCACAAAGCTTCCACAATCGGTATCATCTAAAAGTCCTATACAAAGTGTGTTAAAAGTATGCCTAATTTGTCAAAAGTGGCATCTTTCCTGAGTCACCAGTTTTATATTTACTTATACAGAAAAAATATTGTAAAACATCTTCTGGTCTAAAACCGCTTAACCATTGGCTTTCAAATTTGGTATGTAGCATCATGTAAAGGATCACTACACAGTTTGTTAATGGGTCAATGGTAGACTCGTCTGGAGGTCAACAGTTTTACATAAACTTATTTAGAGAAAACCTTGTTTTCTGAAACGGCAAAGCCGATGGCTTTCATATTTTGTATGCAGCATCCCCCAATGGTCTTCCATGACGTTTATCCGAAGCATGCATCTGAGGTCAAAGCTGATCACACTATAGGGTTCTATTTTAACTTTGAACGTATAGCAAAATAAAATTTAAATAACTGTTAAAATCCTCGCTGCAGCATTAAAGTCCAGGGATTTGATATTAAGAACGTAATATCAGAGAGTGGTCCTCTTTAAAGTGTCTTCAAATGAATTACCTGGGATAAAAATGTCCACGCCCCGAATGTCAAACTTTTTATAAAGACTGTGTTGGCAATACAACTTAGGAAAAATGTTCTGCTGTTAAAGGACCAAGCCCATTTATGTAAATACAAATATTACAGCTGGCAGTTGTAAGTTAGTTCGTGTGTTTAAAATATTCATCTATGGTAAAAATTGGCCAAACCTGTGTGGTGATGCTCAATCTTTTATAGAGAAACTTACAGAACGACGTTCAAAGTATGCCCCTATAGTCAAAAGTTGCACCAAAGCAGGGCTTGAGGGGTCTTGAGTATAATACCACGGAGGTATGGTTTTTCAAGTGAGTGATCCCAAATTAAATCGTTATTTTTCATTTCAACAAGTCCTTATGCATATTTTGCTAACGGAAAACTAAGTATGTTAAACGATACTTGAGAGTAGAATGTTTAGTGATTGGAATCGGCAATCAAACTATTATCTGATTAACTACATACACAAGTGACTGTTAAATTATATAGCAATGACGTAAATATCATACCCATTTAGTGACCTGAAAGACCCGTATAGGAAGAAGTTTTGACATACGATGCTATTAATATAATATTACATACATGTTCTGTTCAAAGTAACAAAAACAGAAACAAACAGGTGCTCCCAATGGAGTTAGAACCTCTGTCTCCAGATCACAAGTCTAACGCAGTTAACACATGCACCAATATTTGTTTACCTTCTCGATTACGAGATCACACAGAAGCCAACGCTGGCAACGGTTTAATGAAAGTGCAATAATAGGAATCATCCCCTTTTTTCCAGTAATTAGAAATGTTCAAACAGCCAAATGACAATCCTGATTTCCTACTTTTCAACTTCATAAATAAAACAATGACATCTTCATCATCAATATTCTGGTTCATACCATGTGACTTTGTACAGTTTTTGTAATAAACGAAAATATGTTAAGTAATCCAAGTTCGATCGCACCTATTTCTTATATATTTGAAATATTCATCTGAATGTCTTATTTTTATACCACTCTTATTTCCAGTACAATAAACGGTAGAATATGAAACAAAACAATTATCAAACTTTTTTTACCAAAATTTCAACGAGAACTCCTTTTATTCATTTCCGCGTTTGAAATCAATAAACTTATTGTAACGATCCGATTTAAAACAGCGGAATGGTAAGTTAAACAACAGCTATCGATGAATGTAATAGTGCTAAAATGTCGATTCTTAAGTGGACATGTATTAATTGTACAGGCTAAGAAATATGTAGATCTTCAAGTTTGCGCATGCATAATGTGTTTACTGAAAGGCTTCAATAAACTGATTAGTTGTTCAGAATTGACGCACATAAACAAGTGTATTAATATGTTCAATACAACAACAACAACAAAAGCAACAACAAAAACATTGATTTCAGCAATTAAACTTTCAATAAAGCTTATCGCCTACACTAGTGAATATATAAAAAAATCGTCAGGCTCAGATGACTGTATTTATTGATTAAAAAAGTAGGATGCAAACGATTAATTGTTAATAGTGATAAATCCGAACAGTCTAAGTATTTATATAGATTTTTTTAATAGATTTTATTTACATCATATATATGATTACATATATATGAATCGGTTGAATGTAAAACTTAAGAAGACAAGTTTCTGACATAAAACATGCTAATATTAAACACATGAATGTGTTTATTTATTAATTGATTGAATGCAACACTTAAATGGATATGTTTGTGACATAAAAAGTGCTGATATATTTTTATCGACGATTTAAACAAAATAAAAGGTGGTGTGCTAAAGTTCCAATAGTACAATGTCCATGCATGCGTGTAACAACTAATATACATTTTCATTTAAGTTTATTTGTAGCAGATACCTGTGTGAAAGACACAAACACGTAAATATGATTAACAAGTCTATATAACACATTTATGCCTAGCGTCTAGAAAATAGGCCTTGGCAAACAGCGTAGACCCAGATGAGACGCCGCATTATGCGGCGTCTCATCAGGGTCTGCGCTGTTTGCTTAAAGGACTTGCTGCAAGAAGTATTTTAAATATAGAAATAAATATACTAGACATCCATAATTTTGGAAATAAATATATCCAATTTAGAAGGATGTGAGAGTCCACTATGAATAAATGGGTTAAGACAGAAAAAAAGTATACGTATTGTATTATATAGCAAGATTTTATTATTAAGAAACCAGATTGGTATAATTGGTCTATGAAAGTAATTTTGCGAGCTTGTGATGATATTTATATTGCTATGTTTTTCATTCCACTTTTATTGTTTGTGGACATTATTATCTTACACTTTGTTATCGTTGGTCATCTGAAATAGTAAGGTTTAAAGTAGTTTCTTCTAAGGTAAAGAAATAAAGGACGCTTTAATATTAATTGATGTTCGTTTTCTATTAAATGTTAATTGTGTATTTTACATTACCTGTCTTCTGTATGTTTATTGAAATAATGTCATTGTGTAATTTCTATGTTGTGCTGTTTTATATGAGTCTTGTTATGATAAAACTGTGCTTAACGCATGCGCGTAAAGTGTCTTCCCATATTAGCCTGTGCAGTCCGCACAGGCTAATCAGGGACGACACTTTCCACCTAAACTTGATTTTCGGTAAGGAGGGACTTTCTTGAAACTAAAAATACCATACAAGCGGAAAGTGTCGTCCCTGATTAGCCTGTGCGGACTGCACAGGCTAATCTAGGACGATACTTTACGCACATGCACAATGTCCAGTTTTCTCAGAACGCAACACATATTTATTTTGTTTTTTTAATAAACAATAAATATACGATATTTTTTATTGAACGCTTTGGCCACGCAAATAATTATATAGAATATGTATATGTATAATTATATGAAGTAAAAATATTTTATTTTTATTTATTGAAAACAACACATATCACATGAAACTTTTGAATACAAAGTTATCATTTTAGAGGTCAAGATTTATTAAACACTGTGTATTGTTTGCTAACAAATTACTTCTGCATGATTATAATGTCACAGAATTATCAGGTCATGCCTTTCATGAATTTTCGGATAAAAAGCCCTTATTTAACTTAAACATCTGACAGAATTTAGATATTAACACAGCTAACACAACTAAAAAACTTGTGTTATTGTTCTACCCATTTCCAAAAAAAAATAGTGTGGGTATACAAATTAACATTTCCTTACGGAGACCATCATAATATGCAACATAACTATGTAATACACGACCAATTGCGATTAATTTTTGGACGGGACTAGTTGAAAACTGACAAGTGTTATACTATTTTATCGTAACGGTAAATAAAGAAAACGCCAGGGGAGAAACTGCGTGTCGAAAGTGTCACGTGATCGTCGTTACGTCATGACGTCTGGGCGCAGCGTTCTGACTATAAAACCTCGTGCAGCCGAGTAAGCGTCACTTCGTTAAGAAAGTCAGACACGGTAAGTCCAATGAGTTTCTTACAATCATGCAGTTTATGTTTATTTAATGTAATTGCATCGTAAACCAAGTATTGAATGTTTTGTCATTAATGTAAAAAAAACTATAAATACTTGTTCTCATTTAAATGTATTGCAAGTTTTAAGAGAACTTACTTTATTATTTCTTAATTCGAAAATTAAAGCAACAAACATATCCCTTACATCAAAACATGTTTTTGGATTATTTGTTGACAGAATCCATCACCATGAAACTGATCATCTTCGCCTCTGTTGCCCTCGCCGCCGTCGCCGGTCTGGTCTTCGCCGACGAATTCAACTTCGGCAATAATTTTGACGATGGATATGGCGGTGGCTATGGATACGGACTCGGATCCCTGAGCCTTGGATCCCTGGGTGGCGGATACGGAGTCGGATCCCTGGGTGGCGGATACGGACATGGATCTTCATTCGGATCCGGATACGGACAGGCTGCCTACGTCCCCGTGCCCGTTGGAAGGGGAGGCTCCGGAAGCTCCGGAATCAGCGGTCTCTGTAAGTTATCTACGGCCTAATACGCTTTTAATTGCAATAATAATATGCACTTAATATTTACCATTGTAGTTGTTCTAAATCCGATATCAATCTATTAAGCAAATAATAGACGCGTTCCAATATTCAGTGCCCTTGATTAATGCACAGTCTAATCTATGACGACGCTTTACACTTGCATTAAGAACCGTTTTCTCAGAGGTAGTCCTTATAAATGAGTCGTGTTCTGAGAAAACTGGACATAATACATGTACGTAAAGTGTCGTCCCAGATTAGCCTGTGCAATCCGCGCAGGCTTATCAGGGACGACACTTTCCGCTTTTATATCATTTTTCGTTTAAACGAAGTATCTTCTTAGCAAAAAAAAAAACAATAAAGGCGGAAAGTGTCGTCTCTGATTAGCATGTGCGGACTGCACAGGTTAATCTGGGACGACACTCTATGCATATTTAAGTCGTTATATATTACATCTGTCGAGTGTGCATTGAAAGTACGTGTTCCTTTTTCCAGTGCCCCTGCTCGGTCTCCTGTTCCTGCTTCCTCTGCTCTTCAACAGAAACACTGCCACAACTTCCGACCAGATCCTCCTCATCAACTCTACCCTCACCGGTGGAAAATGAACAAGGTATGAGAATATACATAAAAACTTATTTTTCGTGATATGTAATTAAAATAATAGTACCTACATAAATGCATTAATAAATGCAAGTACTGTTCGTTACTTATTGTACGAAAAGCGTGAATATTATGCTCCATCGACTCGTTTCTGTTCTTACATCACAGTTAGTGTGTGTCTACATGCACTATATGTATGAGAGACCATTATCATACACAGTAAATCTATAAATTTCACCACAACTAATTAAATATTTTTTGTAATTAATTTATTTATTTACTTTTTTCAGATGCCGGGTATATTTATTGGCAACGTCATCAGAACACACGTGGTCGCACATTGGTCAGCGCTTGTTTCCTATCAGAACCGCTGGCGTCTTCGCTAATGGTTATCATGTTATCAAAAATAAAAGTGCAAGAAAACATCATGTTGTTTATTTGTTTTGTTCAGGTTTTTTTGTTTGCTTAGTAGAGCGGGTTCGTTATAAGCCTAATCAGACAATTACAAAATAAATGCACAGAGATCACTTAGGAAATGCCTTTGGTGTTCAGTTACAAATTGTGTGTGTTAAGTCAAGACATTTAAGACTAAATAAGCAAACGTCTCATTAGTTATGGAATTACGTAAAAAATAAAGACAAACTGCAATATCAAAGCAAAAGAAAATCTGGTGATACACAGGTATTAAGACAACTGAAAATGCAACGTATATGTTAAAAAATTGAAAATGAGAAGAGCTCCTTCAACAAATAACTGCACATTTTACAGCGAATCTGTATATCATGCTTGCTACCGTTCTAAAACGTATTGGTTCAGAACAATAAATAAAGATTATCAAAGTCCTTTTCTTAATCAAAACAGCGATGGCGTAAAAAGCCCGTTAAAAATACCGATAATAAGAATGCATAAAGAGATTGTGTGTGTTTTTTATTTTAAACTATTATACGTTATCTGATTAAAGATAGTTACATCGACAGCAAGATTCATCGCTATATCGCGAGCATCCCAGATGCATGTGCCTTTTTCCAAAAGAACACTACGAAATGTGCCAAGTATATCGTTTTATTTTCGTGAAACATAAATCTTTGATACACCGCCTCTCCCTTCTACAAGCGCATTCATGAACATGTACATTGTACTGCGTTTTTTTTATACATCAACGTTAGAATAAACATATAGTACATTTTGGCATTTTATTTTATACCTTCTTCTAATAATTTTTAGGTTTTCTTTGTCTTTTAAGTTGTTCAATTTTTTTCGAGAATATAAATATGACAGACTGATAGTTCAGTTAAGGGCGGGGCAGGGCAGGGCATGGCAGGACAGGACAAGACAGGATAGGGCATTGAAGTCACTTCTTTTGACTTTCACAATGTACATTTAAAATACAATTGGGTCTTATAAATAACATTTTTGTTTAAAAATGTGGCAACATTTTGTTGGTGTTTAAATATTATTTTAAAAATGTGCCTGACAAAAACAAACAATAAAAAGGAATTTTCTAAAATTGCTACATTATGTTCATAACCTGAAAGTCGTGTAAAACTTGTTTACTATGTTTTTTATGTTGATATAAAAGAGGATGAATTATTATAAAGGTACACGGTATTACTATTTTAAGCGCTTTCCTGTCAAAATTAAGTGGCTAAATATACAGGAAAAGATGTTAACGATCGATACCTACTTCAGCAACTACATGAATGGAAATGGTTGCTACCAAATACAACATACATTTGTAGATCTGATCATTTATTGTATTCAACCGAGAATATGCGCGTCTGTTATTAAGCAGTTTAACAAAATTAATGACCATGTAACTTTTAGATAATTTCACTTAAGAACAGAACACCCAAAATAATTTAAATCATGTATTTCACAATCAAAACTAGAAATGGCGCGGCAGAGGCCGACGCGTATCCCTACGCCGCATGTTTGACCCAGGGGCGCCCCAGGGTTGGTTATGGGGCCATGCATAGTTGAGATTGACCGTATTGTCATAAGAGATGTTCAGTATCAATTTGAAGTAAATCGGTGTATACATGAAGAAGTAAAATAACCTAGAATAAAATAGATGTTGTCCAGATACACATGCATACCAAATATGAAAGCAATAAGTATCTGAAGGGACACAGTAGTTATGAGCCTTTTTGACGATGCTGGAACAGAATCGTCCAAGGTTTGATAACCACCTAAAAAAAATCCACAATGGCGACCCATGTAAAAGACCGAGCCAGTCCGATTGTGATTACTCGATTTTTTAGGTTACTTCCCTTTTGCATTCGCCACTGCGTATGAGATTGCTAGTCATTGATAACATTCTCCTAGCAGAGTTGTCGTTCGTGTTTCAACATTCAACAATGGCCGCCCCCATGAGAGTCTCGATTCAAAACTTTCTTACTGCATAAATTGGCTTGTTTCGCTATTTAGAAGCTGTCATTTAGGATATATGAATTATTTATTCACTAAATCTCCGCTTATGACAACAATAGATGGAATTCGAAGGATATTTACTCAATGTGAATGAAGGACTTTCTGGATCCAAAGACCTATAGATAACATAGATGTTATCTATAGGTCTTTGCTGGATCGTAATAGCTTGACACGGCAAAACTGGCATACTGGTATTTTAAGTTATCAATATAAGTCACATTGTGCTTTATAAATTGTATTCGAGCATTTTGCGACTTATTGAATGACTATGATACCCGATATCAACATTTTATCGGGGATTTGCAGATCACCAAGCTGTCCTGAAATTTAACATTGATTTCAAACTCTTTACTGGTTTGTATACTCTTTCTTAGTGTTACTACTTTTTATCATTTTAAAGTTTAATGAACTGTGTCACAATAAAAGAGACATTAAGGCGATTGTGGCCAGTTTGGATCTAGATCAGCCTGCAGTCGCTTGAAAGCTGTTTGCTTAAAAGCGTTTTTCTGACAATAACAAATAATTTAATACGATTCTGATTTGACTGCGCTTTTCCTGTGACTTGGCTCAAATAATAGAATTGTCATTAATCAAATTATTCATTTCGAACATTAATCAATTGTTTTTCTTGTCCCTCGGGATCAATGACTCCAGCACTTTCCTGTTGAGAATTGAATACTGCTAAAGGCGATGCTAGGGGGCGTGAGAGATGTTGCTCCTTCCAGTATCGCTCGATTGTTCATTGTCAGCTCGGGTACTACGTACATGTACCCCGGGTACTCTTAAGTATACTACATGTATCCCGGGTACGGTAAATATACTAAAATGTACCCGGGAAATTAAACCCTAAATCAGTCGTTGTCGACTATTTTTTTGTAATAATTATATATACACATCAGGGCTTAACACTTACTTTTTTCAACTAGCCCGTTCGGGCTAGTAAATGCAGAACCTACTAGCCCTGACCAATCTTTCATGTGCCCTGACCCAAGTATTATAAAAAAAACTTTATAATTATCATTCAACTTGTATTTTCTTGTGCTTGGAGATGCGCAATTATGATTAAATCATTCTTATTAGCTTGCCTTACTTATGCTATTGAATTCAATATTCATCTATTTAAGACAACTATTTGTAATCGTCACGCCATTTCTGGAGAATTTTTCTTGTTTTTTTTTTATTTCCTCATACTCTCTCTTACTTTCCTACTTCCCTTTTCTTTTCGTATCCGAGGAACCCCCATGCCCACCCGTAAAGCCAAACTTAAACAACGACATGAACGTTAAAACCTGTTTTCACATAGATTGCCGGGTTACCGTCTTACAAGAAATGGTAAGTGAATCTTAGCAAAATAACGTGTTACGGTAGTTGTAACAATTGTACAGGGTTAACTCTCTACTAAAAGCCGGGATCGACCATTAATATTAGTTTTGCTAATTGAATTGCGTAAAAAAATATTGTCAAACCACTTCTAATCTAAATAAAGTCTCTATCTCCCTCTAAATGGATTTATTAATCGTCTAAAGGATAGAATAACTTTTCCATAATGACAACACATTAAAATTATTTAAAATTGATAAATAACTATTAATTTTATAGTTACTTTGTGTTAATGTCAAGTTTTATACCTTCATCATTCCAGACGAACCTGGGCTATCCCGGCTTTTAGTTTCCAACGTATTTTCATTGAAAAAAACACGTCACTTTGAGGAAACCAATCAAAAACCATGTCTAGCGGCATTCCGTTTAAAAATAGGTACCAGGAAAACCGCCGGGGATTTTCTGAATTGTCGGCCTCTTTTTGATTGCAATCAGGGGGTTCCGAATCTATTTCGAGATACGATCCGTTTGTTGTCTGCGAACTCACTCTGGGATTTAATTGTCATCTGATCGTTCTGTATTAAGATTTTTGCATCTTTGAAAAGCTTATTTAAAACGCAGTTTATTTATATAGAACATATAATCCCGCCCAAAATACACACGACCGGTCGGGCATGTTCCTGGGACATTGGCTAGCCCGGACAAAGGTACAGAAAGTGAATGTCGTTCGGACGTGCCTTAGTGTTAAGCCCTGCACATTTATGTCAATTTTCTGTAGAATGGCCACTATATTATCGGAACACATACTCAAAAAGCATGTTGATGCAGTGTTTTTTTAAGAGAAGTGTGTTTAAGATAATTGGTTGCGCGTTTTACGACATCGGATTTGGGGCGCGAATACAACTCGGGTACAGTCTAATATGGACCGAGTACAATTACGTTTATTTACCGTACCTGGGGTACATGTAAGTATACTTAGAGTACCCAGGTTACATGTAAGTATACTTAAGAGTACCCGGGGTACATGTAAGTAGTACCAGAGCCGACAATGACCAATCGAGCTCCATTATCCCTCATGAACCGACTAAAAAAACCGAGTCGGCAATATTTGACTTAATTTTTGGTTTGGTTGCTCTCGAGGGATCGAAAATTTCAGAATCTTCCTAAAAGCCCTACGGGTTTGATCCCCAGAAGCGACATTGAAAACTAGCATACTTTGTTATCTAAAAGGCTTATAAACCTGATATACAATGATAATGTGAATTTTCTCTCACATGATGTTCATCAGTCATATTATATAAAAACATACAGCAGTAGTAAACAACTGGACAATAATTAATGACCGCATCTTTCATTTGTCTTTGACACTTTGATTTTTACATGGCCTAGATTTCAATATGTGACTGGACTTTACCAGCACTCTTGTAACACAGCTAAAGTTTAAATGTACCATTGAAGATCACCTAAATCCAGATTTGCTATTATAGACGTGTGGAAAGTTTAAGGGTGTGACAAGTAAGCCAAAATTGGTCATTACTTAGAGGCCACAACTGATCTATGACTGTATTAAAACAAGAAAAATGATTTAGATTTTCCTTAGATAGTTCAATAAAAAACTAATTTCATAAGCCTGGTAACAGTTTAACTGTAATGCTACCAATGTGTCACACCAGGGCCTTGAATTTGAAATCTAGGACATGCATGGTCATTCTTCATGAAATCAGGACACAAAATTGTATTTTAAGTCCTTAAAGGGATCTTTTCACGCTTTGGTAAATTGACAAAAGTGAAAAAAGTTGTTTCAGATTCGCGAATTTTCGTTTTAGTTATGATATTTGTGAGGAAACAGTAATACTGAACATTTACAATGCTCTAATATAGCCAGTATACGCATCTTTTGACGATTTTAAAACCTAAAAATTATAAAGCGTTGCAACGCGAAACGATTGAATAATTTGGAGAGTTCTGTTTTTGTCGTTAAATTTTGTGAAACTACGAAGTTTGCTTATATAAGGTATAAAATACGTCGAGAATGTGTACACGGCGGAATAGCTCAGTAGGTTAAAGCGTTTTTACTTCAGGACTCTGGCAGGACTCCAGGGGTCTCTGGTTCGAAACCTGCTCCGGGCAATGTTCTTTTCCTTTTTTAAATTTTATTCTTGATTTTTTACTGGAGCTTTTACGATCCAATGTTTACATTTATCAATATAAAGCATTTAATGAATAAGTTTAAAAATGCAAAAATCTGTGAAAAGGCCCCTTTAATTGACCTGGCTATAGTTCTCAGATTATTATAAGCTCAATCAGTATATTTATATCATTATTTATGCCTTGTGTTTTGTAAACATATACACAATTATGCAGTTACATGATAGCAATAAATAATATCAAAGCTACCCATACTATAAAGGTCATTGACAAAGCCTTTGGTCAAAATGTGAACACATTGAGTGTAATCGCCCTCTCGTGCCAGCAAAAAAAACACGTTGACAGGTTGTCATTCTTGACAGTTCTACTTTCACTTTCATTTTGTGATATCAAACTATTAACAATTATGTGGCTGAGAAAAATATCGCCATTGCTTTTTATGCCCCCGGTAGGGTGGCCTATATCAGTTGAACTGTCAGTCAGTCAGTCAGTGTGTCAGTCTGTCCATCCGTCCGAAAACTTTAATGGCCATAATTTTTTAAATATTGAACATAGCAACTTGATATTTGGCATACATGTGCATCTCATGGAGCTGCACATTTTCAGTTGTGAAAGGTGAAGGTGAAGTTCATCCTTCAAGGTCAAATGTCAAATACAAAGCGTCTATCTGTCTGTCCGAAAACTTTAACATTGGCCATAACTTTTTCAATATTGGCGTGCATGCGTATCTCATAGAGCTGCACATATTGATTTGTGAAAGGTCAAGGTCATCCTTCAAGGTCAAGGTCAAAGGTCAAATTTTGCAATATTGAAGATAGCAACTCCATATTCGGCATGCATGTGTATGTCATGGAGCTGCACATTTTGAGTGGTGAAAGGTCAAGGTCATCCTTCAAGGTCAAAGGTAAAATATATGGCTTCAAAGCTGCGCAGCAGGGGGCATTGTGTTTCACAAACACAGCTCTTGTTTAATATATTTTCTGCACATTTCTTCAAAAAACTTACATCAATACACGATTTTCTTCGTTAATTCAATCATTCCTGACAGATTTGTGTACATATTTCGCTTTCGTTCCCACAGGTACTACTTTTCCGTTCCCCCATTTTTTTTCCGTACCTAAAATTTTTCGTACCCAATTTTTTTTTCGTACCCAATTTTTTTTTCATCCCCAATTTTTTGTTCGTACCCAAATTTTTTTCGGTCCCAATTTTTTGTTCCCAAATATTTTTTCGTACCCAAATTTGTTTTCATACCCAAATTTTTTTCGCAAAATTTGTGTACCAAATTTTTTTTTCGTACCAACATACACAATTGTGGTGATTGTGGTGATGTAGATAAACTTAACTTGATGCTTTTATATCCATCCTCTCAAAAGCATCGTCACACCAGTACTGTCAGTACTTTGATTCGAATCGCGGTCGCAAATTTCGAAACCTGAACGCTCACCTCGAGTTCAAGGTCAAGGTCACAGGGGTTAAAAATGTATGCGCATGGAAAGGTGTTGTCTAGATACACATGCATACCAAATATGAAAGCAATATCTAAAGGGATACAGTAGTAATAAGCCTTTTTCGAATCGCGGTCGCGGGAAAATATCTGACCGGGCCCCACTCCAACCCCCATAACTTTTGACCCAGGGGTCAAATCAATATTCCGTCGCCGTCACCGTCGCACATATGCTCATAGCTACCATGTGTGTAAGTTTCAAGGTTCTAGTGCTAATAGTGTAGGTGGAGATAATGGTCAGGACGGACGGACGGACAGACGGCGGAGATAACCACATAATCCCCACTTTTTCTCCGAAAAGCGTGGGGATAATTATGTAACTGATTGTTTTATCTTCAAATTAACGCTTAAACAATTACATTAGTCGCACTTGGGGAAAACTGGGCGTAATGCTTGTGCGTAAAATGTCGTCCCAGATTAGCCTGTGCAGTCCCAACATGTTAATCAGTGACGATCCTTTCCGTTTTCATAGATTTCTTCTTTTAAAGGAAGTCTCTTCGAAACGAAAACCCAGTATGGGCGGAAAATGTCGTCCCTGACTGGCCTGTGAGGGATGCACATGCTTATATTGAACGACACTTCACGAACATGCATATAGGCGTCTAGAACGGGTCTAAAATAAACCATTATATAAACAAAAACTGAATAGGTCATTTGAGTTCATTTAGTTATATTATTTTATTTTATTAACCGCATTCGTATGGTGGTACTATGTGATAAAACAGCGTTGTCAATGAACCTACCTGCGATTTTGCGTTGTTAAATATACCTTACATATACGTGATGACACAGTATTTGTAATAATATTCATAGAAATACTTATTATCTAACGATATTATCACTGATATATTTTTATTCGTTCGATATAATAACATAAATTTTAGTTTAGCACTGAACAAAGCCAGGTATCGTCGTTAAGGTTATCAGAGTTTGCGCCTTATAATGTGTAAGCATATTGTATAATGTTCAGACGAAATGCTAGCATACAAATATGTAAGAGTGATTTAGAGTGCGTGTCCCCATGAAGTTGACAATGAAATGAAGTTTATCAATTATACATGTAGATACGTAGCCTGATATAAATTTAGTCAAAGGGTTCCGGGGTACGACCCCATTGACATATGTGTTTACCTAGATCGTCTCTGCGGTGTTTTCGATGCATTTTTCGTAAAAGAATCCCTATCATTACCATCATGTCTAGGTATTTTAGTAACAGTTACAGTTAAACGTACGTATGTGTATAGGCTTTCGGGGTAATAATACAATTTTACAGATAAATTTAGTTTACACGTGGTTGTCCTCTTTTAAACGCGTTATAATATTACATCGTTACTAACAAAAAAAAAAATTGTGCGTGTGTACAATTGAATTGTGAGCCGAATTCCTTCAATTAGTTTCTGTCTACACAATTGAAGCCGCGGCAGCTGCCTCGTCGACGCTGGCAAGCGAATGGTGTATTCATTCAGATGCATTTGTTTGCATTCGTTGGAGATCGCTTTAATTATGAAATTCTACGTAATTATTACTTTATCAGGGTTCGGATCCAATCCGACATTTCTAACCACAAAACCGATGGATCCGATCGGATACGAAAAGTGGGCTTAATGCATGTGCGTTAAGTGCCGTACCAGATTAGCCTGTGCAAATCACACAGGGTAATCAGTGACAACAGTATTCGCCTAAACAGGATTTTCCTTGAGAAGAGACTACCTTTCAACAAGCAATTCCATAAAAGCGGAAAAGGTCTTTCCTGATAAGCCAGTGCGGACTACACCGGCTATTCTGTGAATACACTTTACGCACATGGTTTAAGCCCAGTTTTCTCAGAACGCGGCTCATATTGCTCTTCTTAGAAACAACAAACTTTAATGTAAGCAGAAACGCGTATATTGGCGACTATGAAAGCATGTGACATTTATAGCGTACAAAAAATAGCGGATAACATAGAAAAAAAATCAACGCAGTTACAAATGAGTTTTGTTGGGTTTATTTTTGTAACGTAATGTATAATAACAATAAATAGCGCGATGGAAGGCGAGCGTTCGAGAGGCGCCCCGAGACTGAGTGCAGAAAGGGCACGGGTGTCCTGGCAGTACGCTGAGGCACGTGCATCTGAAAAAGACCAAAAGTTGTTTCTGAAATTGGTCATTACCTTTTGGCACTCGATAACTGTGATATATATGAACAGAAACGAATCGGTGGAGCCTAATAATGTTTAATTTTAATTTAAAACTTAATTCCTTAGCTCGATTGCATCGAGACCTGAAGGCTAATTGAAACGCAATCGAGTCCGTTTCCTGGGTAGAACCAGTACTTCGTGTCTTTAATTTTTATAATCGTTGCAACAGTGAGGATCGAACCCATGACCTCCCGGTCGCTATGCGCCTAAAGGCCAAATATTCAAGCTTAAAATGCGATAAGTAACGGACAGTGCGAGTATTTTAAAATTAATGTATACGTGTGCTGATATTTTAATTACATATCGAGAAAAATATCTGTATTTAATCATACCTTGATTATTTTCCACCGGTGAGGGTAGAGTTTATGAGGAGGATCTGGTCGGAAGTTCTGGCGGTGTTTCTGTTGAAGAGCAGAGGGAGCAGGAACAGGAGACCGAGCAGGGGCACTGGAAATAGGAACACGTCTTTTAATGTCTAATATATTAATATCGGGTTTATAGTGAAGTAAATAATAAACTAACATGTTAATACGCGTACTTATTTCACCAAGAACATTTGTTAACAATATATGGATACTTACAGAGACCGCTGATTCCGGAGCTTCCGGAGCCTCCCCTTCCGACAGGCACGGGGACGTAGGCGGCTTTTCCGTATCCGGAGCCGTATGATGATCCGATTCCGCCACCCAGGGATCCGACTCCGTATCCGCCACCCAGGGATCCAAGGCTCAGGGATCCGAGTCCGTATCCGTAACCGCCGCCATAGCCATCGTCAAAATTATTGCCGAAGTTGAATTCGTCGGCGAAGACCAGACCGACGACGGCGGCGAGGGCAACAGAGGCGAAGATGATTAGTTTCATGGTGATGGATTCTGTAAAACAAAAAGGTTACAATTAATATAAAAATATACGATTGTTCGGAAAACTCAGGCAATTCTTTTTCGAACAGAAATACGAAAATGTATATAAGTATTTCCTTATAAACATACTGTATAAGCGTTGCGTTTATTTAATTATAAAATGAAAATGTACATATGCGGAAAAACGTTTTTCGATAAATCGAACACTTACTGTTTTGACTGTCGATGGCGAAGTAATGAACATATGACCCGTCGTTAGTTTTATACTCGCGAAGTGGTTCGCTTTCCGGAAGTCTGGCCCATAATCTTGTCTAGGAAGGGGACACGCGATGACACCTCACGTAACGCGGTCTGCGTTTACGTACCGTGTATACGTCGTTACACCAGAGACCGTTAGCGCAACAGTATACCGAACATGCCATGAGCGGGCAATCTGTACTGTTATATTATGTGATTTGCTGAAAACCTCAAGTATCATTATAAATATAAAATAATCTTGTTAAGAGAAACGTTTTCATTTAAAATTCTAAAAAAAGCTGTTTTCGTGTTGTTGTTATTGTTGTTTGGGTTTGTTTGCGTGGGTTAAATTATTATAAGATTGGTTACGTGTGTATTATTATTATAACGGAAAACAGGTCCACTTTTTTATTTCAAATCATCACCCTATATTTGTGAAATTTATTTCGTCATGGACAAACTAATGTTTGTTCATAATAATTTCAAGCGGAAATGTTTATGAATAAATACAACGTGAACAAAAAATGCAAGTTCTATTTTAACTCACAGACACTCGACATTTGATACCCCCGCCCCTTACTGCGACCCCTCTCCCCTCAAGCTGCTACCCTCGTCCCCAAACCCTCAAAATTGCCCATTTGTTATACAAAATATGAAAACAAAAAGTATATAATACCTATACGAGGGTTATTTTTTCAAACTATGAATTTTTGTCAATATTCGTTGTTGAAAAGTCAAACCATACACAATAGGTGTACATTTAACAATCTGGAACCCCTGGGGTAAGCTCGGGGGGGGGGGGGGGTAGGGTTCCGGGGGGGGATTTATGATACTGCTGCCTGTGATTCGTGTATTTTGAACATTTCACATATTTCCTATGCCGAAATAAATCTATCTATCTATCTATAATTGTGCGGGCGTCATCGCCGTGTTCTGTTTGCTTACCTATTTTGCTACATGCTTCGGGCAAAATTATACAAGCAATATAATGCTTTATGTTTTTTTTTCTGGGTTATGTTTATTCTTTAAATCACCGTTTTTTGTAATTAGCGGTAGAAAAATTTAACCTGCCAATTGCGAATAAATCACTTGTTTTCTTCCGCAGACACGAAATGTGTGGTCTGACCTGTCAGCAAATCTACGCCTATATGCCCGATGGCAGTCGGTAAGGAAGTAACATCTTTTGACCCGTAACAAGCGATGTGTGTTAGTGTTGATATACCAATCAACATTATTTTATGAATTGAGGTTTAAGCGTAGTGGACTCACCCATCCTTCTAAATTGGATCAATTTATTTTCAAAATAAGGGATGTCTGGTATATTTATTTCTTTATTTAAGCATTTCTTACAGAAATTCCTTTAAGCAAAAAGCGCAGACCCTGATGAGACGCCGCATTATGCGGCGTCTCATCTGGGTCTACGCTGTTTGCCAATGCCTTTTTTTCTAGACGCTAAACATAAATGGGGTAATTGACAACATGGGAATGCTGACTAAGATACGGCTAAAAAGGTTCATGTTCACGCAGATACAAGAGAACCGGTCATTGTTGCTTTCGCATGATGCGGCGTCTCATCAGGGTCTGCGCTTTTTGTTTAAAGGAATTTCTGTTAGAAATATTATAAATATAGAAATAAATATACTAGACATCACTAATTTTGAAAATAAATTGATCAAATTTAGAAGGATGGGAGAGTCCACTAGGCATAAATGGGTTAACTGATATGACTAAGAAGCTGTCACAGACGGTGTATCTCCGACGATGGAAAATTTCTGTCGAAAGTGAGCTGTAAGAATGTACATTTGGAAGTAAAACAAGAGAATGGTCACAAACAAAACAGCAGTGCCCTACTAGGTTAATGTTGATGAAACACCTTTATCAACCAAGTTTTCTGGTAATCGCAGGACCAAGATGTTAGTTTGTCGGTCAAAAAGCTATTCATAGCTTATGTTATAATGTTTGTATACTATACCGACAATAAATAAATATTGATTTGATTTGATTTGATTTGAGTTTTTACTTTTTTTGTCTCGCGAAAAAACAACAACCCTGAAATAACTTGCGAATTCACATATTGGCCCTCCCTCCACATAACGAGTTCCAACAATCTAACGGAAGTGATTTTTAGTGGTCATAGGGGCCCTCCCTCCACATAACGAGTTCCATCAATCTAACGGAAGTGATTTTTAGTGGTCGTAGGGGCCCTCCCTCCACATAACGAGTTCCATCAATCTAACGGAAGTGATTTTTAGTGGTCATAGGGGCCCTCCCTCCACATAACGAGTTCCATCAATCTAACGGAAGTGATTTTTAGTGGTCATAGGGGCCCTCCCTCCACATAACGAGTTCCAACAATCTAACGGAAGTGATTTTTAGTGGTCATAGGGGCCCTCCCTCCACATAACGAGTTCCATCAATCTAACGGAAGTGATTTTTAGTGGTCGTAGGGGCCCTCCCTCCACATAACGAGTTCCATCAATCTAACGGAAGTGATTTTTAGTGGTCATAGGGGCCCTCCCTCCACATAACGAGTTCCAACAATCTAACGGAAGTGATTTTTAGTGGTCGTAGGGGCCCTCCCTCCACATAACGAGTTCCATCAATCTAACTGAAGTGATTTTTAGTGGTTATAGGGGCCCTCCCTCCACATAACGAGTTCCATCAATCTAACTGAAGTGATTTTTAGTGGTCATAGGGGCCCTCCCTCCACATAACGAGTTCCAACAATCTAACTGAAGTGATTTTTAGTGGTCGTAAGTGCCCTCCCTCCACATAACGAGTTCCAACAATCTAACTGAAGTGATTTTTAGTGGCCGTAAGGGCCCTCCCTCCACATAACGAGTTCCATCAATCTAACTGAAGTGATTTTTAGTGGTCATAGGGGCCCTCCCTCCACATAACGAGTTCCAACAATCTAACTAGAAGTGATTTTTATTGGTCGTAGGGGCCCTCCCTCCACATAACGAGTTCCAACAATCTAACTAGAAGTGATTTTTATTGGTCGTAGGGGCCCTCCCTCCACATAACGAGTTCCAACAATCTAACTAGAAGTGATTTTTATTGGTCGTAGGGGCCCTCCCTCCACATAACGAGTTCCAACAATCTAACTAGAAGTGATTTTTATTGGTCGTAGGGGCCCTCCCTCCACATAACGAGTTCCAACAATCTAACTGAAGTGATTTTTAGTGGTCGTAGGGGCCAGCCCTCCACATAACGAGTTCCATCAATCTAACTGAGGTGATTTTTAGTGGTCGTAGGGGCCCTCCCTCCACATAACGAGTTCCAACAATCTAACTGAAGTGATTTTTAATGATCGTAGGGGCCCTCCCTCCACATAACGAGTTCCAACAATCTAACTGAAGTGATTTTTAATGATCGTAGGGGCCCTCCCTCCACATAACGAGTTCCAACAATCTAACTGAAGTGATTTTAAGTGGTCGTAGGATCCAGATTTTAGTTCAGAATTATTTTCGAAATATTAGCCACCACAGTTTTCCGACGAACCTGCATGTTGCCGACATTGCCTTTGATGCACACACTGCGTTTCATAAACCTAGATCAAGTTCTTTTTGAGTTGTCGCTGGATCAAAGTTGTAGTTTTCAATTATTTCTGTAGCCATAAACACCACATGTTTTGTCTTACGGAAAAAACTACCCCGAATTAACGCGCATATTCTCTATACGGCATTCTATCCAACTACTGAGTTTTATCAATCTTAAGTATTGTTTTAGTTATCGCAGGATTTAGATCAATTCTGACGGACGCATCTGACAAAACATCTGAAATAACTTGCAGATTCCCATATTGCTCTCTGTACACTATCTAGCTTAAGAACTAAGAATTTTTGTCCGACGAAAAAAAAAACCCACTTAAAACAACGCGCATATTCCACACACGGCACTCTATACTAATAAGACGAGTTTTATCAATCTAGCTTAAGTACTTTTCATGATCCATATTTAATGTTATGAACGGACGCACGAACGGAATGACGCCTACCATTTCTGTATCCCTACCCCTTTCGGCGGGGATAACAGTGCTGTAAACTAGTACATCAGTACTATACCTCACTTTTTTCATATTCAGGCAATGTCAAGTTCATGCTTTATATCCCAGAACTCAGCACGGGCGAAACACGAACATGATTGAAGGGAGCTAATCACGACTGACACTAAGACTTACAGTAAGAGTTATCCCTCGTGGATTGTTCAACGCGACTCTGTTTTTGTACGTTAAAAAACTGTCGACTCGTACATTTGACAGGTTTTATCCACCACATGAACAACTTTGTAAGCACACTTTCACAACTGATTAAATCGAAAACATGTAACAACAACAACAACAACACTTTAAGTTCATGTTCTTTTTTCTTCAGACTTAATATATAACATTATCAAAATATGTGGGAATGACTTATAATGATATATATGAAACCATGATCTACAAACAACTACACAGCTTGTATGAGTTATATATAAATGTGAATACATACAGACTAAATTCAGTTCATGTAAAATATATACATATAAAGTTCATGATATGTTATGATAAAATATATATTTATATATATAAGCTATGTATTCCAAAGGAGGCGTAGTTAGGCCTTCAATATATCACAACAAAATAATGATACAGGAACATAAAATGTACACATATTTTAAAATAAACAACATCATTAAAAAAATTAATATGTAAAATATTTTAGCTACATACCATTTTATTCCAACTGTGAAGAAATATACGTGAATATTACGGAAGTCATCATTAATAATGAATTAAAGACATTCTCTGTTACAAACAATTTGAACACATAATTGTGTTGATGTAATTAATAGTTAGTGCGAGTGACTTCAGTTACACACAATTGCCTTGGAAAAATGGGGCTTAGTGCATGTGCATAAAGTGTCGTCCCAGATTAGCCTGTGCATTAGATTAACTTTTTTTAACTCGCAAAAATTGAACATCTGATAAATTTACAAACAACAGAATTATTAATTGCATAAAATGCATGCATACAGCAAAACATGCTTAACAGCAAAAAACTATGGAATGTTACAATACTATCTGATATGTTACAATACTATGTGATATGTTTCAAACTATTGAAATTAATATTTTTGTGAATGTATGAATAGAATCAACCGTTTGTTATCATGTGCTGTAGTATAACATAGACAGATAAATGAAAAAAAAACACATTCAAATATCTGCAAAATAATCGCAATGATTAGAAATAATTATTGACACAAATGTGAAAACTGTAACTAAATACTAGTAGCACAATAGTTATATGATCCTCGGTCTTGGAAAACTAGGCTTTATGCATGTGAATTAAATGGGCTTTATGCATGTGAATTAAATGTTGTCCCAGATGAGCCTGGCTAATAAGGAACAACACTTTCAGCCTAGACTGGATGTTTATTTTGCACAAGCTTCCTTCAAAATGAACAATCTATAAATATGGATAGTGTGGTCCCTGTTTAGCCTGGGCAGACTGCACAGGCTAACCAGGGATGACAATTCACCCTCATACATTAAGCCCTGTTTTCCCAGAGTCTGTCTCATTTTATTATTCAGATATCCATGTTCATCAAACAACATTAATGGATATATTTCAGAGTTGGCTAAAGCTGTAAATGGATCCATACACGGATTTTACTAACTAAAATGTTCACTGATATACAGACTTGTGAAATAATACATACTGGCAAGATAAAACAATACTTGAATCTTAGAAAAATACTTTATATGAATCTTTTAATGGTATCTTCCCCCAAGTCTATATTTATACAGATTCCTCTCCTATTTTTGACTTAAATTTCGAATAATTAAAAAGTGAAATGTGTGTTTGTAAAACAGAGCTGTTGAACATATCAATGATACATTCTTCAAGGTTGTCAAAATGTTTTAAGTTACATGACCAAATCCTAAATCAAAGCATTTTTAATTTCTTACATTCCAACTGCAACATTTCATTATTCGAAAATAGGGTCTTACTTTTCAGTTTATAACAACTAAGTCTGAATTTCAGTCCTTTAAAACGTGATTTAATAAACCAGACAAGGCTTTACATAGGTAAAATATTAAAACAAAATTCTTAACAAAATGATGATAAAATTTGCAACACTTTGGATAAGATTTAAAATAATGTATCAACAAAATCCTGCAGACTATTAGTAATATCAAACATACAATTTGATTATACAATATCGGTACATTATACAAATCCTGTGCTTAAAGAATGATACAATTTACACAGGCAAAGATAATGAGATTTTGTCAATATGACTTCCTTACATAAGACTGTAATTGAAACAACGCCCAATGTTTCAATATATGAATATTTACACAGACGAAAATAAATATTTGAATACGGGATAAATTTAGATTTCAATGTAAACAAATTTGCCTCATACAAAAAAGACACTTGACTTTGCTTGTATGATTAAATTATTTCTTCAAAACTATTCTCAAGAATTTCAATGTTTTTATGTTAGCTCGAAATGAAAACAAATATCCTACAAATTAAATGAAGTTTCTTAGCAAATAATTATAGCTTAACACTTCAAATCTCAAAGTTTTTTTGTCAAAGCAAAATCACACTACCCTGCCTTATAGTTATAATATTACACAGAATGAAGTATATCATTGAGTCTATGGCAAAGGAATGCTTCGTTCATGTGCATAAAGTGTCGTCTCAGAATAGCCTGTGAAATCCGCTCATGAATTAAGACAAATTTAACAACAGCCGGGCTCATATTATTATTTTCCCAGTATTTTGGTGCTCTCTTTCATAATATTATTCCCAATATTTACAATAGTTGTTTAGTCTTTATAAAACTATTATTTTGATCACCAATTACAAAATAAATCAAGCAAGGTTTGATAGGAAGTAAGGATCTATAAATACAATTATGTATACAAAAACTTTTTAAACATCACACTTAAAGCGGGTATATACGATTTTGTCAAATATTTTTGAATTTATATAAAATGTGTAAAAAAACTAATTATATATATATTTCAATACAAATTAAAATAAAAGTTAAGAAGAACATGTGTCGAAAAATGCGAAATAAGCCAGATATTTAATTCTCAAATTGAAAACGGCTGTACAGCCGAATTCGCCAGCATGTATATCATACATGTACAATGTGAATCTAAACTTAGTTTAACGGTTTATTTGAATTTCTGCAACGATATCTATTCATACGACACACGAACACTAACTCCAATCCTAATACAAAAACGAATGCTTTGGTTATTGTAGGAAAATATGTTTGTCACAATCGGCTCGGGCCGCTAATTTGTCTTTGCTGCATTTTATGAAATTCGGCTTTAATGCATACTTTTTCTTGTCTATTTTGTGTAATTGTAACATATTTGATCAATATATTACAAATAAACACATGTAAAAAATCGTATATACCCGCTTTAACACATATAAATATTAAATATACTAGTAACTGGTTTTCAATACTTTGATTGCATAATATAGATGAGTAGGTATAATCTTATGATATGACATCATTCAATTATCAAAACATTCTAAGTATCAAATATTTAGTTTCCAAACCCACACTTTGATGGCATATCTCTAAACAGGCATATCATGTATGTCTATCACTCATAAAAGTTTACCTTGTCCTTTGTTTAATAAACATTTTTTTCATTAAGTACAACAAAATTAATGAAAATAAATTGATGCATTATTTATAATTATCTGAATACAATTTTATAGAGTTAAATGCTAAGAACATGTTTATTGATATCACAAACTGAGCTTAGAGGATTATTGTCTGCTGACCACAAACGAAAGAATTTTGAACATGGCACATGTTTTGAATATTTCATCCTCTTAAAGGAACCCAAATGGAAACAACAGGAAAGTAAGCGGTTACACAGTAATATAATACTTTTATATCTGCACAGTACAAAAAGGAAAATAGCACAAAATGCAATTTGGTGGACAGGTCCGTGATTACGTATTAATGTATTCCACAATTCCACAACCCATAATACACCTCCAAGGTGAAAGACTTAATAGTCTGCTGAAATGTTCATCCATCATGGTGGTGGTTAACCTTCAACAAAGGGACAAAAGCAAATAAATTCTGCTTTAGCTTTCGTATAAGCTTTTTCACATGATATTCATGACAGCAGTTCTTTATCCCATCGTCTTCATCCAACGGAGACTTCACACTATCACACTGCAGCTGTATGGCTGGCCACAGGAGGGGCCCTAAATGAGTCGTTCCAGGGGGGGTTTCTTCATCACATGACCCAGTTCCACCCGTGAGCCTGTGATCTCCTGCCGGGCAGGGCTATACACCCCGTGGGTCGCTCGCTTGTTGCGTACACACATTAGGAAGACCACCACTCCTGCAAAACAAGCAACACGGAAAATTAGCATCTAAAGTTGTTCACACTCTTAATGAAAGCACTAGGTTTACAACTGGTTCAGAAAACTTGTTAGTAAGCTGGCCATTTTCTGCCTTCCTAACAAAATTCCTAACGCGTCTAATTATCTATATAGTTTGAAATTACATCTAGTGTCATTTAGCCTATATTTATTGCACAAATTGTAATCAAAATTTTATTTCTAAGAGTAACTTCTTTACCACATTGTGAAGATTATTAAAATGAATACTGTCAAATTTATATTATTTGTGGGACATTAACCCTTTGCATGCTGGGATATTTGTCGTCTGCTAAATTGGTGTCTGCTGAATTTCTAAAATTAGCATTTTCTTCGATTTTTTTTCCAAAGAATACTGTCAGAATAGCAAACAATTTGGATCAAGAACAGACACCACGTTTTGTGGCGTCTGATCTTGATCCAAACTGTTTGCAAAAGCCTTATAAATTCGGTTCCAGCGCTAAAAGGGTTAATTTTTTCATTGATTTTGTTTATCAACAAATTAAACACAAACATGTCGGAAAATTCCTCTTTTTTTCCAAAATATAAAATTCACGAATTTTCAAATCCACTAAAAAGCATGAAATTTCATGAAAAAGAAAGTAAACAGTAAAATCATAAAATCCTGCATACAAAATGTCTGGTACTCACCTATGACAACTAGAATGACAAAAACTGCTATACACGGCCCAACTATGTACCACGTTATGTCGTCTGACATCACTGCCTCACTCTGTGAACACAACAATAAACAAGAGGGTCATGATGGCCAAAGATCACACATTTGTGTAATGGGTCATGGTCAATTTAGAACCCAGGGATAGATTTAAACAATCATTGTAGAGGACCACTAT
This sequence comes from Dreissena polymorpha, assembly GCF_020536995.1. Taxonomy (NCBI): domain Eukaryota; kingdom Metazoa; phylum Mollusca; class Bivalvia; order Myida; family Dreissenidae; genus Dreissena; species Dreissena polymorpha. Next base: position 49,582,574 of record NC_068361.1, on the reverse strand, counting down.
GCCATGTTACACATAGAATATCAAACCTGGTCCTTGGCGGTTTTAGTTGATTTTTAAAAGGGACTGAAAAATCTTCACCCTTTTCTGATATATTTTGAACAAGAGATTGCCAAGCAATATTGTCCCCTACCGGTGAAACTCCACCCTTGTCATTTCTTTTTTATTTGTTGCCATAGCAACCAGAATTCTTGATGTAGGAACAAAATGAAATGACATGCATAATCTCCATATTGCCATCTATATGTTTCAAGTTTCATGAAAAAATATTAATAACTTTTAAAGTTATCGCAGGATCCAGAAAAGTGTGACAGACAGACTGACTGACAGACATAGCGCAAACCACAAGTCCCCTCCAGTTTCACCGGTAGGGTACAATAAATAGGCTTTTTCAAAGATTTAAAATATTTATTTACTATAGTTTACATAAATTATGTGACCACTGGGACATGGCCAGTTTCAATTCCAATGGACAATCTTTGTAAAAGACAACACAATATTTAACCCCTCTTGCTTACACATTCAGATTTGTCAAGTAATTTGCTATATAAGTTTATTTAAATCATGTAATCTCTAGAGCATGACCAAATTTGACCCCAGGGCCATGATTTGTACAAACTTTGTAGAGGACGACTAAAAGATGTTACACACGAAATATTAAACAAATGACTCATGCGACTTTAGAGATTTTTTTATTGATTTTATAAGTTTCAACCATCCCATTGTGAATAAAATACTGTATTTTAAATATGTTTATTTCTGGAAAACTTCAATTAACCCTTTACCACTTAGATAATTATGTATTTTTACACATTTGCAGTCCTTTAGAAAGTAACATTCAATTACCGGTAAATACCTTTCTTGCTAAATTCAAGTTTTAAAGGCTTCATTTCCAACCCTTAGATACTGATGAGCAGCAAACAGCATAAAACCTGAACAGACTGCGAGTAACTCGCAGGCTGTTCTGGTTTTATGCTGTTTGCAAAAGACATTTTCACTTTGCTTCTTATGGGGGAAAGGGTTAACAGACTGTATACTCAAGAGTCCCACACGTTGCATACCTTTGCCTGACATGTCTGTCCAGACCATCCCTCAGCACACGCGCAGGTGAAACTGCCGTTGGTGTTGGTGCAGGTGCCTGCGTTGTAGCACGGCGTCTCCTTACATTCGTCTATGTCTATCTCACACTGGCTGCCGTTATAACCTAAAAGAGATCAGAGAGAAGCATTGGTAAGGTTTTTTGTTTGATAATTGGCATTGCTAATGGTCCTGTTAACCCTTTCCCACTCAGAAGTATAAATTGCTATACGCAACCAGCATAAAACCATAACACCCGCTTTATGCTGTTTGCTGCTCATCAGTATCTCAGGGTTTTAAACTTAGCCTGTAAAACTTGAATCTTTAAAGAAAGGTCTTAAATTTAATTTTCTAAGGAACTGCAAACAGGTCAACGTGCCCATTTGAGCGGGAAAGGGTTTAAGATCTTTTCAGTCACCAGGGCTAGTTTTGACTGAATCCATAACAAACCTTTACCATGCAATTAGTCAGATTACAAAGTGGGATTTCTCTCTCTTTGTAAAGTTTGAAACAAAATCTGGTTTTTCGTTTGGAAAATTGACATCTTTATGGTTGTGTAACTCCTATCATGGACAATCAATGAATCAGTAAGATTTGATGGTTTACTACTTCAGTCACTGCAAAAAGGTAAGATTATCAGCAAATAATAAAATGGAAGCCTAATTGATGGTTTTGGATGATTTTATCCCATGTTGGCATGAAACAAAAGGGCCATCATGGCCATTAAGACCTCCCAAAGTTCAAGTTACATCAATTGTTGAAGACTTGGCTTGGTTTTTACCTGACTTGACCCACATTCAAACATGGCCTTGATATTGTAAACATTCTGACCAAGTTAAAAAAAAATGAGTCCTAAATGTAGCTTTTACAGTGGGTTTTAAAACATGTGATCTAGTGACCTAGTTTTTGGAACAAAATGACCCATATTTTAAATTTGCCTAGATATTGTAAAGATTAATATTTCATCTAGGTCTAGTCTTAAATGTGGCGTCTAAGAGTCGTAACAAGATAATCAAACTTAATTTTTGAACATGTGAAAAATGTGGCCTCTAAAGTTCTTACGAGCTAAAAGTTGATACAATGCACTATGCTGAACATAGGGAAATCATAATTCCTCACCATTGCCCACCATGAGAAATTCTTGGTCAGGTGAGCTAAAAATGTGTGCACCATCTATCCATACTTATACACAGTAAAGTATGGTAACTAACCTGTTTCAGTACAATTGCAGACGTAAAGTCCAATCTGGTTTGAGCAGTCCCCTTTGTTGAGGCAAGGGTTAGAGGCACATTCGTTTATATCCACTGCGCACGTATCCCCCGTGTACCCGGTGGCACACTCACACCTATAAGAGCCTGGGTTGTTCTGGCACGTTGCTCCGTTCTGACACGGCGTGCCCGTGGTACACTCGTCTATGTCCTCGGAACAGTTGACACCCCGCCAACCTGGGGAATATTAGCTTTTGGTATTAGAAGCTATAAAAAACATGGTATCTGTCATGTCTATGGCTGCAATGTTCAACACCATGTATTCATATTTAAAAGACCGTCACAATTTTTCACAATGTGGTTCTTAACCTGGAAATATAAACAACAAGTAGACCCCTCTATTTGGCTACATTATTTTCTTTACAAAACCCATACAATACTCAAAATGAAAAGATTTTTTGTAATAGTGAGGCAATTATGGTTTAAGAAAACTTTGAGCCAGGCATCTGAAAAAAAAAACACAATTTCCAGTACATGAGACCTACCTGGATTACAGTGACATTGATAGGTGTATGATGGTGATACAGTGAGGTTCTGGGTGCAGTGGGTGGCGTTAAGACAGGGCTGTTCCGCGCACGGTCCCTTTATCTCACACTTCACTCCTGAAAAATACAGAGCAATGTACTACAGTCTCCAAATGAAACTTCACTCTGAAGAAGATGGGCTAAATGTATGTGCATATAGTGTTGTCCCATATTAGCCTGTGCAGTCTGCACAAGCCAATATGGGACAACGCCATCTGCTTTGATGGAATTGTGTGTTTAAATGAAGTCTCTTAAAAAACAAGAGATGTGTTTGTCAGAAACACAATGCCCCCTATTGCGCCGCTTTGAAATAAAATGTCAATATAATTATCATTTGTCAGGTTTAGAAATTATCTCCCTTTTAAAGCTTATTACTGCCCTTGGATAGTTTTTTTGACTTTTGACCTTGAATGATGACCTTGACCTTTCACCACTCAAAATGTGCAGCTTCATGAGATACACATGCATGCCAAATATCAAGTTGCTATCTTCAATATTCAAAAAGTTATGACCAAACTTTAACGAAGGGTTAAGTTTTAGGAAAGAAAAATACAATGATATTTGACCTTTGACCTTGAAGGATGACCTTTTCCTTGACTTTTCACCACTCAAAATGTGCAGCTCCATGAGATACACATGCATGCCAAATATGAAGTTGCTACCTTAAATATTGCAAAAGTTATGAAACTTTAACCAAGGTTAAAGTTTTGGGACAGAATGACAGAATAACAGACAGGCCAAAAGCAATATGTCCCCGATCATTCGATCCGGGGGCATAAAAATCAAGTTCAGGCGGAAAGTGTCATTCCCTGATTATCCTGTGCAGACTGCATAGGCTAATCTGGGATGAAACGCTGGCATTTAAACCGATTGGCCCTAAGCAAGGCTCAAATTACCCTCCACCAATAGCATCACCATTGAAACCTGCAACACATGACATTCAACCATATCTAGAATTTCAAAAAGCTTCTAAGCCAGTTCCCAAAAATTGGACATCACAATTTATCTTTAAAAGGCTGAATTAAAAATAATACTTAGCAATACCACATTGGCATATTTTGATCATTATTTTTGAATTGCAGTATAAAATGAAACCGTACCTGACTGTAGTTAATTAATTAACTCCATTTGACATGTATTCCAAATGTGAAAGTTAATAAGAAATCAAAGTATCTGTAAACCCCATCAAATGTGTCTATAATTACTGCACACTTTCCCAACAAAGGCCATCATAAGACAAACAAGTCATAAAGTTTTCAACACAGTATTTAATCTGATAAGTTTGAGGCAAGGTAATGTCCCCATCTCTCCATCACACAGTGAATTACTTTTGCCCACAGGGGCCTAATAGGTGGTTTATGATTTCAGGAACTTGTACACTATTTACTCATTCTACACTTATGCGCAGGATTTTATTGCAAGTTTTATTCAAAACTATTACTGATTGTGCTCAATTCCACTACCTAATATCTGTTGTAATAAATGTAAATTTGATTTTATTGTACATGTTAGTCTAAGTTCTGTTACTAATTATCACTGATTGATTTATATCAAGGGTCAAATAAATCTCCTTTTACCTAACAAGATATGGATTTATCTATCAAATACTTTAAGATAAGGATTTATCTCTCACATACTTTAAGATATGGATTTATCTATTAAATACTTTTCTCTGATATTATCTTATACACTATAATTGACCAGTCGCCAACTCCGCCCACATTTTGTCAATCAGCCAATCAGATATCGATTTTTCACACACCCCTCAGCAACGCTTATCTGGCCGCCATTTTGTCCAACAAACAAAGCGTGTTGTACATATGGAATGGACGTAATTTTTAAGAGTTTACACAGATTTTATATCAAATGCATGATCAATACTGTTCGATCATTATTCAAAATTGTAGGTGTTATACATACTTTATAAAAGGTTATTATTTTATCTTTATTTCTTGAACATATGAACGAGTAATGAGAAAACAAACACAATAAATAGTTTAACCACACCAGGTGTGTGTTCTATAAAACGTATTATACCGTTTGATGCACAATATTATTAAGCAGTTTGGGCAACATAATAATTGCCGCACGTGCTTATTAATCTCAGCGTAATTGTCGATGATTAATAAATAACAGTATGTTGCGTGGATCTCAGAATGAAGGAACATTAAGGCATTGTTAGGTACTGTACACAAGAAAAGAAAACTATTTAATTACTTAAATGATTTCCAATTATATATTTATTTTCTGTGGATCATAAACAAGGGAAATCATTTTAAATTGTTAACTTAAATATTGTTTTAACTAAAGTAAAAACAACAATAAGGTGATTTCAACGCGGCTTAGCCAGCTTAAAGCGACTTCAAGTGTAAAATGTACGGCTTATAATACAACAACAACATTTCTAATACAACATATATTGATACGGGGAGAAATGTGAAAATTGCAATTAACATATAAGGGCCATCTTGTTATAAATAAGCAAATGCATAATATGCTAAATGTATTCAATTCGAATGTTCGTGAACAGCACCGTAATACCAACATTTCATTTTTTGATAGTGAAATGTAACAGGTTCGCATTAAACATAAATGAAATAAAATGCATATTAGACTATCTGTTAATGAAACCACGAAATTAGGCCTGTATTAAATTATGGTTACAATCAAAATTTAATTTATATCTAAATAAAAAAATCGGTGTCTTTTTAAAAATAACACAATAAAACAAAGATCTAAACATTTTTAATAAACAAAAAACTCATCATGATATGGATGTGTCATTTGCATTTAATAAAAATATTTTCAAAATTATATATGAATAGCCACCGGGTTCACTGTCAGACGGTTGAATACAAGTTCAAAATCAATATGAAATAAATGCTCATTTTTACAACGGATTTTTCATCAACTCCCTATATAATATGTATAAGAAACGTTTCTGATAGTCAGTCTGCCGTTAACACATTTATTTTGATTACGCCATTTCTCTCTAAAGTATATATGATTGTATTAACGTTTTACAAAGCAGTTTAGTTTAGTGTGCAGCTTTAATAATTTATATTATAGAAAAGAGCATAATACATCATTACAAATATAGAATTTCCCTCACGTAATCCGCTATAATTGCGATCTGCTTGTCGGAGTTTTCTAATCACTAGACCACGTGACTATGTGGGCGGAGCGATCGATAATTTGGCGATTGGTCAATTATCTAGGTAACATCTGCACGACTGAACATTAACCCATATTTGTGCCTAGTGGACTCTTCCATCCTTCTAAATTAGATCAATTTATTTCCAAAATTAGGAATGTCTAGTATATTTATTTCTATATTTAGAATATTTCTTACAGAAATTCCTATAAGCAAACAGCGCAGACCCTGATGAGACGCCGCATCTTGTGGCGTCTTATCTGGGTCTACACTGTTTGCCAAGGCCTTTTTTCTAGACGCTAGGCAAAAATGGGTTAATGGTTTTGTAATATTGGATGATAATTTATCCCATCATGGCTACATAATGTTTATTACTCCTTACAATGTTTATTACCTGTCAACATGTTGATAATCTTCAGATTTGTTTATTAAGCATTCCCAGCAATATTTCACATTCAGTACAAGTAATTTGGTCGGAGTTTTTTTTAAACATTGGAAAATGGGGTAGGGGCCCTTTAGATTGGGAACAATTGGATTGTTTTTACTAAAATTGCGAAATTGTTTGGGTTTGTTTAGCTTAAAACAAATCCTTCAAAATTTAAAATATAAGTGTTCGTAACATGATATTAGCTAAGGTTAAACTCATAGAGATGGAAAGAGAGATGAATTGAATGTTTTTATTTGGACACCTTCAAATGGGAATTTTCAGAAAAAAATATATACTTTTTGGGATTGTAAATTGGGCCAAATTTCATCCCAAAATTGGACAGAAACAAGATGTGTTTGTGAAACACAATGTCCCCCTATATGATGTTTGACCTTGTAGGATGACCTTGACCTTGTGAAGGATGACCTTGACCTTTCATCACTCAAAATGTGCAGCTCCATGAGATACACATGCATGCCAAATATCAAGTTGCTATCTTCAATATTGCAAAAGTATTTATAAAATATGCCATTTGGGCCACATATATTTGACCTCTGACCTTGAAGGATGACCTTGACCTTTCACTACTCAAAATGTGCAGCTCCATGAGATACACATGCATGCCAAATATCAAGTTGCTATCTTCAATATTGCAAAAGTATTTATAAAATATGCCATTTGGGCCACATATATTTGACCTCTGACCTTGAAGGATGACCTTGACCTTTCACTTCTCAAAATGTGCAGCTCCATGAGATACACATGCATGCCAAATATCAAGTTGCTATCTTCAATATTGCAAAAGTATTAATAAAATGAGCGATTTTGGCCACATATATTTGACCTCTGACCTTGAAGGATGACATTGACCTTGACCTTTCACCACTCAAAATGTGCAGCTTCATGAGATACACATGCATGCCAAATATGAAGTTGCTATCTTTAATATAGCAAAAGTTATTGCAAAATGTTAAAGTTGGCGCAAACAGACAGACCAACAGACAGGGCAAAAACAATTCGTCCCCCACTACTATAGTGGGGGACATAAAAAAACTCACTGTTATGTCATCATGTTTCCAGTTTATCATTCCAGTACTTCACAGACACATAAAGGATTTGGCAGTGGCTTTCAAAGTACGTAACTTTATGTATGTAATTTAATTTAAAACATACAATATAACTTGCCATCTAAGGACACTTCATCTACAATATACTGTTCAACATAGCAAAAGCATGAGTAACCCTTTAAAAACATTCTGGCGCACCTACAATAACCAACATACAGTTTTGCCTATCTTTTACCTGTACACTGCAAAAATGACCATCCATATTTATTTAACAATGTCACATATCACCTAAATTACCTGGCTTTGATAAACACTGAAATACTGTAAATAAATCATGGAGATACAACAAGGTTTGACTGAAACATTCAACCTTTATTTATGACAAAACATGTACACGTGTACATTATAGGAGATTCAATAATGATAAATAATGTACTGTTATTCAACTGGTTTTTCATACAAATCTGCACATAGTATTTACAATAACGCTCCACTATCTACATACATTTAACTAGTTGCATCAACACCAACATTCTGAACATAAATTTTAATGTGTGAACATGAACATAAAACTCTGGACATCAAAATGTCAACAAGAAATCCCAACTTATTTGATTTACCTTGAACACTAACCACACAAACTCCTTTCAGACATAATCTAATGGACCTGAATTAACTGTGATAATAAACACAAACATCCAGACATGAGTGCACATCTGAAAACCTGCAAATATCAACTTATTTTGAAAACAGCAACAACATAACCATATATTTAAAAGATACAAAGACTTATTTACATATTCCCAAACTGGGTGAGTTTTGAATTGAAGCTAGATGCATTAGGTTTACTTAACACAATGCTGCCCATTGGACAGTAAGCAAATAAAGCGAGTTTAAATAAGAGCTGCAGAGATTTACAACTTTATTACTATGATGTCAGCTTTGAAAATTCCCAAGTAACAGCTTAACTCCTGAGATCTATGCAGGTATTTCCAACTGCAAACTTGAATTATAAAAAAAATCTTGTGACTTTTCTATTGAAAAAAAAAATTGCAGAAACATATAACTACCTGATCACAGGAAATTTCTTTTAAAATCTTTCTGTGTTTTGTTATGGTCAGAATAAAGATATCAGATTACCCGTAAATAACATTTTCATAGCAGTTGGATCTCATTAGTCAATCCCTTACTATGACAAGACAATATTTAAATCAATTGACCAAGTTGAAAAGCTTGTCACTTAGATTTTTAGATTAGTACATGTATTATGTGTTCTTAGTATTTTGTATAACAGGCTGAGTAACTCTTCATACACTCGCATATTTAGAGCTAGACTTGATTGTCTCCCTTTGTCTCCCTTTGAGATAAATTGTTATGTCAGCGCAATAATTAAGTGAATATATATGAGCCTCGCTCTAGGAAAATGGGGCTTAATGCATGTGCATAAAGTGTAATCCCGCTTTAGCCTGTGAAGTCATAACACACTAATCTGGGACTACACTTTTCACCCATACTGGATATTCCTTTATTAGAGACTTTTTTCCCCAGAAAATTCCATACAAGCTGAAAAATAAGTCTAATCTGCACAAGCATTAAGCTTTATTTTTACCAGAGCCGGGCATATATATTATTTTTGTGTCAATATTTTATTTTGTCAATCTTAAAACAACATGAATATAAAAGGAGGCTTGTTAAATAAACTATTGTATAATGGTACCATAAAACAAATGGTATCTACTTCTAAACAAATTATAACAATAAATTTACGGTGATATTGACAACTTTAGTTGTCTTTGTTGCAAGAGCACAAATTGTGCCTTTGTGTCGTATGAACAATTCTGATAAATGGGGCTTTCCCAAAAACGCTCATATCTTGCGTACATAAATGAAATTTCTCCTGTGAAAAATGAAAATTATTTGCCATTGTAAAACCCTAATTTTGTCCATGTTTGTGTACTGCTTAGTTTGATATTGTAGTTTTTTTTATTCATAAAGGTTATATCTGTTTTGAAAAAACACACACTGTACATAGCAAGAAGACAGACATTTATAGACATAATTGTTGTACATAGCAAGAAGACAGACATTTATAGACATAATTGTTGTACATAGCAAGAAGACAGACATTTATAGACATAATTGTTATGTGTTTGTCCAAGAATGAGAAGTAAACCGCTTGGATCATATGGAAACTAAAATCCATTTAATGTTTGTAAAGCAAAACTTTTTAAGCAATTGTTTTTCATCTGGTATTTTTCTTTTGGTTCATAGCAAATACACACACAATCATTGCCACAAACAAATGTGTAAAGGTTAGTCACATTAACAATAATTATGTAGCCATAAATAATTCATTGTAAAGTTACATCCGCAAATACAGTTACGTAAGTACTGAACCACCTATTATACAGCCAATACAGGTACAATCATTTTGCAGGAATATTGATGATATGCATTGTCAAGACAAGACTATTAGACATTGAAGAGATCAAGTGAAAATCGTATATAGAAAAGCCATCCAGAGAGTTGATCCTTGAGTCAGTGGTGTTCACTAAAGATGTCAAAAAACAACACAAGCATGTACTGAATCTACCTAGAAAACAGACACAAGTTTGCCTCAATTAACTTTAGACTTTTGATGTAATCAAGGTAGCCTCAATTATCCTTAGGTTTTTAATGCAATCAATCTAGCCTCAATACACCCTAGGCTTTGAATGCAATCAAGCTAGCCTAAATTAATCTTAGGTTTTGAATGCAATCAAGCCAGCCTCAATAAACCTTTGGCTTTGAATGCAATCAAGCCAGCCTAAATAAACCTTAGGCTTTGAATTCAATCAAGCCAGCCTCAATAAACCTTTGGCTTTGAATGCAATCAAGCTAGCCTGAATTAATCTTAGGTTTTGAATGCAATTAAGCTAGCCTCAATAAACCTTTGGCTTTGAATGCAATCAAGCTAGCCTCAATAAACCTTTGGCTTTGAATGCAATCAAGCTAGCCTCAATAAACCTTTGGCTTTGAATGCAATCAAGCTAGCCTCAATAAACCTTTGGCTTTGAATGCAATTAAGCTAGCCTCAATAAACCTTTTGCTTTGAATACAATCAAGCTAGCCTCAATAAACCTTAGGCTTTGAATTCAGGGGTGTTCCCTAAAGATCTATAAAAAAAAGCATGTAATGAATCTACCTAGAAAACAGACACAAGTTTGCCCAAATTAACCATAGGTTTTGAATGCAATCAATCTAGCCTCAATTATCCTTAGGCGGTGAATGCAATCAAGCTAGCCTAAAAGGACATTACGCTTTTACTGCAATCAAGCAAGCCTCAATATACCTAAGGCTTTCGATGCAATTAAGCAAGCCTCAATAAACCTTAACCTTTTGATGAAATCAAGCTAACCTAAATTATCTTAGGCTTTCAATGCAATCAAGATAGCCTCAATTAACCTTAGGCTCTCAATGCAATTAAGCTAGCCTCAATAAATCTTAGACTTTCGATGCAATCAACCAAGCCTTAATAAACCTTAGGTTTTCGATGCAATCAACCTAGCCTCAATAAAACTAAGCTTTTGATGCAATCAACCAAGCCTCAATAAAACTAAGGCTTTTGATGCAATCAACCTAGCCTCAATAAAACTAAGGCTTTTGATGCCATCAACCTAGCCTCAATAAAACTAAGGCTTTTGATACAATCAACCTAGCCTCAATAAAACTAAGGCTTTTGATACAATCAACCTAGCCTCAATAAAACTAAGGCTTTTGATACAATCAACCTAGCCTCAATAAAACTAAGGCTTTTGATGCAATCAACCTAGCCTCAATAAAACTAAGGCTTTTGATGCAATCAACCTAGCCTCAATTTGTCGGCTCGGGTGCTACTTACATGTACCCAGGGTACACTTAAGTATACTTACGTGTAACCAGGGTATGCTTAAGTATACTTACATGTACCCCGGGTAATTTAAATATACTTAAATTTACCCAGGAATTTCAATGCTAAATCGGTCGTTGTAGGCTATTTTAAAATTAATTATGTTCATATTTTTGTCAATTTTTTGTTAAATATATGGCCTTAATATTATCTAAACTCATACTCAAAAAGCATGTTGATGCAGTTTTTATTTAAATAGAAGTTTGTTTCGTTATTACGGTAATCGGTAGCATGTTTTACAACATTGGATTTTGAGCGGGAATATAACTCCGGTACAGTCTAATATCGGCCGGGTATGTTTTAATATATTTACTGTACCCAGTGTACATGTACGTATACTTACATGTACCCAGGGCACATATAAGTAATACCTCAGCCGACAATGACCAATCGAGCATAAACAAACCTTAGGTTTTTAATGCAATCAATCTAGCCTCAATAAACTTTAGACTTTTGATGCAATCAAGATAGCCTCAATAAATCTTAGGTTTTCAATGCAAACATGCTATCCATAGTAAACCTTAGTTTTTAGATGCAATCAAGGTAGCCTCAATAAACTTTTGGCTTTCGACGTAATCAAGCTAGCTTCAATAAACTTTAGGCTTTCAATGCAATCAAGCTAGCCTCAATAAACTTAAGCCTTTCAATGCAATCAAGCTAGCCTCAATAAACCTTATGCTAAAATGTACCGGTATTGTTTAAAACTAACAAAGACATGACAACTCACCTTCATAGAATTCCTGACAGCTGCACTTCCACTGTAGATTGTCTGGTGTAATTTGGCATGTTCCACTATTTTGGCATGACGTGATGAGAGCACTGCAGTTCGGTGTGCCGCAGTCCTTGCCGGTGTATCCCTCTGTGCAAGAGCAGTTGTATGTGCCGTTAAAATTCTCGCAGGTTCCATTGTTCTTACAGTAGGTCGGTCTGTTTTCTACACTGCATTCATCAAAGTCCTCATGACAATAGATACCTGGAAATATGCAACAACATGGATATCACAGCACTCATGACAATAGATACCTGAAAATATGCAACAACATGGATATCACAGCACTCATGACAATAGATACCTGGAAATATGCAACAACATGGATATCACAGCTGCAGTGATCACAAATATTGGAGCTGCACTCTTGGATTGGGCTTTATGCATGTGCGTTTTGTCATCCCAAAATAACTTGTGCAGTCTGCTATCCACCAAGACTGGATTTTTGTTTAGAAGAGCAAAAAGCGTCGACCCTGATTAGCTTATTTGAACGGTAGTACAGTCTAATCTGGGATGACACTTAACGCACATGAGATAAGCCTGTTTTTAACAGAGTGAGGCACATTTACAAATTCTACTAACCAAATTGTGGGCTTTATATTGCTGGTTGTTAACTTTTGGTAAAATGCCTGAAAACAATAACATGTGCTAAAAATACATAACAGATTTGCAGAATAAATTTACAGTTCTACAAAGAAAGAAATAATAACTACCGGTAATTCCTTCAAAGCTATGTGAATACATGCCCCTTGCACAAACGACCTACCAGTATAGCCAGTGCCTGCACACCCGCAATCAAACCCTGGAGTTTTGTCCCTACATATACCTCCATTCTCGCAAGGTTGTAGTCTCACACACTCATTGATATTTTGTGTGCATTGTGCCCCATCATAAACTGAAAATATATATAGCTACAACATTAAATATTTAAGCCTTTTAACACTCACAAATAATATTACTACTTGTACTCAATTTTCAACGATTAAAATATCTTTTAGACTGCTGTTGTTGCAAAAGTCCCTTAATAGGATAGTTTCAATGTAGTAATTGGACCTGTTAAGTCTCTCCACAATTGTTCTGACCCTTTGAGCCCTGTCTGGAAGAACTGGTGTTATTGCCTGTGAGTAAAGTGTCTTCCCACATAAGCCTGTGCTGTCCGCCCAGACTAATCAGGGACGACACTTTCTGCTTTTACGGCATTTCTCATTTAGAGGCTTAGCCATAATCCAGTTTAGGTGGAGAGAGTTGTCCCTGAAGGGTATGTTCAGACTCCTTAGCATAATTTTAGAAATATTTAATGCACATTCATTCAGCCCAGTTTTCACAGAACGAGGCTCGTTTTCTTAAAAGCTGTTATCTTCATCTCAGCAATATTGGGAACAAAATCCTTATCAGAAGATACAATCAATGCTTATTGTACATATCGTCTGTGATTTAAAATGATTTTATATTGGTAAATTTAGTATCTCCAGATTAACAATGTTTTTATTAATCTAGCTAATTCTAGAGTAATTCTGTCTGTTGAAATACCGGAAGCCAAAGTAGATTATTTGAGCCTTGTTCTGGATAAAGGGCTACATGCATGTGCATATATTGTCATCTCAGATAAGCCTTAGCAATCCTCTCGGGCTTATCAGAGAGGCTACTTTCCACATAGACTGGATTTTTCTGTTAAACAGACTTTCTATACACGATTAATTCCATGACTCATGCACAGGCTAATCTGGGATGACACTTTATGCAAGGTCCTTAAGCCCGTGTTCCCATAATGAGGCTTATTTAATTTCAGCAATATGTAATCAGGAACTGACTCTATGGTGACGTCTAATATACCTGTGTACATACACATATGCAGATATGATAAAGGATATGATAGATCTACTCACATATGGAAGGTGTACAGTTGCAAGCGTAGCTGTTGATTCCGTCCACACATTGCCCACCATTGAGACAGTAGTTTGTCAGGCAGTTGTCTTCATTCTCGCTGCAATTCACCCCCTTGAAACCTGTAAAGAACAAAACAAATCTTTTACCCGATGCACACAATTCTTTTTTTCATGTTTTTTTATGTGTCAATGTGATCATGGTTGACCAAAAGAAGTCCTGACTATGGGGAAATATATAGTGTTAATGACTTTTAAAGATTGACCTATAACAGGGTTTATACAGATTTTATCTAATGAAATTAAAGTACTTTTTAAGCATTTTTCAAGAAAAAAAATCCAAATTCAAGCACATTTTAGTCCGACCTGCTGAAAACTGTACATTATTCTGTGTCCAATACTGACAACATTTTCGCTTAATTGATCACTGCTTGCTTACCATTCTATGTGGCTTACAACAGTCTGCACTACCCTGCTACAGTAACAACTGTTTAGTCAAAAGTAAGATATTTCATTATGATATAGTCATTGCCCAAAAGCATTACACATACCAAAACAAAACCTCTTATTTGTATTGAATATGTATTATAAATTTTCATAACAGATATTCCGGTGGTATAATATATCTGCTACAAAGTGTTAAAGACAATAATGCATCTGCATGTGCGTTCCGTTGATGTTTGGCACTCTTCTGGTGGCTTTTCAACGCTGATTCCCCCATACGACCGACCTCTAAATATGTTCTGCATACTTTACAAGATTCTGTGACTTTAGAATCGGCATTATCCAAAACCCAAAGGGTTCTTCAAAAGCCATCCTTTCTAAAAAAAGTGCACTTATTCGCTGGCATATTTCAACTTGTCAGCACCGAAATGGCATAATACTTACAAATAACACCGAAGTAGACCAATTGGCGGAAGATTAGTAGTAGTTGCCTCCCTTATGTTCTAAAACCCATACTGACCCATACCGATCCAATACCTGCCAGTATGAACAGATCCGAACCGTCATAAATCATGAAAAAAAACTACGACTTCGAACTCATGGAAAAGATATGAAATTATATATATATTTTTACCCTTTGTACGTTTTTCAAGCACCTTTGAAGCCCAAAATAAGCACTTTTTAAGCATTTTTAAGTTTTTATATGCAAATAAGCACTTTTTAAGCAATCCACAGCCTTTATAAGCACTTTTCAAGGTGAACATTGAAATTCAAGCACTTTTCAAGGTCTGTGCAAACCCTGTATAAACTTTTGATTTTGTGAACCTCGCTCTGGGAAAATGGGGTCTAATGTGAGTGTGTAAAGTATCATCCCAGATTAGCAAACACATACTAATCAGGGACAATACTTTACCCTTTTAGGTTATTTTTCGAGTATAACAGAAGTCTCTTCTTAGCAAAAATCTAGTTTAGGCGGAAAGTGTTATAACTGATTTGCGAACTGCACATGCTAATATGGGACAACACTTTACACGCTTGAATTAAGCCCTGTTTTCCAAGAGCTTGGATCAGTAGTGTTATGAAGACACAGCCAGCACATTCCTCTACATATTTTCACAATTTCAGGTGGATAGAAAATTAAATGCACTTAATAGGAATGAGCGTTTTGAGTCCTGATTGTGTGTGTTTTTTCCAATAACATTTTACTAATTATCATATGATATGATGTGGAACAACACAAGTACAATTTGACTTAAATTACATAATATAGCATGATTTTAAATTCAAAAGATGTCATCCCAATCTACTGGTCATGTACGTAATTCCGGCCTGTACGTAAAAAATCGGCCACCTGTGTAAAATCATTTTCATGATATTTACGCACATATTTTGTTTTTATTTAGAAAAATCAACATGAAAACCATCCCCACTCGCAATATTTTGCAAATGTAAGAACCATTTCACCGTAAACTTTTGTGTTAAAATGTCACAAATATAGCAGGAAATATTTGGCTCATGGGGAAAGTGATGTCATCACATGTTGCAACAATTATAATCATATAAGAAACAAATATATCTGATAAAATTATTTTTATTTTATCTAATACACTTTAATCAAAGTTTTACCAATTTATTGTACAAAAACTTATATTCAAAACATACAAATCAGAACCTAAATATAAATTTTTAATATATGAATTACCTCCCTTTAAAAGAATATTGCTAGATTACATGTTTAAATATTATATATAAGCGTTTACTTATAATCAACACTGAAGTCAACTTTTCAAACAAAATGTGTTTACTTTTTTAGCTATGTTTGAAAAAATTTATTAAACACATTAAAAACAAATATTTTTTAATGAAATAGCAGTTTCCCCATTGTTTATATTTATTAAAATAGGTAGGGGGAGTAAATGGTATAATAATTTCGCATTTATTTTAAATTTCAAGTCAAAAAATTTAATAGTATAAACATTGATTAATACTCTGAAATTGAGGACATTTGTCAAAAGATATTGCTTTGTAATTTTATCTGCAGATCAAACCGAAAAGTGGCCGATTTTTTAGGTACATTTAACCTACGAAAATGGATAGTTTACATGTCATCATTTTTTGTTCATTAAGTAACATTCACCGATCTAATTCTATTTAAATTTTCATGCTAGGTGAGTTTTGAACCCAGGATTATATATGTGAAGTTTAGTTTCAACCAGTTGCCTAACACTAAAGATTTTTCTTAAATAGTCCCAAAAGTGGCCGGAATTACGTACATGACCAGTATGCACAGATGGCTTAAAACCCTCTCTGGCTTACAAGAGACAGTTTGGTTTTGAAGAAACCTCCAAGAGAAATCACAATGTGAAGTCAGACTATTCATTCACAAGGTCTCTAACTTACCAGTGCCTGTGCAGTTACATGTGTATTTCTGACGGGCTGTATCCGACATACATGTGCTATTATTCTCGCAAGGGAGATTACTGCAGTAGTCGATGGCATTGTTACAAGTATCGCCGTCGTAGCCAGGCGAACAATTGCACACTGGCATCTGCAACGAATTTGTAACAAAACTTAAAAAACTTTGTTCTTGTGTGATCAATTCATTATTTTTCATTTTTGAGTTGTTTTTCAACTAGGGTTACTAGCCCTTTGTTTTCCTGTGCTGGATTTGTTGCCATTTTCCACAGCATTTCAGTCACATCACAGCAGTGAGTTTACCAACTCCCGCTTTCTTGCGATGGCTGGTTTATCGGTACTTATTGCAGATATTTATTATCAGCACTAATTGCAGATATTTATTATCAGTACTAAATGCAGATATTTATTATCAGTACTAATTGAAGATATTTATTATCAGTACTAATTGCAGATACTTATTATAAGTACTAATTGAAGATATTTATTATCAGTACTAATTGCAGATATTTATTATCAGTACTTATTGCAGATATATTATCAGTACTTATTGCAGATATTTATTATCAGTACTTATTGCAGATATATTATCAGTACTTATTGAAGATATTTATTATCAGTACTTATTGCAGATATTTATTAGAAGTACTTATTGCAGATATTTATTAACAGTACTAAAAATTGCAGATATTTATGCCAGTTTTGAGTTACTGACAACTGCCCTACATGTATCAGAGGTAGACAGGATTTCATGACCAATCGCCATACAAGTAATGTGGCCTTGCCTAACATCGAACCCACGTATTTGTAGTTTTGAGCTCTGCCTTGCCTAACATCGAAACCCAGTGACTTTTTTACCTGCGAGTCCTGCGTCCTGGACTCACAAAAAACTCTGGGGATGCAAAGTTTCAAATTACGTGAGTCCCAAAAATGCATTGAAATTGCTAAAAAAATAATACTGTTTAATATTTGGACTCATTCTTTCAATTCGAGGACTCACAGATTTGCAAGTTAACGAGTCCCAGGACTCAGATGAGAAAATTTGTAGAAGTATCACTGGAACCCAAGTATTTGTAGTTGTGAGCTCTAACAACTGAACTTGCCTGCCCGGTCACGTAGAGTATTAACCCTTTCCCACTTGGAAGCAAAGTGAAATGGCTAATTGCAAAAAAGCATAAAACCAGAACAGCCTGTGAGTAACTCACAGTCTGTACAGGTTTTATGCTGTTTGCTGCTCATCAGTTTCTAAGGTTTGGAGATGAAGCCTTAAAAACTTAAGGTCTTAAATTAAATATAACATTCTAAGGGACTACGAATGCGTGAACATACGTATCTGAGTGGTAAAGGGCTATACAATTCACTCCATCCAGTATATGAAACAGTTGTCGCTACATTCTCTTGCAAAGAAGAGAAAAAATTCACATAAGAAGAAATATTTTAGTGGTATATTCCCGTATTTGTATCTCATGTGCAATCAGATGAATTACTTACCCCTGTTGCGTTACTACACGACCCATACATGCATGTAACAGTCCCCGCACTACATGCTGACTCCTGAAAAATGTACCAACATTGAAATGTACAAACAAATTCCACAACAAAAACTGTATTCAGATTATTTTAGGTATGAACACATCAGCACAAACACACACAACAAATGTTGGGGATTTTCTTAAAAGTGATAAATGACTCTTGCAAATTTACCGGTATTATGAATGTCAAATGGAACACAGAAAGTATTTTAATGTTGTAAACCTTTAACTACAAGGCTATTCAAATAGCAAGCTATGATTCACTTTATAATAGTTTGTACCTCATCACATGTTATTGTTTTTATTTTCTCTCCTACATGTATATACATGCGAGCCACACACTGGGAAAAGAGGGCTAAATACCTTTTCCTAAAGAGTTCTCCCACTTGTTCAATAAGGATTGAATCGTTTCCATTTTATAGAAAAAATTAATTATAAAGGAATTATTTAAAAAAAAAACTAGTACATACAGAAAGTGTTGACCCTGATTAGCCTGTGTTAACTGCATAGGCTTATAGGGCACGACATGTTATGCACATGCATTAAGCCCCATTTTTCAGAGAGCTACCCAAATTGTTTCAAATGTTGATGAAGAGATCATGCACAGGTGTTTTCAATCCTGATAAAGCCACATTTGAGAATTTTGTAAAAGAAAATGACCAGAAATTATTTTCTTCATATAAATATCGTTATATAATATGAAATACCAAAACACAGGGGTTACCATAAGGGCCATGTTTTTACTTCACTCAATAAATATATTTTTAAGTTAGCATCCATCTTATTAATTTAAATGATTAAAATTTGGCAATTGTGGTAATATGTCCTAATTTTTTTATTTCATACATAAATATTGTTGTACTTTTGCGTTACATTACATGTAAAACCATTTAGAATATTTTCACTTTTTAAAATTTAAAATAAGGTTTGGAAGAAAATATTTGAGTCTTTCCTATTCTTGTACATGTACAGGACTTAACTAAAATAATATTGAATTACTGCTTGTAACCATTATTGTACTATTACATAAAATTGTACCTATATTATTTGTTACCGCTTCTAATTTACTTCAATATGTTTCCCATATGCCGCTCCATTTATGCTTATCTAAACTTTACAAACATATAATGAAATAATTACCATTTAAATTGTTGTTTTTCGTTAACTCATTAATATTTATTTGTTTCCTCATTCACCAACACCCATATCATTAATCTTCCTCTTATGATAAATTGTTTCCTTCAGAACTTAAATTTCTGAACTTACAAGCAAATCCATCTAATATTACAAAATAGGTAAGATATTGTACAAAATAAAACTGTACTTAAAAGAACCTCTTAATTATGGAACCAGGCAAAATAAACCGCAACAAATATCAAATTTGTTTAATTTTATTTTTTCTGCTAAAAATCACTGATATTTCTCTTTTAAACAAAGGGGAGCATACTGGGTGGCAAAATGTTCTGTTAACACACCATTATGTGAAGTTAGAAAAGGACATAAATCTTATGGAATAAACTTTCTTTCAACAAGCATTATATGCAGTTTTACCTGTCACATTTTGGTCGACTTTAACACACTATACATTCAAAAGACACTTTTATGTATAATTGCATCATTAAATTGATGTTACAAAAAATTGCAGGATTATCGTTTTTTAAATCCTAAAAAACATGAGTGCATGAACACTACAGTAAAAAAATGAAACAAATTACAATCTCTGTTAAAGACAAAGTAATAACGACATGCTTATTATACTTAAAGCATTGACAGAATAATATTCTGTCAATACTTTTGGTAATTTTCTATAGAAAACTGTCTATTTCATGTCCTGAATGTAATTTTGTGAAAATATTATCACAACAAGAGCACCGCATAACGGGTGCCACGCTCGGCTACGGGTGCAGTTTTGAATAAATGAAAGCTTATCAGAATTTTTTTTTTTTTTTTTTTTTTTTTTAGAGGTCACAGTGAACTTGACCTTTGACCTAGTGACCCAAAAATGGGTGTGGCATGTAGAACTCATCAAGGTGCATCTACATATGAAGTTTCAAAGCTGTAGGTGGAAGCACTTTGATTTTAGAGCGAATGTTAAGGTTTATGTTAAAGTTTTATATTAGAGGTCACAGTGATCTTGACCTCTGACCTAGTGACCCAAAAATAGGTGTTGCGTGTAGAACTCATCAAGGTGCATCTACATATGAAGTTTCAAAGTTGTAGGTGGAAGCACTTTGATTTTAGAGCCTATGTTAAAGTTTAATATAAGAGGTCACAGTGACCTTGACCTTTGACTTAGTGACCCAAAAATGGGTGTGGCGTGTAGAACTCATCAAGGTGCATCTACATATGAAGTTTCAAAGTTGTAGGTAGAAGCACTTTGATTTTAGAGCCAATGTTAAGGTTTAAGCACGACGCCTACGGCGGACGGCGAACGTCGGACGGCGAGCTGGCTATGACAATACCTCGGGTTTTCTCTGTAAACGCCGAGCTAAAAATACATTCATAACATGAAATAAACAGTTTTGTTTGACAAAATCACCAGTGTCATTTCAAATCTGATTTTGATGTCTTATTCCACATTTACATAATACATTGTTATTTGTTCTAAAACATCTGCCAAAAACTAACATCAATAATAATCAAAACATAACTAACTTTAATGTTGCAGAAGTCTCCGATGAAACCTGTCCCTGTACAGTTGCACTCAAAAGTTCCGTTGAGGTCGATACAGGATCCTGGGTCACACAGCGTGAGGTTAGCACATTCATTGATGTTCGTCTCGCACCTAACAGGTAAAACAGACTGGTTTACAATCCACAGCGATAGCAACACAGAAAACAGGAACCAACCAGCAGTCTTTTCAAATATCCTCGGAACATCCTTTGGCGTCATTGTATATATGCATGAATATCTCCTATAGATCAGGTCACTTGATAAAAACATATATTACAAATGTGTATTTTGTGTATTATCACTTTAATTTTATCTGTATCATAAACCTATATCACAGCGTATGAAGATAACACTGCCATTTTTCATTGTGATTTGTCATTTGACGGAGGTCCTCATCTGCGAAACGTCTGCCATTCAAATAATTAATAGATGTCATAAAACACAATGTGAACGTTTAAAGTCATTCCTCTGTGACACAACTGTTTCTCTTTAAACAGAGGTCACATATAGCGTGACACTTTTTTAGTTCAAAGACTTTCAATACATATAAGTTCAACGTTTTATCCATCCACATATCCCTCAAAATTACAAAACACTGCCATAACTTAGCAACACTTAGTTAAACTTCATAATCCCGTACAATATGTTCTTAGTTGAAACATGCATCAAAACATATCAAAACTAACTTAATTCATCATTATTTGTAATTTTCACATTCAAAAATATGTCACATGTTTTCCTTCATGAAATGTATAACATGTATGTTATCACCCCCACCAGTCTTTGCTCGTGAACTAGTCTATAAATGTAATTTAATCAACCTATCACACTGATAAACCCAAGCCTTGCAAAGCTTGCATTATAAAGTTTAGTCTGAATAAGAGTTCTTCATCGTGTATGACACATAGACCATGAATTATTTAATCACCTATGATAAATTTCAGCACTGACAAGGTATAAAGCGAACATAGGTATGTAGATAGCTAGTTGACAGCTTAAAAGAACGCCTTGCACTTTGTTATGTGTTTATATTAATATTGCGAAACATCCTGGTTCATTACTTCAGGTAGAGAAATGTTTTCATTTATTTATTTAAAATATACGGTACACAATGAGATGTTTTTCTTTAATATTTTCTGTCCCTGTCCAACCATGAAACACTTAACGCGAAAACAAAAAAGCACTCAAGTCGTGAAGCGGTGTTTACTGTTTTGACGACATAAAATGATAACCTTTCAGAAACTGAAACTTTTTAAAGTCTATGTTATGCACTTTTGGTAAACAAGTTTATAAAGATATAACACATGCAATCATGAGGATAAAACTGTTGGTTCTAAATATATTAAGTCCATAAAACCAATATATCACTTCAAATGACAGTCTCAATCTAGCTCAACATTGTATTTCCAAAATAATACTTCATCTTAAGACTGCAATCAGGAAATTGCATACTCAATAAGAAATAAAAGGTAGCACATACCTTGAGCGCGAGAAGGACCCATCTGCACATGTACAAACATGGCTGATAAGCCCTTCTGGTTCTCAACAGATGATAAACCAGTTCAGCAAATTTATTTCTCAAAGTAACATTTAAACTGAGTCACATCTAAGCAGGGGATGTTAAAATCAATATTTAATTACTGCCCATTTAAGTCATATTTGCTTCAGTAATTTTGGAAGATTATGGGAGTTACACCTTGAGGGCCCTCAATCAATTTTAGGGGAAGCGGGTTGCTATCCTCATGAGGGGGAGTTTTCGCGGCGTTTCGCTTTTGGGGGGATTTTTTTACTTACTCTCTCATTATTACATTTGTACATGTTTGCACTATATTCATTTCGTTTTTCATAATTTAGTATGTTTGACAAGATTAAATTGAAATAGAATTGAGATATAATAATCATGAGACACATATTATGAAAAAAATATTTTTATTTTTGTAATTTCAGGCGGAATTTTTCCGGCCAAAAGGGGAAACAAGTATACTTTTTATGTGGGGGGACTGGCGGCCGAATTAGATTGATGGCCCTGACCTTGATTCGATATTAAGCTTTAATTATCAGATTATAACTTTAGTAAAATAATGATACTTAAAATGAGCAATTTATATTATTTAAAATAATTATACTTAAAATGAGCAATTTATATTATTTATGTGCAGTGTATGACCCTAGGTATTGGGTAAGAAAACACATTTTGGGTTCTCTTTGTTAAATAGGGGAACAATATTAACACAAAAGATGCTTGTGAAATTTAGTTCCTGATATTTTTGTTTTGTTTAAAATGACTCAACATGTCAAACATTTAAGGTCGTAAAACAGACAGAAAGGTTTCTTTATCTTAGAATATGTACCTTAGTTTAGAAAAGCTTAACAGAAAAAAACAAATTTGCACAAAGAAATTAGCATATCACAAGTCCACATTAACTTGACAGGTTTAGATCTCTGGTAAACTACAAATGAGTCTTGCTCTCACTTGACAGGTTTATATCACTGGTAAACTACAAATAAGCCTTGCTCTCACTTAACAGGTTTAGATCACTGGTAAACTACAAATGAGCCTTGCTCTTACTTGACAGGTTTAGATCACTGGTAAACTACAAATGAGTCTTGCTCTCACTTGACAGGTTTAGATCACTGGTAAACTACAAATGAGTCTTGCTCTGACTCGACAGGTTTAGATCACTGGTAAACGACAAATGAGCCTTGCTCTCACTTGACAGGTTTAGATCACTGGTAAACTACAAATGAGTCTTGCTCTCACTTGACAGGTTTAGATCACTGGTAAACTACAAATGAGCCTTGCTCTCACTTGACAGGTTTAGATCACTGGTAAACTACAAATGAGTCTTGCTCTTACTTGACAGGTTTAGATCACTGGTAAACTACAAATGAGCCTTGCTCTTACTTGACAGGTTTAGATCACTGGTAAACTACAAATGAGTCTTGCTCTCACTTGACAGGTTTAGATCACTGGTAAACTACAAATGAGTCTTGCTCTTACTTGACAGGTTAAGATCACTGGTAAACTACAAATGAGCCTTGCTCTTACTTAACAGGTTTAGATCACTGGTAAACTACAAATGAACCTTGCTCTCACTTAACAGGTTGAGATCACTGGTAAACTACAAATGAGTCTTGCTCTCACTTGACAGGTTTAGATCACTGGTAAACTACAAATGAGCCTTGCTCTTACTTGACAGGTTTAGATCACTGGTAAACTACAAATGAGTCTTGCTCTCACTTGACAGGTTTAGATCACTGGTAAACTACAAATGAGTCTTGCTCTCACTTGACAGGTTTAGATCACTGGTAAACTACAAATGAGCCTTGCTCTGACTTGACAGGTTTAGATCAATGGTAAACTACAAATGAGCCTTGCTCTCACTTGACAGGTTTAGATCACTGGTAAACTACAAATGAGCCTTGCTCTCACTTGACAGGTTTAGATCACATGTAAACTACAAATGAGCCTTGCTCTCACTTAACAGGTTTAGATCACTGGTAAACTACAAATGAGCCTTGCTCTGACTTGACAGGTTTAGATCACTGGTAAACTACAAATGAGCCTTGCTCTTACTTGACAGGTTTAGATCACTGGTAAACTACAAATGAGCCTTGCTCTTACTTGACAGGTTTAGATCACTGGTAAACTACAAATGAGCCTTGCTCTCACTTGACAGGTTTAGATCACTGGTAAACTACAAATGAGCCTTGCTCTCACTTGACAGGTTTAGATCACTGGTAAACTACAAATGAGCCTTGCTCTCACTTGACAGGTTTAGATCACTGGTAAACTACAAATGAGCCTTGCTCTGACTTAACAGGTTGAGATCACTTGTAAACTACAAATGAGCCTTGCTCTTACTTGACAGGTTTAGATCACTGGTGAACTACAAATGAGCCTTGCTCTCACTTGACAGGTTTAGATCACTGGTAAACTACAAATGAGCCTAGCTCTCACTTGACAGGTTTAGATCACTGGTAAACTACAAATGAGCCTTGCTCTGACTTGACAGGTTTAGATCACTGGTAAACTACAAATGAGCCTTGCTCTCACTTGACAGGTTTAGATCACTGGTAAACTACAAATGAGTCTTGCTCTCACTTAACAGGTTTAGATCACTGGTAAACTACAAATGAGCCTTGCTCTCACTTGACAGGTTTAGATCACTGGTAAACTACAAATGAGCCTTGCTCTGTGAAAGTTGTTAATATTAAAAGTGTTTAAAAAGTGTCGTCCTAGATTAGCACATGCTAATTAGGGATGACACTTTCTGCTAAAACTGAATTTTCGCTTATAAAAGACTTCCTTGAAACGAAACTTACAATAAAAGCACAATCTTCATAAATAAGCCTTGGAAAACTGGGCTAAATGCATGTGCATAAAGTATTGTTTAAGATTAGCATGTGCGGTTCTCACAGGCTAATCAGGAACAACACTTTCTGCTTATTTGGAATTAATCATTTACAGGAAGTCTCTTCTAAACACAAATCCAGAGTAGGCCAAAACAGTCATCCCAGATAAGCCTCTGCTGATGACACATTCTGATGCATTAAGCTCAGTTTTCCCAGAACGCAGCTCATAAATAAAAACTCGGACGACAAAAACAACAAATTCTTACCTAGCCCCAGTGTATCCATGGTAGCAACTGCAGTAGCCTCTCTCAAGGGAGTTTACACATCTACCGTGCACACACTGTACACCCGCACAGTAGTCCACCCTATCCTGACACCAGTCACCCATGTACCCGGCCGAACAATTACACTTGTACGAGTAATAGTCTGGTACACACGGGCTGGAGTGAGCGCATCTGCTCTGTGAACACGCATTTTGTAGACCGCAGCCATCTATTATTTGAGTCTTTTGTTGTAAGAGGAACTTTTCAACACTGGTGTTATTCACAAATTGGGCATCAAAGAAGAATGGGAGGAGAATACCCTGCAGACGAACCTCCTTCAAACATCCCTGGTACGAGTTTGCCCCAAGTTTTAGAGTAGTGCCTGACCCTAAACTATGAACCAATGAGTCCAAAGTTGTCCCTGACGACGGTCGACTTGTTGTTAGATTAACAATCGCATCGCCATTTTCGTTGCTTATAAGCAAGTTCAGGGTATTATTATCCTCTCTAACAAACGTTTTATACCAGACTGCGTCACTCACTGAAATATCTAATTTCATATTTCGGCGACTGTTAGAGTCTATTGTGTAGTCAACAGCAAACTTGGACCCAATAAGATAGGCTTTGAAACCATTTCCATTTGGTTCGGCTAAGTGGAATATGATTCCGTTTCTAGCAGAGGTACGGAACTTGAAGGAAATCGAGGTAACAATTGTGGAAAATTGCTGGGTCTTTGTGTATCCAGCCACACTGCTTTGTCCTTGGAAGAAAGCTGTGCTGATACCTGAATATACAAGTAAATGCTAAATCATTACAAATTAAACTATAAATTTATCAAATATGGTAACAATTTGATTAAAGATAGATACATATGCGAGAAATTTACTCACAAAACTGAAGCCAAAATTGCCAAATACTTTTGGAGAGTAAAATGGCCAGGAAATTAAAACTTCCAGTATTTGAAAGTTAATTAATATACTTAGTTGTACTGATAAGCTACAATTTTTCCAAAAGAACAATTTTTTAAGAGACACTTATTAAGAACAAGATGTGTTTGTGAAACACTATGTCCCCATATATGATGTTTGACCTTGAAGGATGACCTTGACCTTGACCCTACACCACTCAAAATGTGCAGCTCCATTAGATACACATGCATGTCAAATATAAAATTGCTAGCTTCAATATTGCAGAAGTGACATTAAATGAGCAATTTTGACCAATATATTTGACCTTGAAGGATGACCTTGACCTTTCAACACTCAAAATGTGCAGCACCATGAGATACACATGCATGCCAAATATCAAGTTGCTATCTTCAATATTGCAAAAGTACTCATCAAATGAGCGATTTTGGCCACACATATTTGACCTCTGACCTTGAAGGATAACCTTGACCTTGACCTTTCAACACTCAAAATGTGCAGCTCCATGAGATACACATGCATGCCAAATATCAAATTGCTATCTTGAATATTGAAATATTGCAAAAGTGTACATGAAATGAGCGATTTTGACCCATACATTTGACCTCTGACCTTGAAGGATGACCTTGACCTTGATCTTTCACCACTCAAAATGTGCAGCTCTATGAGATACACATGCATGCCAAATTTCAAGTTGCTATCTTGAATATTGAAATATTGCAAAAGTGTACATTAAATGAGCGATTTTGACCCATATATTCGACCTTTGACCTTGAAGGATGACCTTGACCTTTCACCACTCAAAATGTGCAGCTCCATGAGATACATATGCATGCCAAATATCAAGTTGCTATCTTCAATATTGCAAAAGTTATTGCAAATGTTAAAGTTGGCGGAAACCAACCAACCAACCAACCAACAGACCAACAGACCACCAGACAGGGCAAAAACAATATGTCCCCCACTACTATAGTGGGGGACATAAAAAATCCAATTATACGATTATGCATAATAATGTTACACATTTTTCAGGTTACCAATTAAAATTGCCATTAAAGGTCATAGAAGATTTTAAAGATGGTAGGAAAAGTTTTCCAATGAAGTAAATTACTTGATTGTACAATAGTTACACGGTCGGCATTATACACTGTTAAATACTGTAAGTTAACAAAAAGCTATTTATTTATAAGTTTCAGATGTTCTTCAACTCACATTCAAATCCGTCATCCAGGCTGTTACAATCTGAGCCCACTGGACACGTTCCTGTCACACAGTAGTCCAGCTCAGAGCAGTTCTTGCCTCGGAAACCATAGAGACACTTACAACTGCAATGACAGAGGACATCCTTGTAATTGTCAGGATAAAACAATCAATCAGTTTCTCCACAGCCTATTGAGCATTGGCCAACACGTTAAAACGCAGAGAAAATAACTTGCTTACAGATATTAGGCCTCGGTCTAGGAAAACTATGGGTTAAAGAAGTTAGAATTGTATTTGACTACGCCACAAAAAGACCTTACTTGGAACTCAACTTATCTTCATGTGAACAAAACTTGTAGCTATTTGGCAATTGCGTCACATGAATATCCACTAAAAAAAGATTTGAGGTCACTTTAGTTTTGATGACTATACAAAACCTGATCAGATGTATTTGTACCACGGGTAAATTAGCTAAAACAAGAAATATCTTTCAAAAAGATATACGGCGTTGATTTTGGTTAGAGTTGGTGAAAGGTAAAGAGTTTAATGAATGAGATCAAAGATGGTGAATGTCTTTTTCCATGCACTCCTTAGCTGTATCACAAAGAGAAAGGAATGTAACGCGGAAGTTTTTGCGGCTTATTTTACATTATTACATATTGCTTATCATATATCTATAGATACAAAACCGAAAACAAAAGAAGAATGGAAGTGAAATTAAGACATACCAACCGGCCAAACGCAAAGTATACGTACATATTTTAAATATTTATACGCCCGTTCTTCGAACAAACCTGTTTTAGTGGTGTATCGGGCATTGCTTTTTGATTCGATTATTAACAGTATCGGGAATCATCGCGCTCATGGTAAACAAATTGGTCAAAATGGTGGAATAATGCTTGTTTAATTAATCAAAAATAATATTTATCATGGTATTGTTGAAAACACATTAAGAATCTATTATTGACCTACTATAGTTATATTGCCGAATACCTTCATTTAACATATTTCTGGTCTAAATACAATTCCCGTTCACCTAGTTAACGCGATAGCGCCTATATTATATAACAATCCGTTTTCTGGCCGCAAACTGACCCTGATACCTTGCGGGTTGGAATGCAATGCATTAAAGTGAGGTCACGATTACACTGCTGAAACGACGGCTTGTTTAAAACTTTATTCTTTTACATGTATAATGTTCAATTTTCAAAAAATGGTTCAAAATGGTTATGCAAAAATCAATATCAGGATAGGGAAAAACTATACTTTTATGAACTAAAATATACTAGTACAGAGGCAGCAATATGGTAGTAATTTCTCAATATAAGAACATAGCCTTTAAGTACAAGCGATCTGGCGCTTACAATCCTCTGAAAATAAAAGGTGCACGCACAAACTGTGTTGATGTCATGAAATAAGTGTAAAACTGTTCTATCAATCAAGCCTGTTCATTAGAGATAAAATTGTTTCATGCTGAACACGCAGTAAAACATTGTTACACGCTATACTTCAAAGACGCGGTCATGTTTCCAATGGGTGGGAATTATTCTCAAATCAGCCAATGGCATAAATGAAATGTATTCACTTGTATCTAGCTGTGGGAAATTTTATTTGAATTTAATTGGACATTTACAAAGGTCAGGTAAGGTGAAAATGTGGCTTAGACAGCTACGCCGAAAAAGTTGTCTGAATGTGAACCATTTATAAGACTGAGCTCCTGTCTGGAAAACGGGACTTAATGCATATGCTTGAAGTATGGTCCCAGATTAGCCTGTTCATGCTGCTGTCTAACCCAGTCTAATAAAAAAAGTGTCATACCTGGTAAACCTGTTCTAATCTGGGCCAACACTTTAGGCACATGCATTTAGACCAGTTTTCCCACAGCAAGACTAAGACTGATAAAAGGAAAGTACCTGAAGTCATTAAAGAACACGTTATCGCAGGTTGCATTGTTCTGACAGGGGGAGGTCATATTGCACACATTGTCGCTAACTTCCCCTTGTTGAAGCCCCACACTTTCTGTCACGCTGATGGCACGCAGGGGACTCAGGGTTGGATCATTCAATGGATAAAACTGTAGAGAATAGTTGCCTATCTGTACGTCTTGTATTGTGCCTTTAAACGCGGGAAGGTTGAATAAATCTTGATCGTTGGCAGTTTGACGTCTTCTGCGGTCCTTCGACTGATTTGGACGTTTACCACCAAAGAATAAATTATTGCCATTAAAAGTGCAGGGGTTCGCTGTCACCACCATATTCTGAAGGGCGTTATTAATGTACAAACTGAAACTGTTGGTATTTTTCAGAAGTAGCACCAAATGCTGTTCACCGTCTGCATATCTCTTTTCCCTAGACTGAATGTAGTGTGACGAGTTGCACATTCGTATTCGCGTTGCTAGGTACCCATTGTTGATCTCTAAGGTAACATATGTATCCGCATCGTTGCCCGTATAATTGCTGCCGAAGTAAAGAATTAATCCTAAAGTCTCACGAGTGCGCACAAAGAACGAAATATTGAAGCCGATTTTCAGAGCATTTTGAGTGTCATTAGACAGTGAGAAGGATGCAGAGCTATCGGTTGTGTCTCCGTTCCTATATGTGGCAGCAATATAGCCTGAAAAACAACAACATACCAGGCCATTAAGGATACTGAATAAATGATATCATCCACCCTCCGGAAAATGGGGTTTAAATGCATGTACATAGTGTCTTCCCAGACTAGACTGTCAAGTCTGCCCAGGCTAATCATGGGCGACACTTTCAGCTTTTATCGTATTTTTCATTCAGTGGAAGTCTCCTCTCAAAGAAAATCTTGTTAACGCCAAAAGTGTTGTCTAAAATTAGCCTTTGTGGACTGCACGGGCTTATCTGGGACAACACTCAATGCACATGCCTTAAGCCCAGTTTTCCCTGAGCAAGGCTTAAATAATATTTTTTAGTACATGTTTTCATCAAAAATATCTAGCAGAACCTTTTATACATAATAGACATGATGTTTTCTTCACCAGCTTAAGTAGTTTGTATTCAACTTTGAGGTGATAATTGTAAAAAAATATATGAACATTTACGCTACTATAGCAGAATAAAAAAATACCTATTCATTTTTGCTTGATTGCATTGTTTAGTTTAAACCAATTTGTTTTGGATTGATTATATCAATAGACTTACACTCATTGACAAACAAATAAATACTAGCAGAAAACCTTAAAGGTTAAATGTATACTTCCAGAAAAACATGAATATGCTTACTATAATTGCAGACAGTTCCAAGATAAGGCCTTCTGCAATCGCATCTAAACCGATTCCAGAGGTCGTTACAGACTCCATGTATGTTACATGTGTTTGCAAAACACTGCTGTCTTCTAGCACATCCCTCAACGACATTGCTCAGGTTTCGATCGGTGGAAGGAAGTCCAATAGCCAGCTTCGTGCCAGTTTCCACTATCATGATATCCTGCACGCAACCCACAAACGGCACTGAGTCCATAGTCTGGCTCGGTAACCGTCCAATGTATGCATATGAGAGAGAGTTCAGCCCCTTGGCATTTGCCTGGCGAGTACAGGATGGTGTCGCACAGAATTTCCCGCCAATCGCAACCAGTTTAATACTGCCGTTTTCAGAGAAGGCAATGTCAACAGATTGCCATTGAGCGTTGTTGAATACATCTTCAATAGAAACGTTATTCATCGTGTTCACATTTGTGACGTAGGTGAGAACTATTGCGCCCATCTTAAGCTCCAGCTTTGCCCAGTATCCTGAAGTGTCTTGCGATTTTACAGCGATCAGCAGTGCATTGTGCAGTGTGGTACGAAACTGAAGCTTTATCTGAGATGTTTTATTTACCACCATTGATATGTATGACCCAGTATCAAGGGACATAACGGTCGAAATGTTGCAGTACCTGCCAGTCATCCCCACTGGACAAATACATGTAAAGTCCTGCAAGTTTGCTGTCTCATTCACCAAGCGAGGCACACAGGTTGAATTTGAATAGCAGAGGTTGTTATAACACGACGTCAACTCCACACTACAATTCTTGCCAGCGTAAACCTTATCCATATACTTAGCAGCACAATTGCAATTGTAATCTCCGATTTTGTCTACACAAGTTGACCCATATTGGCATGGTTTATAACGAGTGCACTCATTTATTTCTGTCTCGCAATTAAACCCCTCGTAACCCCGGAAACAGTTGCATGTGTAATTGTTTAATTCATCTTGACAAGTACCATTTCGACACAGATCAGCTGGCGTGCAGTCATTGATGTTTTCTGAACAGTCCAAGCCTGAAAAATTAGGTTGACCATAAGTAACGTTGGTAAGAAATTTGGTGGAACCTTAATTATCTTAGTAAGCAATAAGGTTGACCCTACATTATCTCAGAAAGCAAAAGGATTGCCCTAAGTAATGTCATAAAGCAAGTGAGTTGACCCAAAGTAATGTCAGAAAGCAATCGGGTTGATCCTTAGTAATGTCACAAAGCAATTAGGTTGACCCTTAGTAATGTCATAAAGCAATTAGGTTGACCCTTAGTAATGTCATAAAGCAATTGGGTTGACCCTTAGTAATGTCATAAAGCAATTGGGTTGACCATAAGTAATGTCATAAAGCAATTGGGTTGACCCTAAGTAATATCATAAAGCAATTGGGTTGACCCTTAGTAATGTCATAAAACAATTGGGTTGACCCTTAGTAATATCATAAAGCAAGTGAGTTGACCCTTAGTAATATCATAAAGCAATTGGGTTGACCCTTAGTAATATCATAAAGCAAGTGAGTTGACCCTTAGTAATATCATAAAGCAATTGGGTTGACCCTTAGTAATATCATAAAGCAATTGGGTTGACCCCTAGTAATATCATAAAGCAATTGGGTTGACCCAAAGTAATGTCATAAAGCAATTGGGTTGACCCTTAGTAATGTCATAAAGCAATTGGGTTGACCCTTAGTAATGTCATAAAGCAATTGGGTTGACCCTAAGTAATGTCATAAAGCAATTGGGTTGACCCTAAGTAATGTCATAAAGCAATTGGGTTGACCCTTAGTAATGTCATAAAGCAATTGGGTTGACCCTTAGTAATATCATAAAGCAAGTGAGTTGACCCTTAGTAATATCATAAAGCAATTGGGTTGACCCTTAGTAATATCATAAAGCAAGTGAGTTGACCCTTAGTAATATCATAAAGCAATTGGGTTGACCCTTAGTAATATCATAAAGCAAGTGAGTTGACCCTTAGTAATATCATAAAGCAATTGGGTTGACCCAAAGTAATGTTATAAAGCAATTGGGTTGGCCCTTAGTAATGTCATAAAGCAATTGGGTTGACCCTTAGTAATGTCATAAAGCTATTGGGTTGACCCTAAGTAATGTCATAAAGCAATTGGGTTAACCCTAAGTAATGTCAGAAAGCAATTGGGTTGACCATAAGTAATGTCATAAAGCTATTCGGTTGACCCTAAGTAATACCATAAAGCTATTGGGTTGACCCTACGTAATGTCATAAAGCAATTGGGTTGACCCTATATAAGGTCATAAAGCAAGTGAGTTGACCTTTAGTAATGTCATAAAGCAATTGGGTTGACCCTTAGTAATGTCATAAAGCAATTGAGTTGACCCTTAGTAATGTCATAAAGCAATTGGGTTGACCCTAAGAAATGCCATAAAGCAATCGGGTTGACCCTTAGTAATGTCATAAAGCAATTGGGTTGACCCTTAGTAATATCATAAAGCAATTGAGTTGACCATAAGTAATTTCATAAAGTTATTGGGTTGACCCTTAGTAATATCATAAAGCAATCGGGTTGACCCTTAGTAATATCATAAAGCAATTGAGTTGACCATAAGTAATGTCATAAAGTTATTGGGTTGACCCTTAGTAATATCATAAAGCAATCGGGTTGACCCTTAGTAATATCATAAAGCAATTGGGTTGACCCTAAATAATGCCATAAAGCAATCGGGTTGACCCTTAGTAATATCACAAAGCAATCGGGTTGACCCTTAGTAATATCATAAAGCAATTGGGTTGACCCAAAGTAACGTCATAAAGCAATCGGGTTGACCCTTAGTAATGTCATAAAGCAATCGGGTTGACCCTTAGTAATGTCATAAAGCAATTGAGTTGACCATAAGTAATGTCATAAAGCTATAGGGTTGACCCTTAGTAATGTCATAAAGTTATTGGGTTGACCCTTAGTAATATCATAAAGCAATCGGGTTGACCCTTAGTAATATCATAAAGCAATTGGGTTGACCCTAAGTAATGTCATAAAGCTATCGGGTTGACCCTAAGTAATGTCATAAAGCAATTGGGTTGACCCTTAGTAATGTCATAAAGCTATACTTTTACATTTTTTCAATTAAAACAGAATACTGCAAACCAGTATTTTGAAATTTAATTTTGCACAGTTGATCACTAGAAAACTATATAAAACAATCAGTTTACTATGCAATATGCAAAAATGAGAGGGAATCATCCTTTGCAAGATTTAAACTACCCCACTCATAACCAATTGTAAACAGGTTGAACATACTGCATTTTAAGTACACACATTTTGCCAGAAAAAAACAAATTGTATTTTACCAATAGCATTCAATATTTCACAGCAAAACATGAACTCTTTTTCACTCAGAAACAAAGTGACAATGGCTACATGCAAGCAGCATAAAACCAGAACTACCTGATAGTAACTCGCAGTGTGTTCAGGTCTTATGTTGTTTGCTGCCCATCAGTATATTTGTTTTGAAAACGAAGCCTTTAAAACTTGAATATATTAAGTCTTTAATTTAGTTTGATTTTCTAAGAGACTGCAAACAGGTAAAAATGTGTATCTGAGAGGTACATGGTTAAACAAAACTACCAGTCCTTCACCGCTAGACTCTCTAGATTTGAGAGGTACATGGTTAAACAAAACTACCAGTCCTTCACCGCTAGACTCTCTAGATCTGAGAGGTACATGGTTAAACAAAACTACCAGTCCTTCACCGCTAGACTCTCTAGCAAGGAGAGCAAGTCATAATTTACAATATTTCAACTCCCCAACTAACAACCAATTGTCAAACAGGTTTAACACATTGCATTCCAAATACACATATTTCACATTGTTTAACAATAGAATTTTATAGGAAAGCATTAAACAAAACTGCTGCTCCCTCACCTCTAGACCCAGGCACACAGTGGCAGACGAAGCCAGCAGCAGACGCATACGAGAAATTGGCATCAAACCCTCGGAAATTGAGGCCGTACAGGGACTGGTTAGACTTCTGGTAGCATGGCGAGTTAAAATAGCACGGCGTGGCGACACATTCGTTAAAGTCCACCTCACAGTTCCGGCCTTCGTAACCAGGGTGACACTGGCAGGTGTAGTTCTACAATACAGCCATCAATAGTAAATTAATTTCCTAATTTTTATGCATTTTTTTTTCTTGGCTCGTTAGCATTGATAAATATTAAAAACAAATGGTAGTGCCAAATCCCCGCCGAAATAGAATAATATTTGTAAAAACAAATAAAGGGAGATAATTCATTATGCTCCGGACAAAAATTTACTTTGAAATTAAATTAAGGGATATAATGAAAACACTAAGGTAGATAGAGTTATGGATCTTAGTCACTGCACTTCTCCTAGTTGCCATCTGTTAAAGTTTCAAGTTTCAAGTAAATCCCATCATTAGATTAAGAGTTATGCTCCGGACAAAAATTTACTTTAAAATTATATAAAAGGGGAGATAATTCAAAAACTAAGGTAGATAGAGTTGTGGTTCTTGGTCACTGCACTTCTCCTAGTTGCCATCTGTTTATATTCTAAGTTTAAAGTAAATCCATTGAATAGATTTGGAGTCATGCTACGGACAAAGTTTCGGCCGGACAGACAGACGGCCGGACAGACGGACAGGACCAATTACTATATCACCTCCAAAATTTTTTCCGGCGGGGATAATAAGCACTTGATATACTTGTTGACAGTATTTGTCGATAGATAGTTTCCACTTTACAACTTGACATGTATAAGGCTTAATTTGAACAATTAAGATCAAAATCACAAGTAATTTAAGTGCAAAAATAGAACAAGTGCTGCTTTTCTGTTTATCTAGAGATGTTTGTCCAAGGAATTCAAGAAAAGTTATTGGATAGCTTTTTGGAAGTGCTTTTATTTGTGGCTGATATATAGACCCATATTTGGTGCATTTAATCCCTGATGTGCAAGCGGCACTTGGTCAATCTAGTTTGTTCTGGGTAAACAGGGTTTAATGCATACCCTAATTACTCTTAGTTTTCGGACACATATAAATATATTTTTTTAAATCGTGTCTGAAAATTAAGATACGTAAAACATTCAAAAAGGACGAGTGTCCTAAAGTTTAGAGACATATAATATTGTGTTGTTTGTTTGTCAGTTATTATATTGAAATAAAACCAATTAATAAATTTGCAATAATTTTATTGTGTTGTACATGTACTTTCATTTCTCTGCTTTAAATACAATATTTATTTACAATCTCTTAGCTGAATTAAACAAATTTAAAAAAACGTTTAGAAAACAACCATACAGCTTCTTGAATACGATATCATTTCAAATGCTGTTGGATAAAACCAATGTATATTATCGGTATACATGGTAATGTACCTAATAACACAATTGTAAAGGTCCATTGCCTTCAGAGCATTCTATGCCAGGTTTTATGACCTTAATCCGGTTAGTTTAGTTTAAACCTATTTATTTTAGGTCGATTGCATAGAAAGTAATTCCTACTTATTTGAAATGCTCTCGAGTCCGTTTCCTGGGCCTAGAACCAGTACTTGGTGTCTATATGGAAGATCGAAAGAACGCTCCCACAGCGGGGATCGAACCCGTGACCTCCCGGTCGCTAGGCGAACACCATATCCATTACACCACGGCGACCTCCGGTTGTAAAACTCCATGATTAAATTGTCCCAGATAAGCGAAAAAATGGCAGAAATCTAATAAAATAGCGCTGTATAATAATTATACTGTCTGAAAAATTGGAGTCATTTATTATGGACGAAACGTTACAGTCACCGAAAATAATTATTTTGGCTAAAAATGGTGGTGTCCAAAAACTTAGAGTAATTACCGTAAGCTTCAAGAGTAGTCCCAGATAAGCCTGTGCAGTCGGCAGTAAATATGAGCCAAAGGATCTACCAATTGAGCTAGCTGACCTTGTTTACTAAGGAAAATGCTTGATACCTTTATTCCATCCACACATGTTGCTCCGTTACGACAGGGATGATCATTCAGGACACAGTCGTCAATGTTGTTCTGACAGAATGTACCATTGAAACCAGAGTCTGTGCAGTTACAGTCAAACCTAGATGAAACAGACAGTAACACAGTAAATATCTTTCATTCATTATAAAATTGAGCCCCCTGTGAAAAAAAACGGGGCTTAGAGCATGTGCGTTAAGTGTCTCCAAAAAAACCTTTATGGACTGAATAGGCTAATCTGGGACAACACTTCAACGCACAAGGATTAAGCCCCATTCTCCACACAGCATGAGTCATATGTTTATAAGCTAAACATTGTATTATTTTTAAAGAATAGCACTGCAAAGTTACTGCAAAGTTTTCTCAAACACAAACAAGAGTGTTTCTATAGTTGTAACACATAGTGAAACAAGGGCTGTTTGTAAAACATGCATGCCCCCCATATGGGCTCTCCGTTGTAGTGAGAGCCATTGTGTGAATATGTTTTTTGTCACTGTGACCTTGACCTTTGACCTAGTGACCTGAAAATCAATAGGGGTCATCTGCCAGTCATGATCAATGTACCTATGAAGTTTCATGATCCTAGCCATAAGCATTCTTGAGTTATCATCCGGACACCATTTTACTATTTCGGGTTACCGTGACCTTGACCTTTGACCTAGTGACCTGAAAATCAATAGGGGTCATCTGCGAGTCATGATCATTCTATCTATCAAGTTTCATGATCCTAGGAATAAGCGTTCTTCAGTTATCATCCGGAAACCATTTTACTATTTCGGGTTATCGTGACCTTGACCTTTGACCTAGTGACCTGAAATCTATAGGGGTCATCTGCGAGTCATGATCAATCTACCTATCAAGTTTCATGATCCTAGGAATAAGCGTTCTTGAGTTATCATCCGGAAACCATTTTACTATTTCGGGTCACTGTGACCTTGACCTTTGACCTAGTGACCTCAAAATCAATAGGGGTGATCTCAGAGTCCTGATCAATCTACCTATCAACTTTCATGATCCTAGGCTTAAGCGTTCTTGAGTTATCATCCGGAAACCATTTTACTATTTTGGGTCACTGTGACCTTGACCTTTGACCTAGTGACCTGAAAATCAATAGGGGTCATCTGCGAGTCATGATCAATCTACCTATCAAGTTTCATGATCCTAGGCCT
The DNA here is from genome assembly GCF_020536995.1 of Dreissena polymorpha. Classification (NCBI taxonomy): domain Eukaryota; kingdom Metazoa; phylum Mollusca; class Bivalvia; order Myida; family Dreissenidae; genus Dreissena; species Dreissena polymorpha. The sequence goes on along the minus strand of NC_068361.1, from coordinate 49,544,274 downwards.
AAGCGTTCTTGAGTTATCATCCAGAAACCATTTTACTATTTCGGGTCACAGTGACCTTGACCTTTGACCTAGTGACCTCAAAATCAATAGGGGTCATCTGCGAGTCATGATCAATGTACCTATGAAGTTTCATGAATCTAGGCCCAAGCGTTCTTGAGTTATCGTCTGACAACCACCTGGTGGACGGACCGACCGACCGAAGACCGACATGAGCAAAGCAATATACCCCCTCTTCTTCGAAGGGGGGCATAATAAATTCAGGGTTTAAACTGCTTGCTTCACATTCAGTAATATTAACCCCTGTCCATTATTAGTTCCGTAAGATATTTAGCTAACTTCAAGTGAGAAATATCATTGTTTGCTGCTTTTGTCTTTCAAATAATTTAAAGGAACATTAAAGTGGCCAAGGCTATACCAATAAGCAGGAAAACATTCTATAAAGGGATAAAATGTATGGAAACTTTGGAAAGTAAGTCTTTAGTGATTACTTGCAGGCCAAAATTATGAGCAAAACATAATTGAGCTTTGCTAAGGAAAAGGTGGCGTAATGCATGTGCGCCAAGTGTTGTGGTCCACACAGGCTAATCAGCTATGACAATGTCCCTTTTTATTGAATTTTAAGTTTTAAGAAAGTCTCTTCCTGATGTAAATCCATTTATAGGGTAAAGTGTCATCCCTGATTAGTCTTTCGGTAAAATTGTGTCATCCCTGATTAGCCTGTGAAAACTGCACATGCTAATCTGGGATGACACTTTACACATATGTTATAAGCCCAGTTTTCCCAGTGTGAGGGTAAATTATAAGTGCTGCATTGACATAAACAGGGGCATCAATATACATGAAAAACATTTTCTAATTCCCTTCCAACCTTGCAACCAAAAAAGGTTGTTTATACAGGCAATGGCAACTCTGATGATGATGAGGATTATTGAAATGATGATGATGAGCATTACAATTGATTATAATGAACATGATTATGATAATTTTATAATAATAATTAAATGAAGAAGAAAAGAATTAGTACAATAATGAAATACTGCAGATGATAATGATGACAATGATGATAAAACTGTTGATGATGTTGATAATTTATGATAAAACAAGAGATGTATTTGTCAGAAACACAATGCCCCCTATTGCGCCGCTTTGAAGCCATATATTTAACCTTTGACCTTGAAGGATGACCTTGACCTTTCACCACCCAAAATGTGCAGCTCCATGAGATACACATGCATGCCAAGTATCGAGTTGCTATCTTCAATATTGCAAAAGTTATCACAAAACTTTCTTCAAGGTTAAAGTTTTGATGACATTCAGACAGACAGACAGAATGACAGACAGACAGACAGACAGGCCAAAAACAATATACCCCTGAGCATTTGATCCGGGGGCATAAAAATATGATGATAATACGTCCAAACTTTTGTTTCTATCATAACATTGTCATATGTATGAATGTGTCTGTGTGTAATTGTATGTATGGATTTTATCCACCTCTGTATTAGCAATACCTGTAATATATCATATATATCAAGCAAGTTGAACAAACTGTGAAAGGAATTCTATTATAAAAAGGAACTAACATATTTAAGAGGATAACAAACAATACAATATGTATGGAGGGGAATATAAGCTTCATAACGAAAACTAAACAAGATTATGAAAATCATGGGGTCATTGGCAGATTTCTATCTAGGCAACAGATATAGTCTCATTTAATTTGGCATTACAATATTGTAGATTAACGATTTAAAACATGATGAACATGCAAGTTACCTGCAATTGGTGATACTAAAGCCAACATATCAGAAAACAATCTTATCTTATGGTTGTATGTTGACTTTGAAAAGTATGAACAAGACAAACAGTTAAAACCATGGATCTTTAAACTAAAATTAGAAAAAAATATATTATATAATTTGCAGATTATGCAAGTGGCCCATAATAACTAATTTCAAATGATTTCAAACTTATTTTATAAGTTTTTAAAACACACATCAAGCACTTCAGATAAAAAAAACACATTTTTCTCAGAGGTTTCAGTTGTACATTTTGCCTTACAACATTTGTTCAACCATGCTGCTCTGATAAGCCCTTTCACCAAACCTGATTACCAAGTGTCCAACCACCACTTAATACTAACATGAACCTTGCCCATGGAAATTGGGGCGTAATGCATGTGTTCAGTGTTGTCCACGCTTAGCCTGTGCAGTCTGCACAGGCTTATAAGGGAAAACACTTTCCACCTTAACTAAAAGAGACTTCCACAGACAGCACAGGCTAATCTGGGACAACACTTAACACAAATGCATTAAGCCCCATTTCCCCAGAGCGCAAAACATTTCTAAAATGGTTCCTGCACTACGGCGCACTACACCCACCTGTTAATATAGTCGATACACTGTCCAGCCCCGCAAGGACTTGATGCACACTCGTCGATGTTAATGCTGCAGTTTCTGCCCGTTGTACCTGGGATACAGGTGCAGGTGTAGTTGCCCGTGCCGTCCGTGCAGGTACTGTTGTACTGGCAGGGACTCGGCTCACAGTAGTTGATCTCCTCACACCGGTTGCCTGCCAATGGTGGGAACAATCCTAACATTAGTTTTAATTTCCACTACACCACAGCAACCTTTCATTTGATTTCATAACATTTCATAACACTGCATAGGGAAAAAAGGGTCTGTAACAGTCTATAATATGTGAAGTTGGATTATGACATAAACATTGGAATAAACTGTGTTTTTCAACAATTAATTCTACGCTATTTTACCTTTTAAATTAAATTATTTTGACAAATTGTAAGAAAAATTGGCACTTGGATGCATAATTTAAATTGACTTTACTACAAAACTGGATTCTTGATTTAAACAAGAGGGCCTGAAAGGCCCAAAGTCGCTCACCTGAGATAACAAGATATTATTGGGACAAATCTAAAGCTGACCAAGTTTCACGAAGATCGGAAAATAAATGTGGCCTCTAGAGTGTTAACAAGGTTTTACTATAGCCATATAAGGAAAAATGCCCCGCCCCCTGGCAGCCATGTTTTTCAACCAACCGGCATCATTTTTGATCTCTTCTAAGATATTATCGGGATGAATCTTCTGACCAAGTTTCATGAAGATCAGACAGTAAATGTAGCCTCTAGAGTGTTAACAAGATTTTACTATAGCCATATAAGGAAAAATGCCCCGCCCCTTGGAAGCCATTTTTTTCAAGCAAACATAACCATTTTCAAACTCATCCAAGATATCATTAAGACAAATCTTCTGACCATATTTCATCAAGATAGGACAATAAATGTGGCCTCTAGAGTGTTAACAAGGTTTTACTATAGCCATATAAGGAAAAATGCCCCGCCCCCTGGCGGCCATGTTTTTCTACCAACCGGCATCATTTTCAAACTCGTCTAAGATATTATTGGGATGAATCATCTGACCAAAATTCATGAAGATTGGACAATAAATGTGGCCTCAAGAGTGTTAACAAGATTTTACTATAGCCATATATAGCCATATAAGGAAAAATGCCCCGCCCCTTGGCAGCCATGTTTTTCAAGCAAAGGTTACCATTTTGGAACTCATCCAAGATATCAGTGGTACAAATCTTCTGAGCAAGTTTTATGAAGATCGGAAAATAAATGTGGCCTCAAGAGTGTTAACAAGGTTTTCGGCCATGTTTTTCAACCAACTGGCATCATTTTCGAACTCGTCCAAGATATTATTGGGATGAATCTTCTGACCAAGTTTTATGAAGATCAGACAATAACTGTGGCCTCTAGAGTGTTAACAAGATTTTACTTTAGCCATATATAGCCATATCCCCTCCCCTTGGCAGCCAAGTTTTTCAAGCAAACGTAACCATTTTCGAACTCATCCAAGATATCATTGAAACCAATCTTCTGACCAAATTTCTTGAAGATTGGACAATGAATGTGGTCTCTAGAGAGTTAACAAGGCAAATGTTGACGCAGCACAACGGACGACGGACGATGGACAAAAAGCTATACAAAAGCTCACCATGAGCACGTTGTGCTCAGGTGAGCTAAAAAAAAATTCTCAATAAATCAGTAAGTGCATGAAAGCAGTTTAAAGGGGCCTTTTCACAGATTTTGGCATGTTTTGAAGTATGTCATTAAATGCTTTATATTGATTAATGTAAACCTTGGATCTAAAAAGCTCCAGTAAAAAATCAAGAATAAAATTAAACTGAGGAGCTGCGCCATGAGCGCATGATACGCCCGTCGTTCGCCAATGAAGTAGTAAGGTAATAAATAACCCTTTGAATCATTTTTTACTTCAGTTTATTTGTATTTGAATACATGGTTTATTTTATAAGTACATGAGCATGGAGCGCCGTCTCCTTGACATTCATACCATATCTTTTTTTGAGTATATGTATGCATTTCTTTAGAGGATATGGAGTTGAAGTAAACCTGTTATAGATATTTTGACCAATAATAAAAGAGAAATGTAGATGGGTAAGTGGTAGTGTACAATCGGAATAGAAAAAAGCTCACCTTGTTCAATTTTTGACGAACAAAGTCCCATAACTCTGGAACGACAATTCAGAATTCCGTCAAAAACGAAAGGGGATCAGGGTTTATCAATATTAAGATTGTGTTGAAATTTGAAAAAAATCCATCGAAGGATATTTGAGCTACAGTAGGACATTCAATGAAATCACGAAATTTTGACGAACAAAGTCCCATAACTCTGGAACGACAATTCAGAATTCCGTCAAAAACGAAAGGGGATCAATTTGAAAAAAATCCATCGAAGGATATTTGAGCTACAGTAGGACATTCAATGAAATAACGAAATTTTGACGAACAAAGTCCCATAACTCTGGAACGACAATTCAGAATTCCGTCAAAAACGAAAGGGGATCAATTTGAAAAAAATCCATCGAAGGATATTTGAGCTACAGTAGGACATTCAATGAAATCACGAAATTTTGACGAACAAAGTCCCATAACTCTGGAACGACAATTCAGAATTCCGTCAAAAACGAAAGGGGATCAGGGTTTATCAATATTAAGATTGTGTTGAAATTTGAAAAAAATCCATCGAAGGATATTTGAGCTACAGTAGGACATTCAATGAAATCACGAAATTTTGACGAACAAAGTCCCATAACTCTGGAACGACAATTCAGAATTCCGTCAAAAACGAAAGGGGATCAGGGTTTATCAATATTAAGATTGTGTTGAAATTTGAAAAAAAATCCATCGAAGGATATTTGAGCTACAGTAGGACATTCAATGAAATCACGAAATTTTGACGAACAAAGTCCCATAACTCTGGAACGACAATTCAGAATTCCGTCAAAAACGAAAGGGGATCAGGGTTTATCAATATTAAGATTGTGTTAAAATTTGAAGAAAATCTGTCAAAGGATATTTGACGTAGCGTACGACATTAACAGACGGACGGACAGACGGACGGACGGACGGACAGACGCGGGGTATACCATAATACGTCCCGTCATAGACGGGCGTATAAAAAAGGAAAAAAAAGTAGCCCGCAGCAGGGCTCGAACCAGTGACCCCCGGAGTCCTGGAGTAAAAACCAATTAGACCGTTGGCCATTCTGCCAAGTATGTACAAGAGAAGTATTTTATACTTTATATAAGCAATCTTCGTAGTTTCACAAAATTAAACGACAGCAACAGAACTCTTCAAATTATTCAATCGTTTCGCGTTGCAACGCTTTATAATTTTCAGGTTTTTTAAATCGTCAAAAGATGCATATAATGGCTATATTAGACCATGGTAAATGTTCAGTACATGTATTACTGTTTCCTCACAAATGTCATAACTAAAACGAAAATTTGCGAATCTGAAACAACTTTTTTCAATTTTGTCAATTTACCAAAACATGAAAAGATCCCTTTAAAAATACAGTTAAAATATGAAATAATACAATCATCTTCGATAAAAAAGTAATTCATAAGTGTTTATTAAATTAAAAATATTGACAGAATATTACATAAGAACCTTCAGAACATGAAAAGAATAGTAACACTTATCACAAAGGTTTTGATCATGCTTTTTGTTCAACATGATCAGTGATTTACACATAATAATTAGTAAATGCTTGGAAACTTTGTCTCAACTTAAAATACAGACCAATGGCATTGCTCAAAACATTGAAATTTGATTGTTATTTGATATATGAGCCTCGATCTAGGTAGGAAAACACGGTTTAAATGCAAAAATGTACAAAATCCTCATCTAATCAGGGATGACACTTTCAGCTTATATGAAATTTTTCATATAAAGGAGATTTTTCTGATAAAAATCCAGTCTATCAGGAAGTGTCGATTTAGCTTAGGACAGTTCATTCTGTGGTCAGACAGTGTTTAAAATATAAACCTTACCTTTAAAACCATAAGCACATTCGCAGTAATATTTGTTTTCATCTGCACTGCACCTTCCTCCGTTTTTACAGGCGGGAGGATCCTCTAGAAAGTTACAATGGCTGACCTTTATCTCACAGTTCTTTCCTGAAAATAACAGAATACTATTAAATTGCTAAAACCAATATTTTATCAAAATGTCTTCTTTGCAAATTGTTGTGCTAAAATTTCCAATAATTCAAAGGCACGAGTTACCAGGACATTTAAGCTGATTGTAATTGTGATTTTTTTTCATTTATAGATGCTCTCTACGATATACATGTACATCGGTTTTCTCACAAAATACAATAATTATTATTATTTAAGATTTTCTATCAAATAACAGCATTTATGCATGCACACACAAACTTGATTCATTAGGAAACCAAATTTTTACCAAATTTGAGATATGCCTGTTTAAAAGCTATAACACATCAAGGAATGCAAATGGCAAAAATTAGTAAATTTTACTAAATCAAGGGCAATAACTCCACAATCACAGAAGGGTTGTGATTTATTATCGAACTTTGTAAAGGTGAAACATTAATGAGCACTTGAGCCTTGCTCTGGGATAATGGGGCCTAATGCATGTGCATAAAGTATCTCCAAGGGACGACATGGGATAATGGGGCCTTATGCATGTGCATAAAGTATCTCCAAGGGACGACATATCTAATGCATGTGAATAAAGTATCTCCAAGGGACGACATATCTAATGCATGTGAATAAAGTATCTCCAAGGGACGACATATCTAATGCATGTGCATAAAGTATCTCCAAGGGACGACATATCTAATGCATGTGCATAAAGTATCTCCAAGGGACGACATATCTAATGCATGTGCATAAAGTATCTCCAAGGGACGACATATCTAATGCATGTGCATAAAGTATCTCCAAGGGACGACATGGGATAATGGGGCCTTATGCATGTGCGTAAAGTATCTCCAAGGGACGACATATCTAATGCATGTGCATAAAGTATCTCCAAGGGATGACATATCTAATGCATGTGCATAAAGTATCACCAAGGGACGACATATCTAATGCATGTGCATAAAGTATCTCCAAGGGACGACATGGGATAATGGGGCCTTATGCATGTGCGTAAAGTATCTCCAAGGGACGACATATCTAATGCATGTGCATAAAGTATCTCCAAGGGACGACATATCTAATGCATGTGCATAAAGTATCTCCAAGGGACGACATATCTAATGCATGTGCATAAAGTATCTCCAAGGGACGACATATCTAATGCATGTGCATAAAGTATCACCAAGGGACGACATATCTAATGCATGTGCATAAAGTATCTCCAAGGGACGACATATTTTGCTTTTATGAGAATTTTTCTCTTTGAAGGAAATCTCTTCTTAATAAAAATTCAGTGTTAGTTGAAAGTGTTGTCCCTGATTAGCCTGTGCAGACAGCACATGATAATCTGAGATGACACTTTTCACAAATGCATTTAGCCCCCTTTCTCCACAGCTAGGATCAGTTTTGTTTACAAACAAAACATGTTATTAAACCAACCAGTAAAGTATGTCCCTGCTCCGTCCCCGATGCATGCACACTGGTAATTGCCGTGCGTGTTGGAGCACGTCCCACCATTTTTACATATCGGCACGGCTAATGAACACTCGTCCACGTCCTGGGAACAGTTGGCGCCCGTAAAGAATGGTGTACAGCGGCACGTGTAGTTGTTGATCTGAAATAAATAAATTGTACATCTGTTACTTGTCGGACACATATTCCAATGCATAGTTTTGAAAGCTTATGGTGATATAACTAGAAATGTGTCAGACAATCATGTCCCCACAAGCCCTATTTGGACACAGACAAATACACTTTATATTATTGACAGAAAAGACATAATTCAACCAAATGGTCACTATTCAAATTCCATTCTTCAACATCATATACATACATGCCTATTGAGGTCATTAAACTGTAAAAGTTTTAGCAAGATTCACCCCATAGTTAAAGGAGAGTTAAGAAGGAAAGCTTCAAAGAATTACTGATGTATATTTTTTTGTTGAAAAACAGACAAAGGGCCATCATTCTGACAAAACCGATCACATCTAGAATTCCTTTCTTTGCAATCATCTAGACATAAAGGTCATTTAAAGTTCAAGCGAGACCCACCCAGTGATTAAAGATGAATTCAAAACACAAGATTTAGGTCATACATACGACTGACAGACAATACTGAATGCCTCCAACTTTGTGGGGACATACAAATAAAGTTTACACTACTTACTTGTCAAACACAGATACAAAGCATAGCTTTAAAATCAAATTCTATTTTGGACTTTTTTCTGACATCTCACTTAAATAAATAATAGCTTAAGATTCTTTATAACTTTGAGTCCAGTGATTACTCACCCCATCAAGGCATGTTCCATTGTTTACACATTTTGGCGTGGTTCCCAGCTTACAGTCGTCAATGTTTTGCTCACAGAATGTACCGTTGAAACCAGTTACGCACAGACAAATGTAGCCGTTCACCTGATCTAGACATCTGAAAATTAAGACATTCTTAAGTCACTATGTACTATCCTAAATAAAATGCTAAAATCTCCAAAACAAGGGCTGTTTGTAAAACATGCATGCCCCCCATATGGGCTCTCCATTGTAGTGACAGCCATTGTGTGAATATGTTTTTTGTCATTGTGACCTTGACCTTTGACCTAGTGACTTAAAAATCTATAGGGGTCATCTGCCAGTCATGATCAATGTACCTATGAAGTTTCATGATCCTAGCCATAAGCGTTCTTGAGTTATCATCCAGAAACCATTTTACTATTTTGGGTAACCGTGACCTTGACCTTTGACCTAGTGACCTCAAAATCAATAGGGGTCATCTGCGAGTCATGATCAATCTACCTATCAAGTTTCATTATCCTAGGAATAAGCGTTCTTCAGTTATCATCCTGAAACCATTTTACTATTTTGGGTCACCGTGAACTTGACCTTTGACCTAGTGACCTCAAAATGGATAGGGGTCATCTGCAAGTCATGATCAATGTTCCTATGAAGTTTCATGATCCTAGGCATAAGCGCTCTTGAGTAATCATCCGGAAACCATTTTACTATTTCGGGTCACCATGACCTTGACCTTTGACCTAGTGACCTCAAAATCAATAGGGGTCATCTGCGAGTCATGATCAATGTACCTATGAAGTTTTATGATCGTAGCCATTGGCGTTCTTGAGTTATCATCCGGAAACCATATTACTATTTCAGGTCACCGTGACCTTGACCTTTGATATAGTGACCTGAAAATCAAATAGGGATCAACTGCGAGTCATGATCAATCTACCTATCAAGTTTCATGATCCTAGGCATAAGCGTTCTTGAGTTATCATCCGGAAACCATTTTACAATTTCGGGTCACCATGCCCTTGACCTTTGACCTAGTGACCTGAAAATCAAAAGGGGTCATCTGCGAGTCATGATCAATCTACCTATCAAGTTTCATGATCCTAGGCCTAAGCGTTCTTGAGTTATCATCCGGAAACCATTTTACTATTTTGGGTCACTGTGACCTTGACCTTTGACCTAGTGACCTGAAAATCAATAGGGGTCATCTGCGAGTCATGATCAATCTACCTATCAAGTTTCATGATCCTAGGCCTAAGCGTTCTCGAGTAATCATCCGGAAACCATTTTACTATTTTGGGTCACCGTGACCTTGACCTTTGACCTAGTGACCTCAAAATCAATAGGGGTCATCTGTGAGTCATGACCAATGTACCTATGAAGTTTCATGATCCTAGACCCAAGCGTTCTTGAGTTATCATCCCGAAACCACCTGGTGGACGGACCGACAGACCGACAGACAGACCGACCGACCGACAGACCGACATGAGCAAAGCAATATACCCCCTCTTCTTCAAAGGGGGGCATAATAAATCACATATACACAGCAAAAACTAAACTCCCCCATAATAAATCAAACATACGCAGTAAAAACATTTCTTTCTCGAGTGTTTACTATTATGAAGAAGATTGATAATTTGTGTTTAAACTATAGTGTCAACTACATGTTGGTCAAACCTCTGCTTTGGAAAACATGTACACGTATCCTAAATATGTCAAAATATATTTTTCATTTTTTAAAAACATTTTTTTTTCATTTTTTATGTTTGTTTTTTTCTTCAGAAACCCTGGACAACTTAAAACTTCATTTTGACTAAAAATATGACCCTGATTCTCAGGAAAACTGGACTTAAAGCATGTGTGTAAAGTGTCATCACAAAATAGTGTGTGCGGTCCGCTACTGCATAGGTTAATCAGAGACAACACTTTACACACAAGCAATAAGCCAAGTCTCCCCAGAACGAGGCTCAATAAAAAATGTTATGGTACAAAGTACAAGTCACAAGCACACAGCCTGTGCAGACTATGTTATGGTACAAAGTACAAGTCACAAGCACACAGCCTGTGCAGACTTACGTGGCCCCATTTCTGCACGGCGAGCTATAACACTCGTTGAAGTCTATCTGGCACGTGCTGCCTGCATAACCAGCAGCGCACGTGCAATTGAAGCTGTTCAAGTTATTGTTACACGTGCCACCATTCTGACATGGGTTAGACACACATTCATTGATGTCCGTACAGTTGGGGTATGATCCTGTGAAGGAAAGATTTTAATTAGTGGTGATGGTTGCTGTTTACATATACAAATATTAATAAATTCTTTAAAAAAAAATGTGTGTGATAAATTTTATTTTATATGTAGATTATTACATACATGCAAGCATAATATAAACAGTGTTTCATTTTTCATTATTACAAAAATTTAGCATATTTAATAACACTTTCAGACAGATTTCATAATATATTTTTACAAGCAGTTTCATTACTCTTTTTTCAGACTATGTCTGTTGATCAAATGTGACTCCAGTTTTGTATTCATATAGGTTAACTTTTATTAATGACATGCATTACCACTGATGGCAAAAACCTTCAAACAATTTGGGATTTGGGTTCATTTGGAGGTATTTGGTTCTCTTAATATTTGATAAGCATCAAGGGATAATATGTTAGATTTCATAATTAGGCATACACTGTTGAAATAAACCTTTTTATGACCAATGTCATGCGCAAATAAGTCTTACGTCATATGCACACAGTGTAGCCCCAGACCAGCCAGGCCTCGTGTTCACAAAACAGTTTTCGCGATCTAAACTCAATTTTGCTTGTCATTGAAAAAGGATTTTCATTGTAGTTGATAGGCAAAAATGTCAGTTAAAATCGATTTTCGATTGCAAAAATGTTTTGTGAACACGAGGGCAGGGCTCCTGTTTCTATATTTTTAAACCTTGCTTACACTTATCTGTATTCAACACTTACTTAGTAGTCTCTATATTTACTAAGTAAATCTTTTTTTAACACGTAACACATAACTCAAATAAAATTGATGTAAACATATGAATACTCGCTCTGGAAAAACAGGATTTACTGGATGTGCGTAAAGTGTCGTCCCAGATTAACCTATGCAGTCAGCACAGGCTATTCAGGTACAACACTTTCCGCCTTAACTGTATTTACGCTAAAAAAAACTTCCTTTAAACAAAACATACAATAAAAGTGGACAGTATCGTCCTGATAAGCCTGTTCCAACAGCACATGCTAAGGACACTTTACACATATGTATTAACTTGAAGCATGGTTTTCAAAGAGCAAGGCTCATTAAGGCTGCCAAACTGTTTGATTTCCAAACTTAACTTTCATGACTTACCATTGGTTCCGTTAACACACTGGCACATGACTTACCATTGGTTCCGTTAACACACTGGCAAGTGTAGTTGTTCAGAGTGGGCACACACCTCGAGTACTGGCCAGGGCATGTGACGTTAACGCAGCTATCCAGCTCGCTACATGTGGTACCTATGAAGCCTGTGGGACACACACACTTGTACGTGGAGTTGAGGTTCTGGCAGGTGGCACCATTCTTACACGGGTTGGATGAACATTCATTGATATCCTGTAGCAAATACGCACAAATACTTAAAAACGTAAAGGTATTGAGGAGATAGGATTTAAAATTTCAATGACGATTGGTCTCTGTTTCAGTCACCATGTAAAAATAGCTAAACAAGAAATGTGGCAATCAAACAAAACAATGTTTTCAACCTTTTCTCAATAATTTACTTTAATTTAAATAAATTCAGATAAAAAATTGCAAACAAACGTTATTGGTCAGTTATTGATCTGAAAACACCGTTTGCCTTTTTTATTTTTTAGAAATAGTTACCTTGACCCTCCTGGCTCCAAATGCAATTCCAAGCTAGATAAGTATTTAAGCTTCCTTTATTAAAATTTCAGTGCAATATCACTTTTCAACTTAAGTTATTGAATAGAAACCGTTTTTCTATTTTAAGTAACACTGACCTTGGCATTGACCTGTTTAGCCCCAAATACAATCCCAAGCAAGGTGTCCATGGGAGCTTGCTACAGCCAATGTTACAACACGATTGGTGAACGCAAACTAAACTTATTTACCAAACAACAATCTAACAAGCATGATTATTGTTGAAAACCTGGTAAAGAAGTCAAAATAATGAAGTGGATCTTGTATCCGCTATGCTGCAACTTTTCACTTCCCCAGTTTCATATTCACAAAGGGATATAGATTTATCAAGGTATTTCCACACAAAGAGTACACCGGTTCTGCCCAGAATTGGGCTTAAGCACATATTATACGCCTGAAGCTTTCAACACAGTTCTGATCCAATGTTAATGTTCCAAGGATGCCTACACAATTTTGTACCGAATTTAACAACCAACCTTTACAACAAATTGATTATAATCTCTGCTCCCTACCTCACATTTAGGTCCAAACTGCCCCGTTGGGCACTGGCATGTGAAGGACCCCTGATTGTTGTGGCAGGTGCCTGTCCCGCAGACCCCCTGGGTAGTGTCACACTCATCAATGTCCTCGTCACACAGTCGGCCCGTAAAACCTGCCAAACATGGCCATGCTCATGTAACATCATATGTTTCAAAATAACATATACATACTGCAAAATCATTCCACATGGAGCATCAATTTTCATTGATTTTTGTCTGGTAGGACCAATCAACAAATTTAACATACACACATGGGAATATTACCAATGCAAATTCCTTTGTTTTCCAAAATCAAAAATGAATGAATTTTCATGTCCACAAAAAAATTATTATTTGAAAAACCAAAAAAGTGTATGACAACGAATATAAATGATTTTACAGCATACTAAACAATATGCGACACAAATGGTAATATCTTATCAGTAATTTTAATACTTAGCATGTGAATTGTATTTTATTATCGTACAAATTGATTACGGCAATGCACTCATAACATGCAATATAGATATAAAATTCTCATCTAGAAGATGAAATATAGATATGCAAACTATTAAATCATGTAATGTGTATAGATACATCCTCTTATAGTTGTCAATATAATGGTTGATGTAGGCACAAGAGTTCCGCGGTCGGAGATGACTGCATTGAAGCCGGATTTTTGATTTAAATGACAGGAAAGTACCTAGGTCCAAGCATACCAAAGTTATAACAATTTTAACATTTTAACATTGAAGGTCACAGTGACCTTGACCTTCAAATGAATGACATTGAAATGAGCAGTGGTGATCTTCTAGTACTGGCCAACCTTTATGTCAAGTTTGAAGACTCTAGGTACAAGCATACCAAAGTTATAACATGGAATAAGAACTTTAACATTTTTACCTACCAAAGTTATAAGAACTTTAACATTTTTACATTCAAGGTCACAGTGACCTTGACCTTAGAATGAATGACCTTGAAATGACCAGTGGTCATCTAAGTGTGCTTGCAAACCTTCATGTCAAGTTTGAAGACTCTATGTCCAAGCATACCAAAGTTATAACAATTTTAACATTTTAACATTTAAGGTCACAGTGACCTTGACCTTCAAATGAATGACATTGAAATGACCAGTGGTCATCTTCTAGTACTGGCCAATCTTTATTTCAAGTTTGAAGACTCTAGGTACAAGCATACCAAAGTTATAACATGAAATAAGAACTTTAACATTTTTACATTCAAGGTCACAGTGACCTTGACCTTCAAATGAATGACCTTGAAATGTCCAGTGGTTACTTACTAGTTCTGGCCAACCTTCATGTCAAGTTTCAAGACTCTAGGTCCAAGCATACCAAAGTTATAACAACTTTAACATTTTTACATTCAAGGTCACAGTGACCTTGACCTTCAAATGAATGACCTTGAAATGTCCAGTGGTTACTTACTAGTTCTGGCCAACCTTCATGTCAAGTTTCAAGACTCTAGGTCCAAGCATACCAAAGTTATAACAACTTTAACATTTTTATATTGAAGGTCACAGTGACCTTCACCTTCAAATGAATGACCTTGAAATGACCAGTGGTCATCTGTTAATCCTGGCCAACCTTCATGTCAAGTTTGAAGACTCTAGGTCCAAGCATACCAAAGTTATACCATGAAATAAGAACTTTAACATGTTTACATTCAAGGTCACAGTGACCTTGACCTTCAAATGAATGACCTTGAAATGACCAGTGGTTACTAACTAGTTATGGCCAACCTTCATGTCAAGTTTCAAGACTCTAGGTCCAAGCATACCAAAGTTATAACAACTTTAACATTTTTATATTGAAGGTCACAGTGACCTTGACCTTCAAATGAATGACCTTGAAATGACCAGTGGTCATCTGTTAATCCTGGCAAACCTTCATGTCAAGTTTGAAGACTCTAGGTCCAAGCATACCAAAGTTATACCATGAAATAAGAACTTTAACATTTTCGAGCACGCCGCCACCCCGCCCGCCCGCCCGCCCCCCCGCCCCGCCCGACAACATCAATCTATAAGCCGAGATTTTTTCGAAAAAAATCCGGCTAAAAATTAAAATTATTCTTCAACTTAAGCTACTGAAATGCAAACACACATTCTCGTAAATCATGTTACATGTAGAATTTACATTCATACATTCTTTAATAGAATTCTTTTATAACAATAAACAGGTTATACCATGTCAAATGTAGATACATGTAAGCCGTGTTGCAATTTATGGTGTTTTTTCAATTCCCAATCTCAAATTATAATTTCCCCAAATGACTACCTACATTTCCCAAATGATTGTTTCCACACATAAAAAAGTGAAAATCAAATGAATTTCAACATTCAGTTTATTTCCTTATCCAGGACATAATATGGAAAACAGTACATGTATTCTTAATTTCAAAAGATTTGTTAGCATGAAAGAAAAACAACTAAATTTCAAATTTTTAATCAAAACTAAACCATTTTTCAAAATGCAAAAAAAATGCAAGGCACCATCCCCCTTCCCATACAGAAGAGTTTTAAGTGGCATTTTAAAATGATATAAAGTTTACTTCATGTAACAGTTATGACATGAGTAATTTGTATCATCACACAGTGGCTGCACTTCAAGATTAACCTTCATTTCACAGGCAAGGATCATGTAGAAAATGGCAAAACTTTTTAAACTCCTACATTGTCAGTAGTAGTCAGAACAAGAGTTTATAAACAACCAAATACCAACTTGGTAGATGTTTTAAACAATAGGTCTATTTTGCAGAGAACTAGTAAGCATATAACTGAATCACTGAGGCTTTACAGAAAAATCTGACATCTCAATCTAAAATCAAGTCTTGAATAGGTGTGTCATGAGAATTTCAAGTCAATTGATTGAAGACGGTCCCTTGAAAAACAGGGCTTATCAGGCACAACACTTTCCGCCTACATTGGAGTTTTGGTTACGAAGATTAGTTCATTTAAAACAAGAAATGTGTTTGTCAGAAACACTATGTCCTCTTCTGCGCCGCTTTGAATTTTTATTTTATTTTTTTTTACCTTTGACCTTGAAGGATATCCTTGACCTTGAGCTTTCACCACTCAAAATGTGCGGCATGTGTTTGTCAGAAACACTATGTTCCCTTCTGCGCCGCTTTGATTTTTTTTTTTGACCTTTGACCTTAAAGGATGACCTTGACATTTAACCACTCAAAATGTGCGGCTCCATGAGATACACATGCATGCCAAATATCAAGTTGCTATCTTCGATATTCCAAAAGTATTCATAAAATGAGTGATTTTGGCCACATATATTTGACCTCTGACCTTGAAGGATGACCTTGACCTTTCACCACTCAAAATGTGCAGCTCCATGAGATACACATGCATACCAAATATCAAGTTGCTATCTTGAATATTGAAAAAGCTATTGCAAATGTTAAAGTTGGAGCAAACAGACCAACAGACAGACAGGGCAAAAACAATATGTCCCCCACTATAGTGGGTGGGGGACATAAAAAGTCCCATAAAAGCACATAGTGTTGTCCCCATTTAGCCTGTGTTAAGCCTGTGTTTTCCCAGAGCGAGGCTCATTTACTTGTACTCCCTTACTTGTTACAGACAGTTTAAGCGTACCTGATCCAGTACAATTGCACGTGAAGTTGCCAATCAAGTCAATGCAGGGCACGTCATTGGCACAAGGACTGGAGCCACACTCATTCACTAGCTGCTCACAGTTAGTGCCCTTTGTACCTAAAACAAAGCCATATATCAAATCAGGAACCTTAAGTTTCAATTTTACCTGGATCTACAACCTGAAACAAATGGATGTCAAGTAATGAACAAATAACTTACAATGTTGCTCACAGTTATTTACAATTGTTCATGTAAAAAATTGATTTCAAATAAGTAACAACAACTTTCCATGTTGCTTGCAGTTATTTCCCTTTGTACCAGTCATGAAGTGATATCAAATAAAGCATGAAAACTTTTTATGCTGCTTACTTTATTAGGTCCCATTTTTCATTTTTTACCTGTAAAAAAAGCAAGCCAACATTATATATGGAACAATGATTTTCATTGTTGCTTGCAGTTAGTTCACTTTTTAGCTGTAAAAATTGCTATTACAGAAGAAACCATAAAGTTTTCCAGAATTATTGAAAGACTGTTGCCTATGGTAAATGCTTATAAAAATGTTAAAAGGTTGATGGTGAAATGCAAGATTGCAGCACCTTCTTTGCAGTGAATTTGTTGGGTTTGTACACGTTCGGTTCTTTTTCGATTATAAGACGCGTTTCCCCCCCCCCCCCCCCAACTAAAATGCTTTCAAAATGCAATTGGGTATAAACTTAATAAATAGAATATGGAATAAATAAGTTAGTTAAACTAGTTCTGCAATAGCTAAAGCTTGCTCTATTTTGATTGTCTAAGCTTCCCCAGGTAATTTTTCTCCATGCTGACACCAACCATGTATTCTCCATGTAATATAGCCTTGTCATCCTTCTCAAAAAGGCCACACATGTACAGATCTATTGCGAAACATTCGTATGACTTCTTAATTCATACCTGCTATACAATCACATCGGTACGGCTTTCCAGAAGTAGTGTTGGTCACACTACATGTCCCGTTATTCAAGCAAGGATTCACACCACACCCATACACGCTGAGATCCATCTCGCAATGTGTGCCATTGTACAGGTGCGGACACATGCAGGTGTAGTTTGAGGTCCCTTCTATGCAGGTACCCCCGTTCTGGCACGGTATTGTAAAACAGTAGGTTGTTGTCACTGCTGAAAGATTTAATGAAGCGCAATAAATCTCATGTTTACATTTTGATATAAAAAAGGGTCGTCTGGGTAAACTAAATTTTGTGCAAAATGTAATTTTGTAAACAGTTCAACTTCAGCATATTGTTGTACCAAGGAATGCTACTTTATGTCAAACAACAAAATAGACTGAGTTTAACAGTGGCAAACCTCTTCACCCTTGTGTGATTTTTGTAATAACTCAGGGGAGTAATTTACCCTACAGCCCAACCCCGCAAGTTTGATATAACATTTTCATATTTGGCAAAATCAATGTCCCATTTGGCTCACATTCAATATTTCGCTAAATAAATCTCCAATTTAGCTATAACATTAAAATATTTGGCTAGTTATATGTCCAATATGGCTATAACTTTTTAATATTTGACTAAACAAATGTCCAATTGGATAAAACATTTCAATATTTTGCTAAATAATGTCTTATTTGGCTATATTAATATATTCAACAAACACAACTTGATATTTGTGAATGATGTGTCATACTTGAGCAGAAGTTTAAATTTGCATTAACACAAATACTCCATTAACATTTTGTTATATTTATGACAGAAGACTTTAGTGTCTATGGTATTTGTAACAAATTAATCTACTTAAAAATATTTACCACTTTTTTATTCATATTCTTCACACTATTTAAATGAATACATATATAATATAAAAATTATTAAACTGCAAGTACAAGTATTTGGCAGTGCTAGGTCTTGATTCTTTATGATACACATTATGTTGCTGAGATAATCATATTAACAGGCTTCATATCTAAAATTGTTCCAATATACATAAACTGTAGTTGCAATAATCCAACTCCCAGCTATTGACCCTGCGGGTGGCTGGGAGTTGCAACTGGTAACATCATTTTTCATGTGAAGTCTGCTGCCTTGAATCCAGGCGGCACTTTAACCCTTTGCATGCTGGGTAATTTGTCGTCTGCTAAAATGTCGTCTGCTGAATTTCTAAAATTAGCATTTTCTTCGATTTTTTTCCAAAGAATACTATCAGAATAGCAAACAGTTTGGATCCAGATGAGACGCCACGTTCTGTGGCGTCTCATCTGGATCCAAACTGTTTGCAAAGGCCTTCACAACTCGGTTCCCGCACTGTAAGGGTTAATAGGTAAAATGAGCTACGTAAACTATTTTCTAGCATAAATAACCACAAAGAGATCATAAATATATCCCTTATGCGCATATTAAAACGACATGCTTGATATGGTATGTTCGCAGAATAATGATATTAATCCAAGTTTCAACCACATCAACAGTTAAACAAAATGTGTAAGTTTTTGCATTTGAAAACGCTGATAATTCGAAATTTCCGATTTGAAAATATGCTTATTTATACATTGACTATCTCCGATTCTTGGCAAGATAGATCTCATGTCTTATCAACCAATCGTGCTACATTGACCACCTCTGGAACCTACTTAAGATAATAGAATCGTAAATTCAAACTACAGCTTTCGTTTTCATTACGTTTTTTATAAACTTTTTGTTTTGAGGATTTATCCACAAAAATCACACCAATGATGGTAACATGTATTGTGTTTATTACAATGTTTTCCATTGAATTCCATTTTATAGACAAATTTTATAATGATTTTTTACATGGAATTCGGTTTTATCAGGAAAAACTTTGAGAAGTACGTACATGTATGTACTCATAAAAGCTCAAAGCTTCAAAAGAAGAAATAATGTGTATTTCAAAGTTTATTGATGGGTCCATAATCATCTTAACAACTGCATATATGGGTGTCCCTGCTGATTAAATATCCCAAGTTTCATATATTGCAGGTTGTTTTTATCCCCACGCTTTTTGAAAAAAAGGTGGGGATATTGTGGTTATCTCCGCCGTCCGTCCGTCCGTCCGTCCGTCTGTCTGTCTGTCTGTCTGTCCGTCCGTCCTGGCCACTATCTCCTCTTACACTAAAAGCACTAGAACCTTGAAACTTACACACATGGTAGCTATGAGCATATGTGCGACCCTGCACTATTTGGAATTTTGATCTGACCCCTGGGTCAAAAGTTATAGCGGTTGGGGTGGGGCCGCGTCAGAAATTATCACTCATTTTTTTAGGTTATTTTACATTTACTTCTTTATTTCTACACCGATTCACTTCAAATTGATACTGGACCTCTCTTATGACAATACGGTCAATCTCAACCATGCATGGCCCCATTCCCAACCCTGGGGCGCCCCGCCCACATAGGCCACACCCACCAAAAATTTCCATTTACTATAATTTTTTCATTTCTACACGGATTCACTTCAAATTGATACTGAACTTTTGTTATGACATTAGGGTCAATCTCAACTATGCATGGCCCCAATCCCAACCCTGGGGCGCCCGCCCACATAGGCCACACCCACCACAAAATTCCATTTACTATAATTTTTTCATTTCTACACGGATTTACTTCAAATTGATACTGAACTTCTCTTATGACATTAGGGTCAATCTCAACTATGCATGGCCCCATAACCAACCCTGGGGCCCCGCCCACATAGACCACACCCACCCAAAATTGCCTTTACTATAATTTCTTCATTTCTACACCGATTCACTTCAAATTGATATTGAACTTCTCTTATGACAATACAGTCAATCTCAACTATGCATGGCCCCATTACCAACCCTGGGGCGCCCCGCCCACATAGACCACACCCACCCAAAATTGCCTTTTACTATAATTTCTTCATTTCTACACCGATTCACTTCAAATTGATACTGAACCTCTCTTATGACAATACGGTCAATTTCAACTATGCATGGCCCCATTACCAACCCTGGGGCCCCGCCCACATAGACCACACCCGCCCAAAATTGCCTTTTACTATAATTTCTTCATTTCTACACCGATTCACTTCAAATTGATACTGAACTTCTCTTATGACAATACGGTCAATCTCAACTATGCATGGCACAATTACCAACCCTGGGGCGCCCTGCCCACATATGTCACACCCACCCAAAATTGCCTTTTACTATAACTTCTTCATTTCTACACCAATTCACTTCTAATTGATGATGAACTTCTCTTATGACAATACGGTCAATCTCAGCTATGCATGGCCCCATTACCAACCCTGGGGCACACCTAGGTCAAACATTCGGCGTGGGGATACGCGTCGGCCTCTGCCGCGCCATTTCTAGTTTTCCTTCTGTGAGAATGGCCAATTTTGACAAATTTTGGAAATTCACAACTGAAATTTTCACAATTTCAAGAAGTTTGCGACTCAAATTTTCACAATTTTAGAAAGTTTGTGACTCATTTTTTCACAATTTTGAACAGTACTCCACTCATTATTTCACAATTTAGAAAAGTGTGTCACTCTTTTTTTAACAAAACAGGGGTGGGGGGCCAAGGCCTCTACACAAAAAAAGGAAAAAAGGCCTGTATTGAGCTTATATATCTCTCATCTGTTATCTGTTATCTGTCACAGAAACTAGACCCCATAGCAATAACCGTTGTTATTCTTAAATAAACCAGTCCAATTGTGTCTCCCTGACAGCCATAGATAACCCAAGGATCCAGGCAGATAGCTAAGGGCTGGGTATGTGACTGAGCGAGATAGCAGGGGGACCTGGGATGTATTGTACCTGGCTATTAACAACTTTCCTGTGTATTCCTTAACATCATCTTGACTAGGTTTTGGAAGTAATTGGTTATAAACTGATTGTTCCTGTAAACAACATGAGCTTTTCTCTTTGAAAATGGGCTTAATGCATGTGCATAGTGTGTTGTTCCAGATTAGCCTGTGTTCCAGATTAGCCTGTGTTCCAGATTAAGCATGTGTTCCAGATTAGCCTGTGCAGTCAACAAAGGCTAATCATGGACAACACTTTGCACTTTTATGAAAATTTTCTTTAAAAGGAAGTATATCCAGTTTAGATGGAAAGTTTTGCCCTTAGTTGTCTTTGTGCACAGGCTAATATAGGACGACACTTAACACGCATGCATTAAGCCCTGTTTTCCCAGAGTGAGGCTCCTATACAAATATGCAAAATGTATCCTCATTTTGGTCCATACTTTACTTGAACAGCCACAGTGTATCTACATCTAGGAGATATGTCAACTTAGTGATAATATTTTTAAACGTCTTAGGTTTGCAAATTCGCTTATGTTACAGAAAAATAAATGGCAGAATATCATAATGTTGGGATTTGGGGGAAATAATTGATAAATTTCAATGCATGTTATTTTAGAATAATATGACTGTATTCTCAACATAAGCAAGATTGTTCTGCAATAATTATATACAAACATTAAATTATAACTCAAATTAAAGTTTCATTCATAAACATTTGGTTTGAACATCTTGTGACAGCTTTTTAATAATACATTAATTAATTATTTGTGCAATCGTGCTGTCTGGTTTATAACCAAAATACAGTCCAGGCCACCATCCTTTAAATGAGCCTTGCTCTGGTAAAACAGGGCTTAATGCATAGGCCTAAAGTGTCATGCCAGATTAGCTTGTGCAGTCTGCACAGGCTAATCTGGGATACACTTTCCTCATAGACTGCAATTTTGTTTTTTATGAGTTTTCCTTGAAATGAGAATTCCGTACAGCAGATTTCTTCCATATTAGCCTGTGTGGACTGTACAAGCTAATCTGGGACCACACTTACATTTAGCCCTGGTCTCCAAAGCAAGGCTTATACTATCAAATGAGACTGTGGTATTGTTTTTGCTTATTTATAGTTGAAAACATCACTAACTGACAACAATTTATGTGTTCATCTGGTGACAACTACCAGTATGAAAAACATTTCATTCAGTTTCTTGACATGAAATGAATTTAAAGTCTAACATTAATTTTTTATACTTAACCAAGATATTTATGGCCAACATTTTAGTTCTATTCGTTTAACTGGAACTTGACAAAAAGTTGGAATCAGCCAACAAACAGCCTTGGAAACAAATGATAAACAAATAATTGTCAAAAGTTATTATTTTACAGTCAAACTATTGAATACTTCTGTGCATTGAAATTATTGCTCCAAAATTATAACTTGCAATGATATTTATCCAGTTTCTTTTAGCAGTTTGGCAACATTCATTTTACTCTACTTAAAAGTGATCCTAATAAACACTTGAAACCCCTTGAAGAATTTACCCTGCTCAATTCTATTATCCAACGATGATAACACAATAAAGTGGCTTTCACTCACGTATGCATGTTATCAAATGGTACAATGTGTTACATAAGCATTATCATTACATATGATTACAAATGATTGGCTATGGCAGATTAAAAGGCAATAAAAATGTCATCAAATTTACTCTACCTTTATCATGTAATTGAGATACCAAGCCAAGTAATTCACTGCACTTTCAATTTCTCTGTATAATATTGGTTTTAGTTTAAAATTTTGGTTTTACATAAAACCAATGAATGATTATTAAAAGAATTTAGTTTTTAAGCACATTTGTTTCAGTTTTTATTTTGGGTTACTTCAACTTAGAACAAACAAATGTTTGATATAACACAATTACATTTTTTTTTTAAATACAATAATGTAGATATTTTGTCACTATCAGCTTAGAACAAACAAATGTTTTATCGTACAAAAATGACATGAAGAATCCTTATACCCATATGTTCATTTATTGTTGTATGACGCACATTAAAACTGTTAAACAAATAAATTCAAATCCAGATAAGACTGAAAATACCACATAACATCATCATCTGTTTGCATAACTGGTGTTCTCCAAAACAGGCGGGGAATAAAAGATTCTTGAAATCTATAAAAGAGTGACTGTAAAAAGCCACAGAAGGAATTTTTTTAAATAATAAATGAAAACTTGGGGTGTGCCAAATTGAGGCTCGAACCCACTTAAACTGTCGGAAAATTAGCATTGCTCTCTAAAGCGAAACAAACTTTAGCAAAAAAGATTCACACATTGGCTACCTGTTTTCATTTATACCACATAAAAAACAACAACATTGAAGCAACATTTTTTAGAAGTGAATTGGTAGCTATCTGAACTACCCCAATGGTTCTTATTCCTGCATCTCTATATGTGCATTTAGTGTCATCCCAGATTAGCATTCTGCACAGGCTAATAATGGTGATCACTTTCTGCCTAAATGGTATTTTTGTAAAGAAAATACTTCCTACAAAGAAATCTAGAAAAGCAGAAAGTGGTGTCCCTGATTAGCCTGCACATAATGCAGACTGCACAGGCTAATCTGGGATGACAATTTATGCACATGCATTATGCCCAGTTTTTTTCAGAACAAGACTCCCATTATCTTGACCGCATTATCTTGACCACATTATCTTGACCGCATTATCTTGACTGATTTCTTTGCATGGATGGAATGAAGACGGGACCAAGACAAATTAAAAACATTAGGGGTTAATACCAATACAAAATCAAACAAAATTCACAGAGAACAGGCAAATGAAAATATGGTACCTTCTGTTGTATTCTGTGCGACAGCTGTATGCAATAATCCATATAAAATGAGTATCATAAAAACAGGTGCGTATGATCTGTAAAAATGTTTGCTCCATAAAGGATTAACCATGTGTGAAGATCGATCTGTACTCCGATCTGTACTCCCTTCAGAGTGTTCACAGTCCACTGAGTGCTGCATTGTACATGACGGACATTCACTCATGTCTTTTGACCCTAATTCTTCTGCCCTACACTCCCACACATAACAGGTATGTGGTGCGCACATTTTCGCTGTGCCAGGGTCAGGAAGATTAGACTGTGATTTCTGACTCTTGTTATTCAAACCACTGCACTTTTCATCCATGAAGTTACTGCCACAAACACATCCATCCAGGAAACATGGTTACATCATTATTCCACTTGTAATGTTAAATGATGTATCTTAACTCTTATTCCTACCTGTTTTATGACAATTCAGGTTTCATATTGCAACATGAAAGTCATAAAATTCCTGATTACCCAATGATCTGTCTATATTAATAAAAAAAGAAATGATTTCAAATCCCCATTTCATTATACCTGTGCTGCAATTTTACTTCCTTTAAATGTAAACCCTAACAAATTCCATATAGAATCGTTCCAGCCATTTCCAGAACAAATTTACTCCAAGGTGAACTTAAATACAATCACAGTGGTACAATATATGAATTATTGACGGAAGACAATGAATAACATTCCTCTACAAATGAACCATAAAGGCACACCACAATTTGTTCCCAATACCTCCATATACAATTATAAACAATAAACAGACAATGTAGCACATTTGCCCCCAGGGTTGTAATATCTGTCAATTAAGGCATGACAAGTGACAGAGTACTCCCCAATCTAAATTGCCTGATGAAGGTTTCATTGTCACAATTAACAAAATAGTGCATATTATTGTTCAGTCCTGACCTCACATTCACCTGTACTGTCCATACATACAATGGACATCATGAATATTGAATAGTTAATGCTTTACAATGAATACAATATTCATTGAACATGTAGTAAGCAAGGCACATGTGGTTGAGCACAAAGGTATATTCCAATTAATGATTCATTTATATTAATGTAGCAAGTTGGATTATAAAACATCATTGTGCATGAAAGTCTGAATCCATTGAAGGGAGAAAATTTTTATCATTTAACACTGAATAATGTGAATTTTAATAAGATATCACGCTTTGAATGGACATCAGTGTGATGATTGCTCATACAAAACTTTTCATTTCATATTCAAAATATATTTTTGAAATAGTCTGTCTATACTTATAGCATATAAAGAGCACTTTTCCATGAGATTTTCTTAAAGGACGATTTTATTCCTTCAATTTGCCCCCCCCCCTCCACCACTATCGGGGTTGTAAGAAATATTCTGCATACCGAAATCCCTTCTATAGATGGACTATCTTATTAAAAACTATATGTGGTCGCATTTGAATAATACATGCTTATAAACCAAGAGCACCGCATAACGGGTGCCACGCTCGGCTACGAAAGCTTGTCAGATTTTTTTTTTTTTTAGAGGTCACAGTGACCTTGACCTAGTGACACAAAGCCCCCTACTGCGTCGCATTGAAATAAAATTTCTAATTATCATTTGGCATGTATAGAAATCATCTCCCTTGAAAGGTTATTACTTCCCTTGAATTTTGTCAAATCCAACCGGGGGTGGGGGGGGGGGGGTCTCACAGTCAATAATGACCATGTCAGACATCACTGACAACCAAGGCCTGTGGTTTAAAAGAGATCATAGCCAGAGTTGATCATGTATGGACATAAGTCCACAGGTATGTCATGTACATCAAAGAAATTATGATTATATCATTTAAAAAAAACTTTGACAAATCAATCATTTGGGTTATAAATAATCAAAATAATAAATCTGTACAGTAACTGTGAAAAGAACTTCAATTCTTGGTAAGGAAATATATAATATGAGATTTATAATTATATAAATTACTTCCCTTGAAAATAATTGTCTGTAACAAATCTCAATAACAATAACAATATTTTCAGAAGCAAATAATTAAGAGCCACTACCGTGACTGTAGATTCACCACTCAAAATGTGCAGCTCCATGAGATACACATGCATGCCAAATATATAAAGTGGCTATGTTCAATATTGAATAATTTTCTCCCTTTTAAAAGCTTATTACTTCCCTTAAATCTGTATTTTTTACCGTAGACCGTAAAAGATGACCTTGACCTTTTACCACAATGTGTTTGTCAGAAACACAATGCTGCCTACTGCGCCGCTTTGATTTATTTAACAAAAATATATATGGGCAGGTCAGATAACATTAAAAGCTTATTACTTCCCTTGACTTTGTTTTTTCGACCCTAGACCTTGAAGGATGATGTTCACCTTGAAATTTTACCACTCAAAATGTGCAGCTCCATGAGATACACATGCATGCCAAATATCAAGGTGCTATCTTAAATATTTAAAAAGTTATGGCCAATGTTAAGGTTTTAGCACGATGCCTACGGCGGACGACGAGCTGGCTATGACAATAGCTCGGGTTTTCTCCGAAAACAGCCTCGCTAAAATTAAAAAATAACTGCTTTAACCGTAATCAGATTTATGATAAAAAATAGATGTCACTTGTTAGCTTGTTGAGGTGCTCAAACCACTTGATCACTTGATTAAATAGGTGAGAATTCAGACGAGATGTTAGTTCCATGGTTGTTATATTCTTAAGTCCATTTATATTAATTACAAATTTAACAAGTACTTAAATGAGATCACATACCGGTACTTGTATTTGTAAATGGTGTCAACCATGCAAGAATACAAGAATCCAAACACTGATTTAAATTATTAAATAATTTGTAACACTTGATCAAGTGTTTATGCAGGAGATTAGATAATACAATGTGGTGCGTTTATACAGACTCTGAAGCTAAGAAATACTGAATTTCAATCTAAGATAACAAACAAATTTTTTACATTTTAAAGTTTGCAGCTTATCCACACGAATCCATTGTGTCATTCATGTGTATAAGCAAGAAACATACAGGTTATCACAAAAATAAAAGACCTTGCAATTAAATGTGTGTATAATTCTGATTTTCTATGAATTCACTCATAAAACTTTCTGTTCAAAATAAATCTGCTGTTTTTGTAATTCTTCATCATTTTTAACGAAATGGGTTTTTGTACTAAAAAAAAAACATGACAAATAAAAACAATTTAATTTCACTCGCGCAAGATTATTATTTCCATTTATTAAAATTCTTATTCTACCAACCAAAGCAAGCTATACAAAATGCTTAAACCTCATAGCCAAGACTGAGAGAGAAAATACTGGTGAATTTAATTTTTAAGTTTAAACACCTGAAAGTTTGAAAGTTGATCCTATAATTGCCTGTTTTACCTGAAACGCTGATTAAAATAAAACTTTAACATGAAAGATTATAAGCAAAATGCCAGAAAATTTGATATTTTGTAATTTTTGTTTTAATTACTATGCATTTTGATTAATGTAATTTCCTTAGGAGATTTCAATTATGTTTTACTTTACAATATGTTTCACGTGTTTACTTTAGTTCTTCAGCGACTGATTCTCTTTATTTGTGTGCACTCAAACTTAATAAATCAATCTCTTTCAGTACAAACCCATCAACTTCTATTTCACTCCACGTTTTTAAACACAATTATATCTTTAAAGTTAAATCCAGACAGAAAATTCACCACAACATCCCAACAATGGAACAAAAACAATTCCCCGCACAAAGAATTGATCAGATTTTCTTTTCCAATAAAGCACAGAATTTTCAATTAGCCTTGTAAAGGTGTGTATGCGCGTGTGTAACCAATATCCAACAAATGCATTTGAGAAGTCTATCAATACCACTAAACTAAACTGTCAACACACATTTACAAAGGCTAAAATTATCTGCCACACAAATTCCAATGTTATGATAACACACTATTGACTGTCATATCTGTAATTTCCAGCCAGTCACCCGCCCATTCAGTACAGGTAAATTTTGTACCTCTACTGTGGCTTAACATGTATGCTGTGAGCCACCAATAAGGGCATACATCATTTGTTAATCCCGCCAGGTGATATAGCACAAGGGAGGCTATTCATAATTGCTTAGCAAGGACTGGGTAAATGATGAATTGTGTCCCTTTTTATGCATTTTTTTTTCCATTACTTTTTACAAACTTCTAAACACCATTATCCCTTTCCCTCTCAGAAGCGAAGAGCCTATGTGGAAACATCATAAAACCAGAACAGCCTGCGAGTAACTCGCAGTCTGTTCAGGTTTTATGCGATTTGCTGCTCATCAGTAACAAAGGGTTGGAAATGAAGCCTTTAAAACTTGAATCTAGTAAGAAAGGTCTTTTACTAAAATTAACTTTTTCGAGGATTACACATGCGTCAAAATACGTATATAAGGGGTAAAGGGCTAAATAAGATGTCATTTCAAGTAAACCATACAATATATTTTCTCAGTTCTCCTGTTTTACAGGTAAACAGTTATTATATATAGTAACAACTAGACAGTTCCATGTATGCACCAGCTCAGTCATCATCATAGATGACTTGCAATTCTTGCAAATGTGACATTTATCATGACTTTGATTACCACAATGTGATAATAATTGATTATATCAATAAAAGTATGCCTGCATAGCTATAACAGTCTAACCTTTCTATAAAGACCACTCAAGGGATTTGGTCGTTGTGGTCTTTGTTCACAGGTGGTCTTTATTCCCAGGGTCGATTGAATTTTTGCAAAATATGCTAGTAGTATTTTAACAGGTACCTTATCTATGTATGTGCTCTTTTGTTTAAATGTTTGAATACTTATGCATGTATAATAAATAAAGGATTAAAAACACAGTTTTGTTTTTATTATTTCCTTTCCCTTATGTTTTTATTATTTATTTCATTGATCATATACATTTATAAATAATTATTGACATACATGTATATGTACATGTAATTCAGAATGTTCTGGATTTGAGTTTTGCCTACACCAAGATCACTAGCCACTCGTCTACAACTGTGTCCTTTAACAAACTAATGACCGCAAAGCGTTCTTCCAACATCAAGAACATACGCTTGGAAGCCATGAGGGTTAAATTGAACTGATTACTTGTCTATAATCTATACATGTCTTATCAAGGAGAAATGTAAGAAGGGAATGGCTATCAAAATGTTTGTTTTTCAGGCATCGTAATTGATATAAAATGTTAATTTTCTTAATGAGTTGATGAAAGCCCCAAACTTGTCTTTGATATTTTCAGCAATTAGTACATTAATCGCTAGTCACTTTAATACAAAGGCAATATTTTTACACTTTTGACAAACTGTCAAATGCATAAAAGAAGCAGGCAACTACCAATAAGCAATGCGTGTTAAATAAACAAACAACTGCTATCTAGTGCAATAAACTGTCACTTGCCAATATTTCCATAGCGACCGACGAGTCCACTGGTAAGATGTGTATCACGTGACTACACAGCGTCATGGCGGCCATTTTTTTTTAAAGTTGCAAAATCGTTGATTTTTATGATTGCAGTGGTCGTTGTAAGCTATCAAAATGGACTTTTGGGAAAGTAAAAGGGCGGTCTTTGGTCTATGTTCGCAGGTGGGCTTTATTCGCAGGTTCAATATATAGCGAAATCGTTCGGGAGGAAATCGGTGTGGTCGTTATTGACTGTTGGTCGCTATTAACAGGCGGTCGCTCGGGCAGGTTGGACTGTACTTTCAATAAACTTATAACAGTGTCATGCAATATTTTGTTCAATGCTACACCTGCGTTATTATTGATTGCACCAATAAAATTACGCATGCATGGTTTCAATATAGCTTTGAATAAACTTATTATTATAACAGTTTTCGCACAACAATTTCATTGATTGCAATAAAAGGCAGTTAAAGTGTTTGAAAGTAGCTACAAGATAGTGAGGCCAATTTAATAATTATTTAATTGTGGGGGTTTTCACAAATAACATGATTTAACAATATCTTGGGGAAAGCTTTCTTAAAAGAGAGTGGAACTTTTATTTATGTTTATATTTATGCCAAAGTTGATTCCCATAGCTTTTTAATGAAGGTGTTTTATTATACAAATACAAATTTATGTTTTACAATTGCTTGATTTCTATAAACATGTGTAAGATGATATAAGTTGGAAAATATTTTGATCTCATGTTAATACCATAAAGTATGAGCTTGTATGGGTATTGAAACCAAATCATTTCAATAAGAGACCGATATACAAACAATGTTGCTTAAGTCATTTATAAATAATTTTCATTAATTGTAATTTTATAATTATTGTTTGTAAGCATGTAGACATTAATGATGACATTGTTGGTTAGTTTAAAACAAGCAAAGGTTAAAAATAGCAAAAAATCATCTTGAAATTCTTTTATGGGATGCATCAAAATGACTTGACAGAGATATTGCTTTTTGCATAATGCGTCAACCGTGTTATGTCTTGCAGTTCTATTTAAAAGTATCTTGTTTTTTTATTAGTTGTTATTTTTTAGTCATTTTCCAATCTGTTGCATACCAGCTTTTAATAACGATTTTGTTGAGTGTGATTTTGCAATGTATTATATAAATAGGAATTGTATACAAACACTTATAGTTTGATGGCTCAATGGCCTCATTGTGTACCAGTAAACTACTGGTAATAAGCAAGGAATTCTAACCCATTTATATTATTACCAGGCATAAATGGGTTAAAATCAGTTGAAACAAGGGGCCATTGTTAGTGGCCCCACTTTGCACTGTTTAGTGGGAACATTTGAACTTGCAGATAACACAAGCTTCAAGTAATCAGGCACATATGTTAATTGAAATCTAGTTTCTTCATTGCAAAAAGCTATTTAACTCCATATTGCAACTCGGTGCAATACATTTTGTGTATTGCAATTCGGTATAATAGACTGAAAATTGCAGTCAATATATTCTGCAAGCCATTAGTTGATGGAGTTAGTTTCTTTAAACAAATGCCTTTGTGCTCAGCATTGCTTAAAGCGGCACCTTGTGATAAACTGGCAACTGTTTAGTGGGAACATTTGAACTTGCAGATAACACAAGCTTCAAGTAATCAGGCACATAATGTTAATTGAAATCTAGTTTCTTCATTGCAAAAAGTTATTTAACTCCATATTGCAACTCGGTGCAATACATTTTGTGTATTGCAATTCGGTATAATAGACTGAAAATTGCAGTCAATATATTCTGGAAGCCATTAGTTGATAGAGTTAGTTTCTTTAAACAAATGCCTTTGTGCTCAGCATTGCTTAAAGCGGCACCTTGTGATAAACTGGCAACTTAAAGGGGCCGTCCAACAGATTTTGGCATGTATTAAAGCATGTCATTAAATCTTTATATTGATAAATTTAAACATTTGACCTAAAAATCTACAGTAAAAAAACAAGAATATAATTTAAAACAAGGGCTGTTTGTAAAACATGCATGCCCCCCATATGGGCTGTCCGTTGTAGTGGCAGCCATTGTGTAATACATTTTTTGTCACTGTGACCTTGACCTTTGACCTAGTGACCTGAAAATCAATAGGGCACATCTGCGAGTCACGATCAATGTACCTATGAAGTGTCATGATCCTAGGCAAAAGCGTTCTCGAGTTATCATCCGAAAATCATTTTACTATTTCGGGTCACCGTGACCTAGACCTTTGACCTTGTGACCTCAAAATCAATAGGGGTCATCTGCAAGTCATGATCAATCTACCTATGAAGTTTCATGATCCTAGGCGTATGCGTTCTCGAGTTATCATCCGAAAACCATTTTACTATTTCGGGTCACCGTGACCTTTACCTTTGACCTAGTGACCTCAAAATCAATAGGGGTCATCTGCGAGTCATGATCAATGTACCTATGAAGTTTCATGATCCTAGGCCCAAGCGTTCTTGAGTTATCGTCTGACAACCACCTGGTGGACGGACAGACCGACAGACCGACCGACATGAGCAAAGCAATATACCCCCTCTTCTTCGAAGGGGGGCATAAAAAGGAAAAAAAAGTAACTCTCAACTGGGCTTGAACCACTGATCCCTGGAGTCCTGGAGTAAAAAGTATCCCGCCTAGACCACCCGACCATCCATGCTCATGCTTAGAGCAGATGTATTTTCTACCTATATAAGCAATCCTCATAGTTTCCCAAAATATACAACAACAGAACTTACCAAATTATTCAATCGTTTCGCGTAGCACAACCCTTGATCATTTTCAGGTTTTCAAATCGTCAAAAGATGCATATAATGGATATTTAAGAGCATGGTAAATGGTAAGTATTACTGTTTCCTCAAAAATATAACAAAAACGAAAATTTGCGAATCTGAAACAACTTTTTTCAATTTTGTCAATTTATCAACCTGTTGGACAGCCCCTTTAAGGTCTACAGATAAAAATCAGTTGTACATGTATGACATCATAAACTTAAAACATTTTAAGATACAAGTATTACACTTACATATGACAGTTCCTGTCAAACTCTTATATTCAGTAACTCTGTTGGTAAAACAGTAATAATTATCTCTAATGGTTAACAAATGTATTTCCCATTGTGTGTTTGTGTTGTAGGGATGTTAAAGGTTAACAGCCAACAAAGGGTGGATGGAAGACAAAGCAATGTTAAGATGACGATGTAGGATCATCACCTGATTAAAATAGTTTTTGAGCTTTTATTACAAAGATATCTAAAGAAATTAGCCTATAATACTAGCACCTTCTCTAATTTGAGCCAGATTGTCGTCAATTTGGCCATGATTTTTAAACAAGAGGGCCATGATGGCCCTGTATCGCTCCACTGTTTTTTTATGCGAAAAAAACGCGCAATGCGCATGGGTTGAAATGTACTCAAGCATGTGACTTTCTCTGTCTATCCCTCGTTAACCCTTTTACCAAACGACACATTTTGGACTTTCCCAATTTGAAAAAGGTTGCAGACGACAATTAAATTGTAATGGAATATTAAGGAAATAGTCAGGTAGGGTAGAAATAATTGTGATAAAAGGAGAAATTGCTCATCTTGAGCAATTTCTCATAATTTTTTATAAAGTCGTCAGCTATAAACCCGTAAAATCCTGTTGGTGTTTGGTAAAGGGTTAATAATCTCTGGTTCCTTCTTAGAGCCTTTCACACATTTATAACAAATACAATAGTAGCATCTTTCTTTGTAAAGAATCATCTCAAACAAGGGCTGTTTGTAAAACATGCATGCCCCCCCATATGGGCTGTCAGTTGTTGTAGCAGCCATTGAGTGAATACATTTTTTGGCACTGTGACCTTGACCTTTGACCTATTGACCTGAAAATCAATAGGGGTCCATCTGTGAGTCATGATTAATGTACCTATGAAGTTTCATGATCCTAGGCGTAAGCTTTCTTTAGTTATCATCCGGAAACCATTTTTTTGTGTGAAGTCACCGTGACCTTGACCTTTGACCTAGTGACCTGAAAGTCAATAGGGGTCATCTGCGAGTCATGATAAATGTACCTATGAAGTTTCATGATCCTAGGCGTAAGTGTTCTTGAGTTATAATCCGGAAACCATTTTTCTAAGTTGAGTCACCGTGACCTTTGACCTAGTGACCTTAAAAATCAATAGGGGTAATCTGCGAGTCATGATCCATGTACCTATGAAGTTTCATGATCCTAGGAATAAGCGTTCTTGAGTTATCATCCAGAAAACATTTTACTATTTCGGGTCACAGTGACCTTGACCTTTCACCTGAGAATCAATAGGGGTCATCTGCGAATCATGATCAATGCAACTATGAAGTTTCATGATCCTAGGCATAAAACGTTCTTGAGTTATCATCCCGAAACCATTTTACTA
The DNA here is from genome assembly GCF_020536995.1 of Dreissena polymorpha. Taxonomy (NCBI): domain Eukaryota; kingdom Metazoa; phylum Mollusca; class Bivalvia; order Myida; family Dreissenidae; genus Dreissena; species Dreissena polymorpha. Next base: position 49,509,926 of record NC_068361.1, on the reverse strand, counting down.
TTTCCGGTCACCTTGACCTTGATCTTTGACCTAGTGACCTGAAAATCAATAGGGTTCATCTGCGAGTCATGATCAATGTACCTATCAAGTTTCATGATCATAGGCATAAGCGTTCTTGAGTTATCATCCGGAAAACATTTTACTATTTCGGATCACCGTGACCTTGACCTTTGACCTAGTGACTTCAAAATCAGCAGGGGTCATCTGCGAGTCATGATCAATGTACCTTTGAAGTGTCATGATCCTAGGCCTAAGCGTTCTTGAGTTATCATCCAGAAACCATCTGGTGGACGGACATACGGATGACGGACGGACTGACATGTGCAAAACAATGAACACCCTCTTCTTCGAAGAGGGGCATACATATAATTAACAACCCACACATCCCTTAGACCAACAGGCCTGAGAATATTATGATAATCTAAAGATTATTTCTTATATTTATAAATGTATTTAATTAAGTAATACCTGTAGGATACCTGTAGGATGATTTTGGGCTCTGTGGTAAGGACTCAAGTCCTTTTTAAACCCCTCTTCTTATCGACGTCTTATGGTACTGTATCCGTATGTGTTCTCACAACTAATAAAAATAGCCCTTATTCAGTAAAAAATAGTTCCTTAAGTATGGTAAAGAATGAATGTCCTTTTGACAAACAACAGTTGTGATCACTAAAACTTTTACACTATGTCCCCATTCCAATGTAGATCAATCCTGCTCTTGAATTCTAATACATTCTTGGCATACATATGACTTCTAAGATCAATTCATATATTAAGAAAATTATAATATGATCAGAAATTTGAGCAATTGACAATCATATCTTCACAATTCATGAGTCACAATTCACAAATGGAACAATGAATCATTAGTTATTAAAGGGGCCTTTTCACAGATTTTGGCATTTTTTAACTTATTCATTAAATGCTTTATATCGATAAATGTAAACATTGGATCGTAAAAGCTCCAGTAAAAAATCAAGAATAAAATTAAAAAAAGGAAAAGAACATTGCCCGGAACAGGTTTCGAACCAGTGACCCCTGGAGTCCTGCCAGAGTCCTGAAGTAAAAACGCTCTAGCCTACTGTGCTATTCCGCCGAGTACACGTACTTGACGTATTTTATACCTTATATAAGCAATCTTCGTAGTTTCACAAAATTTAACGACAAAAACAGAACTCTCCAAATTATTCAATCGTTTCGCGTTGCAACGCTTTATAATTTTTAGGTTTTAAAATCGTCAAAAGATGCATATAATGGCTATATTAGACCATTGTAAATGTTCAGTATTACTGTTTCCTCACAATTATCATAACTAAAACGAAAATTTGCGAATCTGAAACAACTTTTTTCAATTTTGTCAATTTACCAAAGTGTGAAAAGATCCCTTTAAAAAGCAGCATATAGACAGTTAAGAAATTAATTCCAACACCTTCTCTTGGATACAAAGTTTAAGTTTACAATGCAGAATCATATATTGACTTTTATGGAAATAATTATGTTCATGGAAGTTGTGTTTTAAAATTAATAAGATATTATTAAACTGGTTTAAACACTACAAAAAAGACATTAAATAAACATGTCATCCGAAATTTTTTTGATCCGGATATATGGTCACTTTCGACATATTTAAATAAATCCCGACTTTTTTCAGTTTATAAGAAAAACATTCAGAACACATGTTCTTACTTCAATTCCTTTGTAAGCAGTCACCATCTGATCTAAAATGGCACTAAATGGCAGGGTTTTATCTCATGTTTACAAGATGTTGTTGTTGTTGTTGGTCACAGCCACACGGCCGCAGTAATCTCCCCTGGTAAACGTCATTGAGCGCATTCGGCATACATACCCGTGTAAAATTGTTTTGCTTACCCTATGTAACCCGAGTAACTCGGGTAACGGATTTAGTCCGAACGCTTATGGAGTAATTCAAGATGGCAAACCCCGACAGTAGAAAGATAAATAAATAGGTTTTATCAAGTAAAGTCAAGCTTGCTAGATTTTCATCCAAATAATAACATTATTTCATATTTTATCTATCTGTTTCCTTTCTCGTCAACCAGGTCAGCCATTTTCCCGCTTCTTGTTGGAAGAAGAAGTATATTCGGACAGTCTTACCCGGCTTCCCGGCTCCGTGAGGTGGGTAGCAATCGAGTGACTCGCGCACCATAACCAGGGTAACACGAGTAATACTCGAGCATTACCCGGGTTAACTCGTGTTAGCTCGAGTTAGTATGCCGAACGCGCTCAATATGTTCAGTTTTGTGACCTCCCGGGACAGGGTCAAATTTGAGCCCTGGGGAATAATTTGAACAAATTTGGTAGAGAACTATTAGATATCACAACATACCAAATTTAGTAGCCCTAGGCTCTATAATTCAGAACAAGAAGATGTTTGAAGTTTGCACAAAATAGGCCTTATTTAAGCATATGTTCATTTTTGTGACCCTGGGGCAAGGTCAAATTTGTTCCCAGGGGCATACTTTGAAAAAACTAAGTAGAGAACTATTAGATGTCACTACCTACAGGCTTTTTCCGCCCTATGCCACGGGTCCGAAATTCGGCCCCATTCCCAATGCAAATCTGGTTGTTTTTTTCTCAATTGAAAAAAAAAATTCCCAATTCAAAAAAAAAAAATTTTTTTTTTTTTTTTTTTTTTTTTTTTTTTAACCTTTAAATATGTAAGTTAACCTGATCCGGTGTAGAAAATAGAAAGTATTGCATAATTTAATTATCTGTTGCATTGAATTTGTTTTTAAAAACAATAAAATATGTTAATGATTATTTAAGACTTTCCTTATTTTCCTCAAAATCCGGCGCTTCGCGCAATTTTTTTCACCTAAAAAAAGACCAGGCCTTTTCCCCAAATTCAGATTAAAAAACGTGCACTTATCACACATGTTCATAATATTTTGTAAAATTTTAATAATAAGTTATCAAAAAAGTCGTTATTTACCAGTTAACGGCTTCTTTGAACTATAAGAAACACTATGTACATGCGATAATCTTTCCCAATTGAGCAAATTTTGCGATTAATTTTTTTCCCAAAATGGGGGTTTTCACGACGCAGATTCCCAAAATTCCAGTGTGGCGTTTTCCCAAAATGGAGCGGAAAAAGCCTGGACCTACCAAATTTGATAGAAATAGGCCCAATGGTTATGGACAAGAAGATTTTTATAGTTTGCACAAAATGGGCCCAATATAAGCATATGTTCAATTTTGTGACCCCTGGGGAATGGTCAAATTTGATCCCAGGGGCTTAATTTGAACAAACTTGGTAGAGGACTATAAGATGTCATTACATACCAAATTTGGTAGCCCTATGTCATACGGTTATGGACTAGAAGATTTTTAAAGTTTGCACAAAATAGGACATATAAGCAAATTTTCTATTTTTTGACCCCCAGGGCGGGGTCATATTTGACCCCAGGGGCATAATTTGAACAAACTTGGTAGAAGACTATTAGATGTCACTACATACAAAATTTGGTAGCCCTAGGCCCAATGGTTATGGACAAGAAGATTTTTAAAGTTTTCACAAAATAGGCCTTATATAAGCAAATTTTCAATTTTTTGACCCCCCCCCCGGGTTAGGGTCAAATTTGATCCCAGGGGCTTAATTTGAACAAACTTGGTAGAGGACAATAAGATGTCACTACATACCAAATTTGGTAGCCCTTGGCCCAATGGTTATGGACAAGATTTTTAAAGTTTTCACAAAATAGGCCTTATATAAGCAAATGTTCAATTTTTTGACCCCCGGGGCAGGGTCAAATGTGACCCCAGGGGCATAATTTGAACAAACTTGGTAGAAGACTATAAGATGTCACTACATAGCAAATTTGGTAGCCCTAGGCCCAATGGTTATGGTTTAAAAAAAAAATAAAGTTTGCACAAAGTAGGCCCTATATAAGCAAATTTTCTATTTTTTAACCCCCCCGGGGCAGGGTCAAATTTGACCCCAGAGGCATAATTTGAACAAACTTGGTAGAGGACTATAAGATGTCACTACATAGAAAATTTGGTAGCCCTAGGCCCAATGGTTATGGACAAGAAGATTTATAAAGTTTGCACAAAATAGGCCTTATATAAGCAAATTTTCAATTTTTTTACCCCCCGGGGCAGGGTCCAATTTGACCCCAGGGGCATAATTTGAACAAACTTGGTAGAGGACTATAAAATGTCACTACATACCAAGTTTGGTAGCCCTAGGCCCAATGGTTCTTGACAAGAAGATTTATAAAGTTTGCACAAAATAGGCCTTATATAAGCAAATTTTAAATTTTTTGACCCCCAGGGGCAAAGTCAAATTTGACCCCATGGGCATCATTTGAACAAATTTGAGGTTCACCACAGGAACATTCCTGAGAAATTTCATCAGAATTGGACCAGTAGTTTAGGAGAAGAAGATGTTTTAAGAAAAAGTTAACGCACGGACGCACGCACGCACGGACGCACACACGACGGACACAGGACCATGACATAAGCCCCGCTGGCCTTTGGCCAGTGGAGCTAAAAATAAGACTAATCTGAAATTGGCTTAGTTGCTTCGAACACTTGTTAGTGGTGATTCATTCCCACAAATCCCCTTAAAAATATGCTTGTTGATTGTCATTCAATAACAAGGCCCAGTTACTATCACCTCATAACAATCTACTAGTTTATTAGCATGGGACAAATAGGGCCCATCCACTAAAAGTGACTCCCATGTGACCTCCTCTACCCACTGCGATATCATACACAAGTGCTACAAACGAATCAGACAATGTCCAATCCAAATTCTTTTGTTTTTTCTTAAATAGAAATTTACCAATTAATGTGTGTAAGAAAAAGTCATTTTAACCACGAAATTTAATGATGAGGAAAATAAATGTTTTCACAGTATTTGTTGGAGGAACATTATTTTGTGTATATGTGTGGTATTATCATATTTATCTGCAGAGGCAAAATCCATGCAATAAGCTTAAATAAATAGGTTAACACTAAACAATTTAAACAAGAGATTGCCAAGCAATATTGTCCCCTAACGGTGAAACTCCATCATTGTCAGATTTTTTTATTTATTTGTTGCCAAAGCAACCAGAATTCTCGACGTAGGAACAAAATGAAATGACGTGCATTATGTCCATATTGCCATCTATCAATGCTTCAAGTTTCACGAAAAAATATTAAGAACTTTTTAAGTTATCACAGGATCCAGAAAAGTGTGAAAGACTCACAGACTCACGGACTGACGGACACACAGAGCAAAAACCATAAGTCCCCCCCCCCCCCCCCCCCCCCGGTGAAACCGGTAGGGAACAACAAGCCGATTGCGACCTACCTGAAGGGCATGAGACCTGATTCTGTGAACAGGAAGAATTGCTCCAGTGCACGTTGGTGGAATTTATTGACGGCTGTGGAACAAACATCACACTGGGCCCTTGCAGAATACACCCTGTGTAATTCCTTCCAACAAACAACTCTGTACTGTTGGAGAAATCCACTTTTGAGAGAAACTTCCTAAACGTACTGTTTGATACAATCTCACTAAATTTCACTGCCCCTCTGAGGTAAATGTTTAAGTACACGTTGCCTAGGTATTTTAACGTCTGTACAGTCCACCAGACATTGTTATTCAAACTGCTGCCTAAAATAATCCCTGATTGCTCCAAACCCACCGACCAATTAAACACTAGTCGGCCATTGTCGATGCTAAGTTTAAGGGAGTCTTTGGTCTGCGCATTTTCTTGGTACATAAGTTCACCACTGTTACAAGTTCGAAACGATAACTCTGTTAGTGCTCCATCTTTGGATATGTCCCACGTGGACTGTGGCAGAACGACAACAGAGGCGTTTTCTTTGGCAAAGTATCCATACTGGCCCACTGGCAGAGTCTGTGCATGCAATTCCACAGACAATACAACTGAAAAAAAGTTGAAAATCTAAAGTTAAGAAAAGTTATATATGCCTTAATTTCCAAAGGGGTGCCCCTTTTCCTGATTTTCCAAAAAGGGTAGCCCTATGTCTGAATTTTCAGTTAAAAAACACCCCCTGTATCTTAATTAATTAAACAACCAAACCAATTGCCTAAGGTTGCAGTGGTGTAGTGGATATGGTGTCTGCCTAATGATCGGTCATGGGTTCGATCCCCACTGTGGGAGTGTTCTTTTGATTTCCCCCATAGACACCAAGTACTGGTTCTAGTCCCACGAAACGGACTGGAGAGCTTTTCAAATAAGCCATAGGATTTCTACGCAATCATGCTAAAATAAATAGGTTTAAACTAAACCTTTTGCCATCTGTGTCCTTGTGCCTTTACACAATCCTAACACTAGGCCTGCACCATACAAAATAAATAGAATAACAGTGTTCGACTCTCTACCTAAAAAATGTAGGAGTTCTTAAAGACTACCGGGAGACCAAAAATCAGACACTTATTTATATACCATATTGTTTATAAATGTTTGCTTTAATATATAACCTTGAGATGTGAGTTAAAAACCATGATCAAAGAAGTCAGCTTAGTTAATAATCACATCGCAATGGTAGTTTGAATATTCTAATTATGTTAAGGAAAAAGTAAATCAAAGCAATAGTTTTATTCAAAGACGATTTTGACGGACTTCTTTGACACAAAAGCAAGGAGTCCGTGTCTCATTTCTAAGAGTCTCGGACTCACGGACCTGTCAGTGTTCAACACTGCATAAATACGTATAAGTGTGTTTCAAAATCACCAAAAGATAATGCCCACCCATCCCAAACAAAAATCCTGAATACACCTGATATATTTGTTTAATTATTATATTCATAAATAAATTGTGTTTGGGGTTTCTCAAAGTATCTTTTATCAGTTTTGGATTCCTCTAACTATTCTTTCCTGAAATCAATGTGAATGACATGTCCGTTGTTTACATAAAACATTAACAGTAGGAATTTGTTTTTCCAATCAATACCACTAAAACGGAATCTATTATGACGATTTGGCAATGTTATATTAACCTGGGTTAATAACATGCTACTTCACTCATCCATTCATATCATTTTAATTGATATCGAAATTAACTAATAACTTAGACCAACACTTAATAAAAGCACCTTTGCATTAAGTTCAACTGATATAATACAGGGTAGGTATACTTTCCTCTTTTGGAATCAAATTGTTCTTAAGCTAAAATTTACATTATAATTATGTAAGCCTATTATAGTTTTAAAAATTCAGAAATTACCTTAAAACTGAATTTACAAACTTAAATAGTATTTTTTTTATATTACCCTTTGCATAATTAAACATTCCAGTAGTTTTCTTCAATAGTTTTTAGAGGCCACGCTGCCCTGTTCAGCCCCTTCCCCGCCCCCTATTTTAAAGTCTCTTATTACATGTAAAAGTAAATTAACTTTTAGGCAGTAAAAACTTTTTTCACAGATAGGGTTTTGTATATATTACATTTATAAAAAATATTTGTATATCTTTTAATATGTAATTACAATCATTAATATACATATACTTGTCAATACACTGCAAAAGTATTAAGCAAAATATGCTCCTTGTAAGGAAATAACAATCCAGTTTATACCATAATTACTCTTAAGTTTGCGGATACTATAAGTTTTCGAACACCCCTTTTTCTTGCCAAATTAACTAATTTTTGTTACCGTAATCAAAATTTTCAGATCTACGGGTCAATAATTTATGGTTCTAAATTTTCGGACGGTACATTTTACAATGCTTTTTAACCAGATTTCCTCCCCGTTTCTTCTTATATGGTCATCATGCGTTTTTATTACCGGATTAAGGTCATAAAACCTAGAAGGTGAATGCCTTGCGTCAATGGACCATATGAATTGCGTAATTGGGTAAAAAAACATGTATATGGGTAATAAAAAATGGTTTCACCGCAAAGAGATAACTGTGACAAATAATAAACGCTTCAGAGAATAATGCACCCTTATGTCTCAGTTACTATACAAACAATTGAAGGTGTTAGACTACCACTTACGAACAAACAAAGAATTCATACTACATTAAGTTTGCTGCTTTTTATTTTAGTGCATTAATAACAGTATCTGTAAATCAAAGGCTCATCTTTGAACCCGTTGGTCAAAAAGAGCATTGGAGTAACTTTCTGAACAAAAGAGCACAAGAAATGTTTTGTCATTTTAAGTGCAAATATATGTAAAAAAAATTATGCACTACGGCGTGGTATTTTTAACAAGCATGTGATATTAGTCGTTAATACAATCGACGTTTTACATGTTGCAAACCGACATCTGATTGTCAATGCAATATTTTAGTCTATCTCTAAATATTCGACACCTGTATTTTTTTAATATTTTTAATTTTTGGACATAAACATAAAAAAAATTAGTGTCAGAAAACTTAGAGTAATTACAATAAACCACGCTCTGTGAAAAAGGTGCATGTGCTTAAAGTGTCATCTCAGGTAAGCTTGCGTAGCACAGGCTGATAAGGAATGACAAAGTCCACTTCTAGGGAGTAGCACAGGCTGATAAGGAATGACAAAGTCCACTTCTAGGGGCGTAGCACAGGCTGATAAGGAATGACAAAGTCCACTTCTAGAACGTAGCACAGGCTGATAAGGAATGACAAAGTCCACTTCTAGGGGCGTAGCACAGGCTGATAAGGAATGACAAAGTCCACTTCTAGGGGCGTAGCACAGGCTGATAAGGAATGACAAAGTCCACTTCTAGGGGCGTAGCACAGGCTGATAAGGAATGACAAAGTCCACTTCTAGGGGCGTAGCACAGGCTGATAAGGAATGACAAAGTCCACTTCTAGGGGCGTAGCACAGGCTGATAAGGAATGACAAAGTCCACTTCTAGGGGCGTAGCACAGGCTGATAAGGAATGACAAAGTCCACTTCTAGGGGCGTAGCACAGGCTGATAAGGAATGACAAAGTCCACTTCTAGGGGCGTAGCACAGGCTGATAAGGAATGACAAAGTCCACTTCTAGGGGCGTAGCACAGGCTGATAAGGAATGACAAAGTCCACTTCTAGGGGCGTAGCACAGGCTGATAAGGAATGACAAAGTCCACTTCTAGGGGCGTAGCACAGGCTGATAAGGAATGACAAAGTCCACTTCTAGAACGTAGCACAGGCTGATAAGGAATGACAAAGTCCACTTCTAGGGGCGTAGCACAGGCTGATAAGGAATGACAAAGTCCACTTCTAGGGGCGTAGCACAGGCTGATAAGGAATGACAAAGTCCACTTCTAGGGGCATAGCACAGGCTGATAAGGAATGACAAAGTCCACTTCTAGGGAATTTTTTGTTAGAAGGAGGTCTCTTCTTAGCAAAAATCCAGTAAACACAGAAAGTGTTTTCCTTGATTAGGCCATGCAGACTGCACAGGCTATCTGGGATTACACTTTACATGTACATTATTAAGCACCTTTTTCACAGAGCGCTACTATGATAATAATATCAGATTAATTCATTATGTCATAAAATAATTAAAAAAATTTATCTCAAAATGACTTGTGTCAAACAAATATCAACTCTTTTTCAGCTTTCTCCAACAAATAATTTTAAGTGAAACAGATATCAGGATTTTCATGACAATCAAGAGGTATTTGGGATTGCCACAACATGATCACAATTGTATACATAGCGGATCACATTACAGTATCACAGGACAATGGCCAGAGTGACTAATTTCAGTCGAGATAATATACCCATGTGCACAATAACAATGTTGTAAACCGTTTACATAACTATCTTCTACTGCACAGGAATGTAAATAATCCGTAAAATAGTAATTTAGATTTTAAAAGTGTACAAAGCTTATGTAATATCTAAATATATTAAACTTTTAAATAATACAAAATAATCTCATAGATTAAATCTTCAACAATACATGAATGTCAATAATGTGTAAAATAGTATTAATTAATTTAGATTGTATTATATACATGGCTTCTTCTTCCGATACAGCACTTCTACAAATTTGTGCCTGCATCTGCATATGAAGCTTGTGTAATATATTTAATATATTAAACATTAAGTATATTTTTTAAATTATCCCATTATAATTTTTGTAGAATTAGTTGTTTTCATATAACCTATCCCCTTAATCCCACTTATCTACTAGTGAGTACATTTTTTTAAAGTTTCAACATGTTTCTACCAATAGTCTCAGAAATGTAAACAACTCACCTAACAAAAGGTAAAATAGATTCCTGTCCCATCTCCAAAGCTCTGACACTTTTGGGACCCACATGATGTCATGATTTGACTTAACTCGTCGAATTAGGGGCTCCTCGAAAAGTCCCGTGGGTCACAACAAATGCACACCTTAACTGATACACCTTTCAATTTACATAAACAGTTTAACCCAATGGGTCACGTGACCTGATTTTGTATACGACTCTGCGTCTAAAAATAGCGCACAATTGATACACAGCGGGGTAGATTGTACTATGTCCAATCGTCTTGTTTGTTCTTTATCAAAAATCAATTGAACTTAGGGCCTTGGAATGCGCGGCATGTGTATTCAACCCGTGTCGATAAAGCAGGGATCAATCGCCTGTGACCGTTATAGTAAATAATGCTTACTCTAAATTACAGGTGTCGCGCAGGTAATTCAAGGGAGGGTACTCAATCATCTCGTGCCGGCTTGTAATTACGCATTGATGGTCAGTGCGGTGCAAATGTGCGTCCGGTGTTAAGTGGAAGTGTCTTTAGAAGTTTATTTTACACTTACATTTAAAAAGGCGTAAAATTGATTTATAGAAATTTAATAGAAAATTACGGACGTGAAGAACCAGAAATAAACTCAGAAATATAACATATAGTTCTTTAATCTATATATAAAAATATAGTTCATTATAAGTTGTATTCTATTATTTTGCGTACTACAGCATACGTAATAATGATTTCAATAATTTTATTATTTACAATAAGATATATACTATGTTACCGGTACATATAAATACAGAACAATGCAGAAATATTACTGTTTCCATAATAAAAATGAAATATATTTTTAAACTTAATAAATTTAAGTATATAAAAATATAATCATTTGTAGTTTGCTCTTTAATTTGATGATACATTGTGTTAACAACTTCAACGTAAAAACGTGTCCTTAAAGATTTTTAGCTCGGTTGTTTTCGGAGAAAACCCGAGGTATTGTCATAGCCAGCTCGTCGTCCGCCGTCCGCGTCGTTCTAAAACCTTAACATTTTGTTAAAAAGGTTTTGAACATTGGCTCTAAAATCAACCTACAACTTTGAAACTTCATATGAAGCTGCACCTTGATGAGTTCTACATGCCACGACCATTTTTGGGTCACTAGGTCAAAGGTCAAGGTCACTGTGACCTCTAAAAAAAATCTGACAAGCTTTCATCTATTCAAAACTAAACCCGCAGCCGAGCGTGGCAACCGTTATGCGGTGCTCTTGTTTATTCCAATAATGGATGTATACTTTTAAACAAAGTGTTTAACGTGAGATAGGAAGTCTACATGATGTTGTTTTCGTAGTGTTTCACAATCATCAAAGAGATAGTTGCAATGGCTTTCTACAAGTGGTGGCTTACTACAATTTGCGATGTAATAACTGTTATAAAAAGTGGCGACTGACACCGATCTGTACACTCACAGGCGAAACTCACCAACGAAACACAAGGTTTTATAAATGAGCCGCGTTCTGAGAATACTGGGCGTATTGCATGTGCGTAAAGTGTCATCCCAGATTAGCCTGTGCAGTCCGCACAGGCTAATCAGGGACGACACTTTCCGCTTTATTGGTATTTTTAGTTTCAAGGAAGTCCCTTTTTACCGAAAATCAAGTTTAGGCGGAAAGTGTCGTCCCTGATTAGCCTGTGTGGACTGCAAAGGCTGATCTGGGATGACACTTTACGCACATGCATTATGCCCAGTTTTCTCAGAACACGACACATATATTCCTGAATACGGGTCCATTCCAGGTCCCATAGACGAGAATTAAAGGTCTTGTCATTTCAACCATCTGCACATCGTCACAGAATGATATTATTATATTTCGTATGGGTTATTTTGATCGCGGAGCAAACGTTTGTTAGGAGTAATGTGATACTAGTGTAATACATGTTTTGCACTTGCGGTACGAGCTTGTGTTCAACTACAAAATTAAGTTTACGATCGACCCGCCTGCAATCGTATCAGTGTACATACACACAAGAATACTTTGCAGAGATAACTAATATTGTTCACACTTTCATATACACGTGCAGCACGGGGAAACCACAACCGCACGCAATCCAGTAGGGTCAGTGCGTCATGGGTGAATGGTTTTAATGCAACTTTTGATAAACAGTTAGGAAACAACAATGTACGTAATTTCCAGTTGTAATTTTTTGTAGCTGTTTTTGAGAAATTAGAATTATGAAAGTTATTACGAATGCTTACGAGTGTGTATTCAATATCCAAGTTTGTTGTGACAAGAGACCATAGGAACAACTGAATTCACTTTATTTGGTAACGTTTTGTGAACATATGTTTAAATGTTGAGAGATACTTCCCGCAACGTGAAAAGTATTGTGTAATAAAAACATAAGAATTTGCGATATTCTATCGTTTTACCATCCACAAAATTAATATAAAGACTGTGGCGAACTAAACAAATATTAGCATTTTATGCGATTGTTTTAGTTGAAAACAGATTTTACTGTATACAAAATCGAGTACCCCACTGCGTGTCGCGCACACAAAAAAACGTCGTTGAATCGAAGGTCAAGGATACAATTCAAGGTCATCATCAAATGTAAGAAATCAATGGTTAGAGCCTTTGTAAAACCTTTCTCACCAAAATGGCTTTAATTTAGTTTATTGTTTTACAATGGCAATTTTATTTGAAGTTATTCTGTAACTTTATTATATACAATTTACAGTAATATGGTATAAACTAATGTGTCATAACTGAACTAATGACCAAAACAGATAAATAATTTAAACGACAATGTTGCTTAAATGAAAAAAAAAATTGTAAGTTAAAAATCTGCAAAGAGCACTACAATACATACAATTCGATTAAATACGACGAACTAGAATAAGCATTAATAAGAACATACAAAACATCAATGTATTAGTGGAGAAGGGGCGTATAATGCTGTCCGGTAAGTACTAGTATGTACACACAACCAAAGACCACACCAAAATTGAAAATCTTTCATAATAGTTTGAAATTTAACCTTCATAAAAAATTCGTCCAAACTTTCGTGAGTCTAGTACGTTTATAACGTAGATGTGCTGTGACACAATCCCAGTCCCTACATAGTGAAACATCAGGCGCGAAAGGACCCTAAAAACTTCGAAAAAGACATTGATTAACTCATTTATGCCTAGAGCGCCTCGAAAAAAGACCTTGGCAAACAGCGTAGACCCAGATGAGACGCCGCATGATGCAGCGTCTCATCAGGGTCTGCACTATTTGCTTAAAGGAATTTCTGTAAGAAATATTCTAAATATAGAAATAAATATACTAGACATCCCTTATTTTGGAAATAAATTTATCCAATTAAGAAGGATGGGAGAGTCCACTAGGCATAAAGGGGTTAAGGGTGACTTAGCGGTTAACTTAATGTATGTGTTCAATCAATGTCATTTCATCAAAATGTTGGTGATGTTCCATTGTGTACACACCGGTCTTACTGACAATAACGTAGTGACGTCACCATCTATGTATAGAATGGGTGATGTTCTAAAATAGTTGTATAGTTCAACTGGTTGCATAGCAACAGGTCAGGCATTAGTGACGCCTTAGTGTGAAAGTTCTTCAAAACAAAACATATGGCGCATACAAGTTGTTGCGTTCGCCAAATTAACGATCGATTCTTGCACTTGACACGAACTTTTCTGTTTTAATTTATATCGTAAATTTTATACAAAATGCACTCATAGTTAAACAGTACAACATGCAACAAGAAACATCTTCAAAAAGATATTCGGTCTGATTTATAAAAAGGTTTCAAATTTATACTACACTAAATAATTAAATTATAAAACAAAAGTTTTAATTTTTACTTTTTCACTATGGTCAATTGCAGTATTTGTTATGTAGTGTATTGCATATTTATATAATTTTTAATTCATGTTTATACTGTTTATAACACAGTAAATTTCATAGTTCCTATGCACGTTTATATACTGATTTATGGTGGAATATGCAGAATATACGACATACAGGTAGTATCAACTACAAATATATATATACTTGTATATTCAAGCTGTACAATTGTGCTCGTCGATATAAATTATACAACACGAGAGCATATTATATATGTCCCCACATGTCATATTATATATGTTCCTACATGTCATATTACATTTTTAACATGAGTTTGTTCTTCAACATTGAAGTATATATGGTATGCGAGTAGTTGATCTAGGATTAATATTTGGTTGCTATCCACACCTTCAAATCACACATTTTTATCTCGTTGCTTTTTGTGAATGAGAAATATATCTGTCGATAATTTTCGAAAGTCATATTGAGTAATTAATAGTAAACGAGCAAACGTAGGTAGCATGTTCTGGCTTTCAGGGACGACTTCAACACAGGCTGACCGTGGACTGACCTTGGTATCCCGCGATACGGAATGTATTACGTTTAAAGACATTCACAATGTTGATTTTTTGTTGTTGTTTTTTTTTATGTTTTTTTTTCATGGAACGCTGGCTTACGCAGAACAAAATGTTGTTTAATGGTTGCCTCTCAATATAAAATGACATAACATGGCTTTTCGTATGTTAATTAGTTTATTCAACAGAACGGCAAAATAAATAATTGCACACTAAAAAACATATAAGTGCATGTAAGTCAATATAAAAATAATTGTTAAATGTAAGAACACACGCACTAAGAATACATGTTTTGGGGCACGCTAACGATAGATTCATTTAAATTGATTTTTTAGTGTAATTCTGCAAAACGAAATGCTGCATCCTCATAATTTCAATTCGGCAAATGCAATAGTAGAATTGTATTTAATTATTCGACTCTACTGGACGAAAATTTTGCCAACATTTTATTGACTGTTGATAAAGGTCAAGAAATGTCAATACATTGGCAAGACACCACGCCGAAAAAAACACATGCTATACTAGTCCAGTTTCTTTCCACTATCACTGACGGAATATTAATCATTCGTGAAACATCGATTTCTACGAATTGGATTTCATCTTCAGACTTCATAAGAGATGAAAGGGACATGTTCAAAGATTAGCAAAATGACCGTTGCAAAAAATATATCACAGATGAGCCAACACGAGAACACTTCAGATCACAAAAGGCCGACTTATGTCATACTTCTCGTTTTGGTGGGTATATTTGTCAGAACGATCAATGGAAGGGCGACACATGCCATAATTGTTTTAATCGGACCTTTTTTTTGTTGTTCTGACGAGTATATTGTTCAATCTACGGTGTTTGCGAGGTTGGGTGGTCTGGTTGCGTATTTGGGCACACCTTGCGACATGGGTTCAATCCCTTCCCCGAGCACATGTGAGTTCATATGAGTCCCCACCGGACAGGTAGATGGGGGTTTCCTCTGGGTTCTCCGGTAACACTTAAAAATGCAGCTATAATTCATAATTCCTTACAATTTTCGCAAGTCTTGTAAGTAAATTAGGTACGAGTTCTGAGTGCTTGTTTGAAAGTCGCCTTCACGCCGAAAGAACGACGCGTCATGATTCTCGTAAAGTCCCCTTTTTTCATTCTGGTGACTATATTTGTCGTTTATTCGTGTGCATAATGTGTGAGAATGCAAAAAATCACCCACAATATAATTATGTTGACTCGTGTCCTGACCGAGTTTCTCTGGGAGAGCGTTCCGTCGTGGGTAAATGCACGTTACATACACTGAGGAGCAAACTATGAGCAAAGAATAACGTAAGGCCAAAATGAGTTTGCTTCCACAAACATTTAAGAAATGGTGGGTAGGTACTGGTAGTTCAAACTTGTTTTCGTTAATTTTATGCTTAACACAATACGATTTTTTTACCACTTTTATATCGATGTTCAATACAATCTCTTAAATCTCTATACAACAATTTTCTTTAGAAGTACCAAAAAAGGCTAAGGATCGGCAGAACAAAGGGATCGGTCGGGTTCGTGGAAACAAACAAACGATTGGGTTCGTTGAAACAAACAATCGGTCAGTTAGTAGAAATAAACAATCGGTCGGGTTAGTGGAATCAAACAATCGGTCGGGTTAGTGGAAACAAACATTCTGTCGGGTTAGTGGAAACAAACAATCTATCGGGTTAGTCGAAACAGACAATTGAACGGGTTCGTGGAAACAAACAATCGGTCAGGATAGTGGAAAAAAAAAACAATCGGTCGGGTAAGTGGAAACAAACAATCGATGGGGTTAGTGGAAACAGACAATCGGTGGGGTTGGTGGAAACAGACAATCGGTGGGGTTGGTGGAAACAAACAATCGGTCGTTTAGTAGAAAGAAATAATCGGTCGGGTAAGTGGAAACAGACAATCGGTCGGGTTAGTGGACACAGACAATCGGTTGGGTTAATGGAAACAAACAATCGATCGATTTAGTGGAAACAAACAATCGGTCGGGTTAGTTGAAAAAGACAATCGGTCAGGTTAGTGGAAACAGACAATCGGTCGGGTTAGTGGAAACAAACAATCTGTCGGATTAGTGGAAACAAACAATCGGTCGGGTTTGTGGAAACAAACAATCGATAGGGTTAGTGGAAACAGACAATCGGTCGGGTTTGTGAAAACAAACAATTGGTCGGGTTAGTGGAAACAGACAATCAGGCGGGTTTGTGAAAACAAACAATCGGTCGGGTTAGTGGAAACAAACAATCGGTCGGATTAGTGTAAACAAAAAATAGGTCGGGTTTGTGGAAACAAACAATCGATCGGGTTAGTGGAAACAGACAATCGGTCGGGTTTGTGAAAACAAACAATCGGTCGGGTTAGTGGAAACAGACAATCAGGCGGGTTTGTGAAAACAAACAATCGGTCGGGTTAGTGGAAACAAACAATCGGTTGGGTTAGTGGAAACAGACAATCGGTGGGGTTGGTGGAAACAGACAATCGGTCGGGTAAGTGGAAACAGACAATCGGTGGGTTAGTGGAAACAGACAATCGGTCGGGTTAGTGGAAACAAACAATCGGTCGGGTAAGTGAACACAGACAATCGGTCGGGTTTGTCAAATCAAACAATCGGTCGGGTTAGTGGAAACAAACAATTGATGGTTTTAGTGGAAACAAACAATCGGTCGGGTCAGTGGAAACAAGCAATCGGTCGGGTTAGTGGAAACAATCAATCGGTCGGGTTAGTGGAAACAAACAATCGGTCGGGTAAGTGAAAACAAACAATCGGTCGGGTTAGTGAAAACAGACAATCGGTCCGGTTAATGGAAACAGACAATCGATCCGGTAAGTGGACACAAACAATCGGTCGGGTTAGTGGAAACAAACAATCAGTCAGGTTAGTGGAAACGAAGAATCGATCGGGTTAGTGGAAACAAACATTCGATCGGGTTAATGGAAACAAACAATCGGTCGGGTTAGTGGAAGCAAACAATCGGTCGGGTTAGTGGAAACCGACAATCGGTCGGTTTAGTGGAAACAAACAATCGGTCGGGTAAGTGGATATAAACAATCGGTCGGTTTAGTGGAAACAGACTACTTCTTGTGACGCCTCGCAAACGTTTCGATATCTGACAAAAAGACTGCATTAAAAAGACCTACGAATTGTGTATGATTTATGAGAAAATCCATGCTACGTTACCGACCATTTGTGGCACAATTTTTTTATAAAATACCTTGTTCACGTCTTCACTTTTTATATTGGTCATTGGATTCAAATAACAAGTATAATCACAGTAAAATGTTTGGTTCGGTCTTTTTAGGACAAAAGCCTCCCTTGTTGAGATTTCCTTTAGATACAATGCCCGAGTAGTGTTTAACGTTCACATGTTCACAATGCAGTGCCTTTAGAAACAATTGTTTTTCAGCGGTGGCATGCGTAACTCCTAAACGAACGCTAAATTGTTTTGCTGTCTAAATACAACATGCGTATATAACAGTGCTCCAGCTAGGCCTAAACATATGGGCGCAGCACCCTTCCATCACCAAGGTCATAAACTGTCCCATCGGACCCAATCATTCCTATTTTTTTTATTATCTGACTACATTATTTTGCAGCAAGTTTTATTTCAAGTTTAAAAAATACACTAAATGTTTAAAGTAAAAATAGTTGTATCAATTAGAGAAAAATGTTTTGAATGAAAAAACATTTAATATGAAATATAATATATTAGTACAACACATGCTTTACCGAAAATATGTCTCACTGGCAGGCATAATAGTACCGCGCGGGTTAAAGTGCTCTTTTGGACAAAAATGCACCTTGTCCGTTTAAAGGGGCCTTTTCACGTTTGGTAAATTGACGAAATAAAAAAAGTTGTTTCAGATTCGCAAATTTACGTTTTAGTTATGAAATTCGTGAGGAAATGGTAATACTGCACATCTACCATGCTCTACAATATCCATTATATGCATCGTTTGACTGTTTGAAAACCTGTAAATTATAAAGCGTTGCAACGCGAAACGATTGAATAATTTGGAAAGTTCTTTTGTTGTCGTCATATTTTTTGAAACTACGAGGATAGCTTATATAAAGTAAAGAAATACATTTATTCAAATCATCAGCACGGATGGCCGAGTGGTCTAAGCGGAAGGCTTTTTACTCCAGGACTCCAGGGGTCAGTGGTTCGAGCCCAGTTAAGGGTTACTTTTTTATTGTATTTTTTTTAATGGAGATTTTTAGGTCCAATGTTAAAATTTATCAATATAATGCATTTAATGACAAACTTCAATACATGACAAAATCTGTGAAAAGGCCCCTTTAAAATCGCAGCTGGAATACTGCATATAGATCTTCTATTAGAAAATTATATCACGCGATCAAGTGGTGACATACTTCAAATGTGTGCTAAAATCGATACTTTATTAATTCCATTTTATATCATTTATTAGACATGTACATGCATTGTTTGTCTTATTTTGATCAAATGTTAGTGACAACTGACCTAAATTCTAGTAGTTAAAATAAAAAGTCAAATGAGAAAAGTGTAATATTATTTTAAAAACAAATTAAGTTCAATAGCTGTTGTCAATGTTTTCACATTCGTCTCACATCTAAGATCGCAAAGCTTCAGTCAATCCAGGAAATGAACGACGGCTTATGTGAGCATATTAAAAAAGAATGCATGCATTATACGAATATTTCAATAAGTAACTGCACACTTCTGACTAAGAAAATGTTATAGTATATGTTCGTTTATTAATTTTTTTTTAAATTAGTAAATCATAAAGCGTTTGTAATGCTTTCGATCACTTGGAAATACGTCTAATTATACTAGCAACTAAAGTATGTAGTTACTTTATGAATGAGCCTCGCTCTGCGCTTAATGCACGTGCGTAAAGTGTCGTCGCAGAGCCTGTGCAGTCCGTACGGGCTAATCTGGAACAATACTGTACGCTGTTTTGTATTTTCGTTTAAATTAAGTACTTTCTAAGCGAAGCCCCGTTTTAAGCGGAAAGTCCCGTCCCAGATTAGCCTGTGCCGACTGCACAGACAAATCTGAGACAATACTTTATGCCCATGCATATAGCCCAGATTTCATAGAGAGAAATTCAAATCATGAATGGTACATTGGTAGCGCTTTAGAGTCTGTGTCTAAATGTCTCTTGTTCGAATCTCTCGGATTGCAAAATCGGTATTCGATCTTTTTTGTTACTAAATCCGTGAACAAGTTCATTTAAATTAAGTGTTACAATCATAAATAAACTGTTCCGACAATAATATTAAGCTTTGCGTTTATCATCTTCGAAGAAATATTACGTAAAGCAACACGCAAATAATATGATTATTGTACACACGTGTCTTATAAAAACAATCAAAGGTACTTTAAAAAAGAAATTAATCCTTCTGTGTGAATATACAAGTAAATGAAGCAGATGCTAAAATTGTGTTACATTAAGTCGTAAAAAATTTGTTAGAGACCACACACAGAGCTTCACCAATAGCGTAATTTAACATTGATAATGTCTTGTGCGTTTAATTAGTTATGAACATAAATATTATATTTCGTGATTCCATTTTCGATTACAAACCTGCGCAAAAAGTTCATGTTACACCGTTTATATATTCTTATGTTAAGGGAGCGTACTTGCTAACTGAAGACAAATTCAATTACGACAAGATTAAAATCTTGAAAGGACAATACACAATATTATGGGCAATTTTTTTTTGCATATGATTTATTGGGTGTCAAAGGAATTTAAGAATCTATATGTGCACTAAAATGACAACAGAATGCCGAGTTGTACCGATCGTCTGTCGTCTGCTTGTGCCGATGAGGCTGATCCCGAGTCTGAATGAGTCTGGTTCAATTTATCATCTTAAACATATAACTCTACTTGTGAAAGAACTTGTGTATGCAAGAAAAGCAGCAAGATCTATATGTTTAATTTACTTAATTGAAGATCTCGAATTTATTTACGAATTATTATTGGATCTATACTTATATTTTTGAAATTTATTTCATCTAAATAAATGTCAAGTTGTAACAGAATGTTTACAGTGCGGTTATTTAACATGCATATATTTGTAGAAAAATGTTTAACTATATCTAGATCTATATCTACTTGTTTGATAATGTTCACATTTTCGGATAGATAGGTCAATTATCATTTGATCAATTTACTATTTTCGAATATTTTTTTTCTAAAACATCCAGTTTAAAATTACAAAAATATATTATAATAAATCGTTCAGTCTGGAATATTTCAAGCACACACATGTACTCAATTACGCCCATCATTGCCTCCTCTTCGAAGCACGTGTTTCTGATGCCAAATGCCTGGAAAAGGGGAAGTTTCTTGATTAGAACAGCCGTTTCCAAATAACCGGATTAAAATTAGCTATCAAATTGATTGAAATGTCGGTTAATGAATGCAATGTATATCAAAAAAATCTTAATTTGACATTTGAATGTTTCTTTCGTGTTTACAAATTAAAGATATTAAACGAAGCCCGTGCCGTTTATTTTAGCGGTTACGTAGGAGGTAAACTCATTCCGAAAGACTAGTCGATTTATCGCCGCGCATGCGCACTTTATGGTTGTTTTCCATTGCGGCAAGATGGACAAACAGGTACTTGTTTACATTTCATCAAAGACGTTAAAGTTAACGTGAGCTTGCCTTTGATTGACAGATGCTTTACAACTGATATGTTGCTTACATCTCGCTTCGAATTCCATTTGCACATAGTCATAAATGTGAATGTTAATGGTAAATCGGCCGTGTTTAACCCGATGCCTTTATGAAGACTTTCGGCTTTGCCTCTCGACCGATTCTTGTTCCCACGGCGAAATCTCGAAACAGTAACATGTTGCATTGAAAACGACTGTACACTTAAGGTTTTTACTAATACATAATTTGTCTTCATGATATATTAGAACCCTAAATGCGGGTTCTGCGACGATTACGAATCAGCTTCCTGATGACTGTTTTGCCAAGTAGGCCGAAGACATGAATGTTACTATAAATAGTAACAATTAAGTTTGGTATGGACAAGAGGTTGTGCACTTAAAACTGCATAGTTTTTCTTTCATTATTCTATATGAAAGGGTTCAGTTAAAGGCTGGTGTTAGTTTTATAATTTCTTATGTGTTTGTTATTTAGAAAATCATTATTTATATTGATTTTGCTACAAAAATTAATTGTATTGCAGACCTTTCCTCAGGATTTTTTAAGACACAGGGGCAGACCTCCACAGTTGGCAGTGGGTTATATAGTTTTGATAATTTTATGTGTCCTATATTATTTTCTACATAAGTCAAGACCCTTAACAAGAAAATGCGGATAATAATTGGAAATTTAGGCACATGGGTACTTATGAATGGAAAATTCAGCACAAAGGTACCCTTACCTTTGATTTGGAAATTCAGGCACAGAGGCGCCACTATCCTTAAAAGCCCTTGGGAAAAGCCTGTATAGCTGTCACTCCAGCTCCACCATAAAACAATAAAAAAAGCTGTTTGCGTAGAAAGGCTGTTGGCAAGAAATTATCCTGAAAGATATTGGAACAATAAAGGTGGTAATTAAAGGTATCATTAGGATATTGCATCAAACATTTGCAAATGATTTAAATTTGCTTTATGAAGATCTGTTTCGTGCCGATGTTCAGATAAATTATTAATAAAAACACTGGATGACTTTTTCCCTGTTATGTGTGTTATCGCTAAAAATACTGTTTCATATGATTGCTTCATTGGATTTGTTGATGTGACTCACGCTGTTACCTATGCTGAAATTATAATATTTTTCTGTAGTACACCTGCATCTCTGCAATAATTTATTAAATTCAATTGCTATAATATGCACCTTTGAAAAGTTGTGAAATATCTGGAATGTTTTGGTATTTGCAACTTTTAAAGGTATGCACAAACTTATTATAATAAATTGTTGCTGTGAATGCAGTATTGAGCCTTAAGGCCACAATTCACATTTTCAATCTTTATTTTACAAAGATTTTGGTATATGTTTTATGTAGTTGCACAGGTAAATATTACCACAGGACAAACAAAAAGCATGATTAGTAAGAGTTATCGCTCTCTGCACAGCATTTCCCTTCAATAAGATGTAGCGAGCTATGGAGATTCACGTTGACAACACATATAGAAATATGCACACATATAACAATGAATAAGCACTTCATCTCTAAAAGTATTGATGCAAGACTTAATGTGTTTCTTGCACAACACTTCCAAATTCCAGTCAATGAAATCTACATTTCTACATGTACAGTTTCAAGTTTATATTCAAATAAATGAGACCTACATGTATCTACATACATGTTTCAAGTTTATACCTGTCCTCTTACATGGAGCATACTCAGTGCTCTTGCTGGGCTAAAATGTTCTTTTGCCACGTTTAAATATTTTTCGCCACATTATTATTTTCTCTTTCAAACAGTACTTACAATCATCCAGGCTTTTTTTTGGTGTTAAATTTTTATCAATTTTACTTGCAAAGTATTTTTATCCCCCTGAAAGGTAGAGGGATATAGTTTTGGCGTTATCTGTCAGTCAGTTTGTCTATCACCAACAGTTTAGGGCTATTTCTCAGAAAGTATATAAGATTTCAACATGGAACTTCATAGGTGTTTAGATATTATTGAGGAGATTTTTTATTTGAGGGAATATTCATTCAACAAATTTGCTTGTTTTAGTTTAGTTAAAACCTATTTATTTTAACTAGCATCAAAAGCAGCAGGCTTTATAATATTGAAACACTCAAGTCCGTTTCCTGGGCCTTAAACCAGAACTCTGGAGATCTAAAGAACACTCCCTGAGTGACTGTGGGTATGGAACCCATGATCTCATGGGCACTAGGCGGACGCATATCCATTGCCACAGCAATCCTTGCTTGCTTGTTTTACTAAAGAGGATTGAGTGTCTGTAAGTAATATTGGTCCCAATGATAAGGACTACACAAAAATTAATGAGGATTTAGCCTCATGAATCAGCAGCCTTCCAGTATTTTTTTCATTCAAAATCGGGTCCAGTAATCGGCCCAATTCCCAATGGAAAAAAGTGTATATTTTTCCCAAATGGGAGCTAAAAATTCCCAATGGAAGGTTTCCAAAATTCTTAAAATGGTGAAAAAAAACACACTGCCTTCCATTGATGAAGAAAGGCTCTAAGGAAACTTTAACTTTTGATGATTGGCAACTAAGTCAGTGTCAAATAAGGCTATAGAAGTGCATCAGTCAGGATATCAGTTTATTGAGCATTTACATGTTTCTGATAAATAGTGTCACTCACAAATTGGCACTGAAACTGAACATGTCACCAAAAATAATATTTCGATGTTTTTTTTGCAATAATGTAACCATTAAAAATACCCCAACTTTCGAATTTGAAGATTAACCAGCACTATTAAACTTTCCTAATTTCAGGGTTTTCTTCCTGCTATTTTTGTCAGTTGGAAAGGCCTACTTAATAGGGCTGTAACGAATACACTAGGTGACGAATACGATACGTGTCACGAATACAGGGTGGCGAATACGAATATTTATTCGCAAATATGAATTTCAATGAACAAAAGTAATACTGACAACTTGACATGACATTATATAGTATGAGACTATGAGTATTTGTCAAAATTTTGATTAATTGAGTATCATTGCATACTGAAAATATAAAATATAACACTTTGAAATCACAAAACATTGACTAGAACTGCTTAAACTTTGAACACAGTTTTGAAAAAATGACTAGTACCAATAAAATCCTTGAGTAGAACAATTGAGTCAACAGTTGACACATAAGTGACAGTACCCATTCACATTTTTTTGATGAGCATACGCCAGATAGGTGATGTAGATGATACTTCAGTCACCTATCTGACATATGCTCATTTGATATATTGAATAAAAACAGTGTGACAATAGAAAAAGTATTGAACAAGAAATAGTTTTCATTGCCCCATAAATACTGACCACAACTCAAATATTCAACCGGTGCCCGCTATTTTTGTTGATAATCTCACTGTGTAACATAGTGGGTGGGATAAACATGATGAAAAACGCCGGAATAAGGAGAAAAACATTTAAATATAGGGGTTTATTGTATGAACCTTCATTTGTAAGGCAAGATGAGATGATTAAACTTTCAAACTCGAAACCATGTTGTTTGTATTCGTCAAATATTTGGTTCGGGAGGTGGCGAATAACGAATACGATTCGTCCACAGCAGTGTTCGAGTAATTGGAATATTCGAATGTATCGTTACAGCCCTACTGCTAAACACATATACTGTTGCCAGTGATTTTTTTTGCTTTAATTTGTTACAGCCTGTGCCATTTGAATTTGGAAAATTAGCGCGATAAACCATGAAATTGGAAAAAATAGCGCGATAAATCATGAATTTGGGAAAAATTAAGCATTATAAATAGGATTATAAGTAACAGAATTGATATTGTTTTTAAGTGCATGTTCAGGTTTTTTTTTTAGAAAAGGAGCCTGGTCAAATTGGGATTTTTTAAACCAGTAAAAGTTGCAAATTTAGGAATGATTTATGGACAAAAAGGACTAAATTAAAGTTATATATTTTGTAGGATGTTTAAAAAAAGTTGAGATCTTGAGTGAAGAAATTATAATTAAGTTATAAGAGACTTCTTTCTTAAAAAAAAAAAAAATGTGGGAAATTGGGCTTTTTGGGGGCAATTTTGGTCAGATTTTTGGGGAAATACGTGTTTTTTTAGATTTCCCAATCGAAAAAAGCGGAAAATCGGCTGTAATTTTGAGCAAAAAAAATCACTGGTTGCAGTGCCTAAATCTGCAATATTTAGGTATTTGAAGTGTAGCTAATTAAATGCATTGGCTATCAACCTTGTCTCATCTCCACAATCACAAGATGTCTTAACTAAAATTTGCTTTATGGTGCTTTGAAGTACTTAGACATCAACACATACAGTATAATGCTCGAAATACAACTAAGATAACTTAGTCTTCTTAATGTAGTAATGATTTGATGCAATAAATTGGTTTTTGGACATAATTGAAAAATTATCTTATCACCAAACCTGATATAGATAGATCTATACCTTAGGGAGATTAAGGGTAATCAAGCTAACTATCAGTCCCTCCATAATTACTAATTCAAGGACTCAGATTTTCTTTACCCCATACAAATGTTTTCTGTTTTGAGTATTTGTTTGATATTATTATTTCTTCTGTTTTAGAGTATGTCAACCATAACTTAGCAACCTACTTGCCCTCTTCCTCGAAGCTAAGGCCATGTAAGCTGATTACCAGAACTAAGATACTCATGACAGTTTCTGACAACTCCCATACTTGAATAGGTGGTTTGGAAGAACGTGGGTAGAAATAATTTCCTTAAAAAATCTCTGCTCTACGCAGCAGAGATTGACTTTAAACTAACCTTGCCTGTGTTACATTCAGTTAGGAATTGATTATTCAGCTAAAGCAGCATATCAAGGGCCAGAGGCCCAGTTTCATTTTTATGCCACAAGTTAAAAAAATATTTTGACCTGATTTCATTTTTTATGCACAGCCCTTTGAAACTATATTTTCCTTTTTTGTCGCCTTGTTTTACTTTTCAATGTTTTTGTACATATTGACTATTGGTGACCTTATTATATAGCGTTTCATACTGTATTAATTGGTGTTAGCTTGGAATTTATGCTGAATAGATGCTTGCATATAAGTTTGTTATTAGCAAAAGGTCATGTGTCACACTAATGCATATTTGTAGTTTACAAGGGAAATTGGTCAAGGTTGGCAATTAAATGTACCTTAAGTATGACAACAACATATTATTTTCTTGTGCTTTTCAAACTGGCAACCATAAGACTATTGAACTGGTTTGTTTGTTACCAAAGTGTGTTATATTGTGTATTGTAAATTTGTAATGTAAATGTGGGGCATGCTCTATCTTTATTGCTGGTTTTATTAAGATGGGGGGGGGGTAAAACAAATTTAACCATATTTAAAGTGGAGCATGATTAAAACAGGATGATAAGTCATAATAGATGAATAACTCCGATTTGGCTGAACAAACAGTTGTATATGGCAACATTCAAAAGTACATGTATATATTTATGATTAACATCATAAGAAATAAGGAAAACATAACCCATATTGTCTCCAAAAAGAAATTTCACAAAATCTAATAAAAATGTGTGCAGGCCTCAGGCCTAAATTTTGCATTTCTGTCATGCTTCAATAGTGTTACTGATTAGTAAGTCAAGGAGATGTCACATATAGTCAGTAAAAATGTGTTCACTCAACAGTTGTACTAAAATTCTACTGCACACAAATATTGGTGTGACATTCACATTCATAATAGGCCACTAAGCAACCGTAGGCTACTTAGCAACTGAGCCAAGGGTTACCATTTACCAGGCAGAAGTATTCAGTCATTCTGTGGGGAGAATATGGAAAACATGAATTTTGTTGCAAATAATTGAATCATAACATACAAGGCAAAGATGCGTTTCATTGAGAAATCTGTTTTCAAGCTCTTTTGAAACATGGAATACCAGTATTTCATTGCCCTGTGATTGTTTTAAATAAAAAAAACAAAACAAAAAAACTATAAGGATATCCTTAAATGCAGACCACAAGCTTGGCCATGATTATTCAGTCTTGATAGTTGAACAATGAGTTGTAGTGTTGCGCCACTATCAGTTATCAATGCATGTCTGGGTGTAGTATCAGTTGTGTATTGCTTAATATGATGACTTTAACACAATGAGGACTACACTTCCCATCTCCTTGTGCTATATTGTAAAGCACACATTACTGTGCCTGTGCTAAGTTTATATTGCTCTGACCATTCAAGTTTTTCCTAAAATATATGTTTATAAACCGGCATCTAAATTTATTCAAATTATTGGTGCATTTTGATTGTTCTTTGGATAAAAACTAGTTTTAACAAATTATATTTTATCCTGCAAATTTTATTTTTAAATAATTATCTGTACTAACTGCTTTTTAATCGAAAAATGCATAGAGTTGTATCAGGGATCATCCTAGAGGGCGACGTAGGCAGCGATTTTCCTTGTCCAGTTGGGAAAAGTATCTGTACCGGTCCAATTGGGAAAAAGTTGAGTTGTGAAAACCTCAAAATTGGAAAAAATCGAGCCGTGAAATCCTTAAATACATCATACAGTTCATACTTAATTGAACATTCCCATTTAAATAATCATTTGCAGGCATGCCTTAATGACCATTAAGTAATAAAGTTGATATAAATAACAAAATATTATAAAGAACACACAAAATCAATTACTTCTTGTTTTAATCTCTTGCAAAGCAATGTCTGTCTTTCATTTTTTTGAAAATTTCAACAATCTTTGATGTTTGATGATCTATCAGTTGCTGGCATCCCTCTCTGCACAGCATCATTAGTGCTGTCAATGTGTCCTGTGATAGACGGTTCCAATTGGTCGTGCAAACATATTTGATTAGACTGAACACCCTTTCCACAGAGGCAAGGTTACAAACCGACGTAAAACAGTTCGCTGGCTGCCTGACAAAAGAACCGGAAACAGTAACGACTCTATTGATTGCACACGCTGAATAATAAAACCTGCAATTAATCGAGCGCGTGGTTACACACAACTATACGATTTTCTTTGTTCGCTCGCCGAAAGTTGGGTTTTGTTACGAAACTTTCGATCGTTTTGAGAAAAAATTCGGACGCTCGATTGGGAAAGTACCGTTTACCGGTACTTTATATAGAAGGAGGAAAATGGCTACGTAGGTGACATGGTGGCCCTACAATGCTTAATATCGCCTTCTGATTACATCAAAGCGAAAACAAAATTGCCGACATTTTCCAATATTTTCTCCTTTGATAATCTGCTGCGCGTGTGCGCAATGCCGTCACTTTTACTACCATTGTGTACTGTGTGCAATTTTCAGTTATCTGATCTACTGATAGCGACAGGATTTGCTACGCATCACTGACCGCTGATACAAGTCGCCTTGGTATATTCCAGTTGAGGCATTGTGTACACGCCGGTCTTATCGACAATAGACATAGTGTATTTACGTAAACATCTATGTTTAGAATGCCAGTCGAGGCTCCCGACCTCGTTTACAGTTTTTCAATTGGCTCTTGTTATTTGTCAAGGCTGCCAGGAACCAATACAGCCAATGTTCACATGTTGGTCATTTATTGTTATGCTTGACGTTTTGTACAACTTAAAACAGTCCGAATCTCACTGCTAAATTTCAGTCAAAATATATTTGAGTACTGAGCTTAAAAAATATCACAAACAGAGAAACAGACTTACAAATTAAAAGTTTAATCCAAAAACGCAGTAAAAAGCACGTGGGAACATTCCATTAAAAGTCAATGACGTCATTCAAACATTAGAATTATCAGCACGCGACACTCAGGAGATTTTTAAGAGTACGGTTACTCTCTGTCGTTAGTCTTATTTGCAAATTGAGATTGAGACTGGTGCATAATGCGGAATTAATTGGGATGACTTGTCAATTTAAATTCAGTTAAAAATGTGCATATGCAATAAAATTGAAAAGAAATAACCAACTGCTTTACAGTGACTTATTGTGCGCAAAGGGGATCAAATATAGCATTTAGAAAATATAGCATTTGCATTGTTATTGTTATGCGTTTATTATATCGCCATGAGACATTGCCTGGTCTTTTATTTATTGATTTCTGTTTGGTAAGCGGCTGGCACTGACATGAGCAGTAACTGATGAAACTTCTTCACTACTGTCCAAAAACCGTACAATCTATGAATGTTGCTAATGTCCGCCATCATGCAATTTTAAACTATCTTTTAGCGAAGTAAAAGCACTGCAATAATATATTTTAAAGCAATATGTCAACCAAATAATATATTGATTGTGTATTTGCTAGGTTACAGGTTACTGGCTTTCATTTTCTGCAGTCAAACGATATTCATATTTTACTTAATGTGCAAAAGACGTATGTCGACATGTTTTCGGAAGTCGTTTTCGGATACGTATGAGTCGATTTTAATTTATAGTGATGTTCTTTATAACATTTTTATAGAATTACGAATAAACATACAGTGTTACTGATGGTCTGGTTGACAATATTTCGCAATGTACTAACCAGTAATTGCACCTAGAAAGACTACAAAAAGAACAATATGCTAGGGCTCTGCCGTATATTCCCTTTATCCTACATCGTCAGACTCTCTGCTTAAGTAGTAATTACATATGAATGAAATGTGTATTTTGGCCAAATAAAACACATGTTTTACAGTAGCTTAAGAAACTTCAGCATACAGTTTATATAGTTTTGACATACCTGTACGCTGAAGCCAACCCCATATCGAAAGTCGACCAGAGTCGTAACATATTTATGTCACGCTATAAATCAAAGAAAGCTCATTTTCTTGAATACATTTCTACGTATATTGGTGAATGAATATAAATTACTGAATCGGGGAATATTTTAAGGTTCAAATGTTTCAAATGCATCTTACAATAGATGAAAATAACTCTCATCAGTCTGAAATTCACAATTTTGACACCATTGTCGCTTTGTCACGTGACGAGTTTTCATTTGGATACTTTCCGATCGACCTTGGCATTTTTTGCTGAAATTGTAAACATTACTTTCGTTTTATGAAATCTATTATTTGTGATTAACAACTTACGTCTGGTAGATTATAAGACTGATTTCAGTGTGAATCAGGTAGTTTTAAATAATATTTACCTTGAGTTTGTATTTACGCTACAATTTCTTTACAAAACACGCCAGAATAATCTAAAATACCGGGAAATGTCATTCTGAATTTGAAAACACTAGAGCACATGGTATGTTACTAAAAATAGAAATAACGTCATATGACCGTGAAATCTTGGGAGATTTGCAGTTCAAGAAAGTATGTCACATTGCTGTTTTTCTCGATATGTAAGAGCAGAATAGATAAACTTTAAATGTTTAAGATAGTATTTTGTGAAAGAACATATCAGTTAAATGAGAAAAATGTCAATCTTTCCGATCAAGTGGTTGATTTAGGCCAATAACTGCATTTAAAAGCTGTTTTGGACCGGTCTTTGTTAACTGTCAACTTTTCGGGAATTTCTGGTTGACTTTCCTAATGGGGTTGGTCCATAACTATAAAGTCGAGCCTGTCAAAAATCATAAAAAGCGACATTTAAAGTTATGGTAGCCAGAACTAGTTTTACAGTTCTTAGGAGAGCAATATCTCTATAACATCATGGCAATTGAAAATAAAATGTTTAGTTAGTGTTTCAGCATATTTTATTTTAGATACAGGTATGTTTATTAATTGTGAAACTTTAATATAAAAGTCCCTTTACGCGTTTGATCAAAGGTCGGCTCACTTCTCCCTAATAAAATTGGAAGGAGAAATCACTTTTCCCTAAAATTTTGGGCTAGGATGATCCTTGTGTATGTCTAGATATTGTTATAAAGGATCTTGTGGATAAATACATGTCCTTCCAGGGGTTTTCCTAGCCATTTTGGGGAAAAGTCTGGTCGAATTGGGATTTTTTAAATCGTTAATTGACAAAATGGACCGAATTAGGATTTTTTTTATCAACAAATATTGACACATCAGGCCTTTTCCTGGGCATGTTAGGGGAAAATGAAAATAAAATTCTTTCGGTTTGGGATCGGTTCCATATAATGGCCTTTTTTAATAGCAGAAAAGCTCCTGCCTTCTGTTCCTTATAACTGAGATCAAGACCAACATCCTTAGCCTGACCCTATTCTCCTTCTTTTACTGGTACAATCTTCTTGTTTCATTTATTTTTTGCTGTTGAGTTGTAATGTAAGACTTTGTTCTGCTATTTGGTATAAAATACATTGCAAAGAAGAATTAAGTACTGGCAACTTAAAAAACAGTTAAGTATCCATATCATTGTTGTGAAATGAGACAAAGAACGGCAATAAAATATATTATTCAAAATTTGGTAAGGATCACTTTTTATAGTATGTGTAATTTGAAGATCACCCCTAGCTAAATTCAGCCAGCGTCACGCATCAATGATAAATCAATACATAAAAATAAAATCAAAAACGCACATTCTAATATCAAAACCTGCAAAATAACAATTTAAAAGGAACGTTATCCAAAATTGAAGATAATGTGAAAATAAAAAGTGATCCTTAGTAAATTTTGAGTAGTGTATAAAAACTGGCAAAACTTAGATGGGACATGTTTATTTACTTATTTGTGTTCAGAAACATAACTTAAAACCCCCCACTTTTTTACCAACTTTTATTCCATAATTTTAATTTTGGCTCAGTGTGAACTGAAACTGAAAGTAATATTTGAAGACACAAACAAAACTTTAAAGTATGGCTTTAATTTTCCTGTCTGACTCAAATTGGCCTGTAAACAGCAGTTTGGAGTTCTGATGTGTAATTATTTAGCCTGAGTTCTATGGCGTACCATTTGGGTCAAAAGTCAACAAGACCTACTAGGCAAAAAGAGAAATGTACTTCGACGTACAATATGTACTTTGAAGTACAAACATGAAATACACTTCGAAGTATATATTTGCACATCAAAGAACAATTTGTAATTTAACGTGCCATAGAGTTCTGATGTGTAATTGTTTAGCCTTGAGGGTCCATTGTGGTTTAAATGCCAGTCCCAAATATTAAAAAAAGAGTTTTTTTTATTGGCCAATTAAGTAAGATAATACAAATGATACATGTTTCCATTTCTACATGCTCAGACATATTTTTGATTTACAGTTGAATGATCTTATGGTGAGGATGATTGTTAAAAAAGGAATCTTGGCCGTGATGAGTTTTGGCAGAATTATGGCCCTTTGTCTGTTTTTCCTCTTAAGAAAATATAGTCCACTGAAGATTGTGTATTGAAGTCTGCTATAACTACTTTTTGGATCTCGCTTTAAAGCAAGTATGCACGATTTTGTCAAATATTTATGAATTGATATAAAATATGTAAAAACTTATTATACATATATTTTAATATAAATTAAAATAAAAGTTAAGAAGAACGTGTCAAAAAATGCGAAATAAGCCAGATATTTAATTCTGAAATCGAAAATGTCTATTCAGTCAAAATCGCCAGCATGTATATCATGCATGTATGATGTAAATCTAAATTTAGTTTTACGGATCATTTCAATTTTCTGAAACAATATCTATTCATACGACACACAAACACTTACTCCGATCCTAATAAAAAGACGAATGCTTCGGTTATTGTAGGAAAATATGTACGAAATATCTTCGTCACAATTTGCTCGGGGCGCTAATTTGTCTTTGCTGCATTTTATGACATTCGTCTTTAATGTATAATTTTTCTTGCCTATTTTGTGTTATTGAAACATATTTTTATCAATATATTACAATTTTATTTTAACACATATAAAAATCGTGCATACTCACTTTAACCTTTAAGTTGAATGACCTTAATATGAAGATGATCGTTTAGAAATGAACTTAAGCCTTTTGTCTGTTTTCCACTATAATCTACATGTATATAGTCATATGATGATTGTGCTGTCAACTCCTACTGGGTTACCGGTATAGTAATTTTTTTTTATGTCCCCGGATCGAAAGATCGGGGGTATATTGTTTTGGCCTGTCTGTTATTGTATGTGTCTGTGTATGTGTGTGTTCCAAAACTTTAACCAAAACTTAAACCTTGGTCATAACTTTTGCAATATTGAAGATAGCAAGCAACTTGATATTTGGCATGCATGTGTATCTCATGGAGCTGCACATTTTGAGTGGTGAAAGGTCAAGGTCATGGTCATCCTTCAAGATCAAAGGTCAAATATATGGCTTCAAAGCGGCGCAATAGGGCGCATTGTGTTTCTGACAAACACCTCTTGATTTTTTTAGCTCACCTGAGCACAACGTGCTCATGGTGAGCTATTGTGATCGCCTTTTGTCCGTCGTGCGTGCGTGCGTCGTCAACATTTGCCTTGTGAACACTCTAGAGGCCACATTTATTGTCCAAATTTCATGAAACTTGGTCAGAAAATTTGTCCCAATGATACCTCGACCGAGTTCGAAACTGGGTCATGCTGGGTCAAAAACTATGTCACTAGGTCAAAAAAAAGAAATACCTTGTGAACACTGTAGAAGTCAAATTTGATGCCCAATCTTCATGTAACTTTGTCAAAATGTTTGTCTTAATGATATGTTGGTTGAGTTCAAAAATGGTTTCGGTCCATTGAAAAACATGGCCACCAGGGGGCGGGGCAGTATTCCTTATATGGCTAAACAGGGCCCTCAATCTATCAAATCTTCCGACGAATTTCGGCTGCAGTCCCCCACCTGAAAAGTATACTTTTTTCCCCTTTTGGGGGGAAAAATTCCCCTGGCCACCAGGGGGCGGGGCAGTTTTCTCTATATGTATATAGTGAAAACATTTGAACACTCAAGAAGACACATTTTTGGTCCAATCTTCATGAAATTTGATCAGAACATTTGTTTTCTTGATAGGACGGTTGAGTTTGAAAATGGTTCAGATCGGTAAAAAAACATGGCTGCCAGGGGGGGGTCTTTTTCCTTATATTTATATAGTAAAAAAGCTTGTGAACACTCTAGAAGTCACATTTTTTGCCTAATCATGAAATTTGTTCAAAACATTGGTTATGTGGATACCTTGGACGAGTTTGAAAATAGTCGTGAACATTTGAAAAACATGGCCATAATAACAAAGGATTATTATGTTGATGATTGGTTGGGGATGAAGTGCAACAAACGTATTTTTGCCATCTGAAAACCCATATTAAATAATCTCAAAATTTAAGTAGTAATATTGATTTCACAGAAAATTACTTAGGGGAGAAACAACTGTATATAACAGTTTAGAGTCAGGCCCCAAATTCCTGTGCTGGCCACTTTTCACACATTTTGTTGCATGTAATTTAGTGACCGCAGACCACTGAAATAACCATTAGCCACAGCAGGTACCTCATTATCTCTGACAGTTGCTTGATGCCTAACCCCTTGTTTACAGCCCTTTGCAGTGAACAGAATGGAATAGCAATTGCTATACAGTGGTATCAATATAGAGATAAACACATAAATACATCTGTCTGGCATTTATTTTCGTATAAAAATCAGCATGCTGACTGCATAAAAAGAACATATTACAACATTGAAGCAAGCTCTTGAAATAGCAAAATTATGTACTTATATATTTCCAAGAAAGGTTTATACAATATACATAAATTTAATGGGCGTGATATTTCATATTTCTTAGCTTTAAGTACAGTGATGCCTGATTGAACTTACTCAATATGGCTATTATTTAACTTATAACTATCACAAAGTCCCAGTGTATATTATGAATATCAAGAAGAAAAAGTAAAGATATGTACGTAAAAAAATCCTTTACAGCTTAGGCAACAACTGTTGTCAAAATTCAATTATATTGATCAATAAAAAATAGATTGAAATATTCTCCAACTTTACTGTTGAACATTTATTGACAAAAAACTATCGTGTCTACATGTACACGTATCATATCACAGATATACTTTGTTCAAGAATTAAAGAGATAGAGAAAATGTACTAAAACCAACTATTTGCGATACTTATGATATTAAATGCAGCTTGTATTTGAGAATAAATTTCACAATTAAAATGCATTTTAGTTTTGCATTGGTTGTAAATAAAGAGTAGAAGCGTAGAGGAATTGTTTACAAACAACACTTACAAATGTGAATAATTAACAAAAATTAACTCTTAAATGAAGTATGAAATTTCATTTTAAATCATAAATACAGATAGATATACAAAAGTCATGTAGGCCTACATGGATGATATGTGAAATACAGTATTATGTGAAAGTCAGAAATACCATTATTCTAATTAATTTTATATACAGATGTACGTCATGTATGATATGTGAAATGCAGTATTACTTGAAAATCAGAGTATCAAATAACTTTGAATGGAAAAACAGTGAAAATGTATTCTAATAATAGAGCACACTAAGTCTGCAGTGCCTTCCCCAGGAATTTGTTCAGGCGCCCCGGGGCCGATTGGGGGTGGGTTGGGGAGGGGTGTCCCCTCCCGACGTTGATTTTTTTTTTTAATTTAACGTGTCAATTCACGTTCTGTGGTGCGTTATAACTCAAAGAAAAACAGCGTTAAAAGACGTCATTTGGTGCGCTATGACTCTTCAAAAAAATCCACCAGTCATTAAAAAATATTTTTTTTTATATTGTTTAATTGTTTTAAAACTTTTCCGCACAGATAGTAAAATCCCGACTCGAACGATTCCCCAATACATCCGTTTCAACCCGACTCTATTACTGTATACTTACTATTTTTCAAGTTTCTATTTATTATCCGATAATCGCGTTTATTCCGTTTTTATCAATCTCTTTCTGGTAAATATTTACGATAAAAGCTTTCAGTTATTTATTTAACACAAACCTTGCCATTTTTTAAGTGACTATTTATAGATTTGATGAAATATTGCCTCTGAATATGCGTCAATCCCTAGACCTGTTGTGTGCTTGTTAAAACGCTCAACACACGCCATTTGTATGCAAAAGACGCGACGTTGTACATGCTGCATAATTTTCGCGCTCTTTTTAATTAAGAAAAAGATTCGACACAAAATAAATTTGCACTGCTAATTTGAAGCAAAAATATTTAACGTTGCGGTAACATTTACATTCGGAAGTGTGTTTCGGATTAAAAACGCGTTAACATCGACTTACGCGAATGGGTTTCGGATTACAAATTTAATTATTCCCATTTGAGATTTCAACAACCGTTGCGTTATAAATTCAAGGATAAATTGTTTAAACGCTTTACGAGTCGAATAAATGTTTTGACGGAATTATGCATGAAATTCACATTGTCCACGAGGATCACGGCCGGTTGCCATCATCAGTCTTCTAACTATCGATTATCGGACGAAACATTTACATGTGTGCGTAGTTAATTCAACGAAAATTTGTTACAGCGCATAACGTGTCGAATAAATGTCAGAAAAACGAGGTGAATCAGTTCTATAAATGGACATGTTGAAATATACATGTACTGGAATTAAATAAATTGTTATCACATAATTGTAACCGGGAGTCATTTGCACAAC
This sequence comes from Dreissena polymorpha, assembly GCF_020536995.1. Lineage (NCBI taxonomy): Eukaryota > Metazoa > Mollusca > Bivalvia > Myida > Dreissenidae > Dreissena > Dreissena polymorpha. Next base: position 49,473,292 of record NC_068361.1, on the reverse strand, counting down.
TTACTCGCTATAATAATTAATTGTTTACCACTTGCAATTAATTTCTCGTATTAATTATGAGTCATAGGTAACACTTGTTTACAGTAAAAAGGTGTGATGATGATGCCCGAAACCGTCTTTAATGTTCTGTACTGTACTAATTACCGATTTTATATTACTCAAATGGTACAACTTCTTGCTAATCAAGCTGCGATAAACTCTTACTTCATGCCCGACGTAAATCAAAAATAATGGTCGATAGTTAACCCCGCCCTCATAAGCATTCGCGTAACCGATTGGACGATGAACTTCACAGTTTGACGACTGGAAAGTTACCAGATACATCCTTGTCAGCATTTAAATGACCGTGTAATATGGCTAGAATAATCGATCCACGCGGCATGCTATTCTCTTATCAGTGGATTATCCATTACCCCATGTGGTGTTTATGGCGATTACATGTGAAAGTAGGTACCGAGTGCTCTTTTAAAACAGGGAATATTGATACAACTGATGGGGAAACCTTGATTTGTTTGGACAATCTCCACTTTCTTTACTGAAGAATACACTGATCGGAAAATTTCAAGCGCCCCGGGGACTCTGATTTCGAAATTCAAGCGCCCCGGCAAGGGGGCGCTTAAATGGCCTGGGGAAGACCCTGGTCTGTACTACTGCCTGTCTGCTCAGCACTCGTCCTCTTTTGAAGATTTTACACTAAATAATCAAACGATAAAGCACAAGTTAAGAATGTACGCCCGTCTGTATGAAGTACTTTAATTATTTTGAACTCCACCTTCCCAGAATAGTTTAGTTCCTTTGGGTCTCAGGTGAGCGCCTTAGGGCCCATGGCCCTCTTGTTTTAAGAATGGCCCTGTTATTGATATTGTTCTGTAAATGTTCCAGCAGTCTTAAATTCTAAATGTATACTTTCAGGATGGTTCTGCCTGCAATGGAATGGAGGGCGATGAAACAACCAAGGAAGATTCTACAGAAGAGAAGCTAGAATGTCAGATGAAGTCCATATGTGCGAAGACTAATGCACTCAAAGACTATGCAAGCATAGGTTGCACAGAGACCATAACAGATGGTAAAGGTGGTACTGAATGTCATGAAAATGGAAATATAGAAGCTGATAGTGTTATTGCCAACAAATCGACCAGTCCTGAAAAAATTGCTGCCAATGACCTCTTGAATTTTGTTCTTACGAAGTCTGGACAGCATTTAAATGACAAAACTGAGAATAATATAGATTGCAGTAAAAGTAAACAAGATGCTCCAATTGCCAATGGTGATATTGTTAAAAATGGTGATGTTGACGATCTTGTTACAAGTCAAGTTTTAGAAGACACGTCAGAGGTTGCTTCTAAGAACTCAGACTCATGTTTGTTGAATGGAGTTCCTGAAACCGGTAACAAACTTGATGAAAATGAAATGGTTAATAGTGGAAAGGAAATAGCTCTCTTTAATGGTGAAGTTGCAGATAAAAATGGCTTAGATGGTGTTGAAACCGCTGTCAAAGAACCGGATAAAGGACATGAAGCAACAGAAGATAAAAGTGAACCTAATAAAGAACAGGAATCAACACACGCTTATAGTGACATTTCTCAGTTAGACACCAAAATGGAGCTGGATGAGTCACAAGAATTAAGGGAAGAATCCATTGGGGAATTGTCACAAGTATCCATTGGGGAAATGTCACAAGAATCTATGGGGGAATTGAGGGTGTCTACCTCTGATGACACTGGGCTCACCGACTCCAAAAACATGTCGGTTGATGAAACAGGATCTGAAACTGTTGTAGAATCATCCGATACAAATGTGGCAGCAAAACATTTAACTGAAACTAGTGATCCAGCGGAACTTGAAATTTTTAGGGGTGTTGAAGACAATAAAATTGAAAAAGAAGTGGTCGATGAGCTAACTGTTACATGTTCGGGACCACCATCTTTAACAAAGGAGGTGAATAGTGATAATTCTGTTGTTAGTGAACTAAGAAATACTGAAGAACAAAGTGATGTTTCGGTACTAAATATTACTGGACCTATTCCTAATGGCAGTGTTGAAATAATTGGTGTGATAGAAGACAATAAGCACGTAAGTGATAAATTAAAAACCATTGAAAGGCTTGAAAAAGATTTGGACGTGGCAGATGAACAAACAGGTAAAGTTATTAAAGATGAACAAAACTTGGTTGCAGCATCTGAAAAGGATGGTGAAGAATTAGAACACAATGAACATAAAGATTTACCAAATAATGAGAAAGAATTAGTTACAGGGAAAGTTGAGAAAGAAAATCAGTTAGTTAATAATAAGGACGATATGAAATTATTACAAGACGAAATGGTGAAAGAGCAAAGGAAAGACGATAAAGATGTGATAGAACAAGATGAAATAATTCAAGTCAATCAAGTGCCTGATGGTGTAGTTGCACCAGTAAGATCTCCTGGTAAGTTGTTAGAGAAAAGTCAGAAATTGGATCAGCTATTATCTAAAATAACTAACAAAGCTGAGTTGGATAGTCAAAAGCCAAAACCTGCAGCACCAAAACAAGGGAAAGCAAGAAAATCTTGTGTGTCTGGTAACAATATGTCTGTGATGCCAGATTTAAAACCCAAACCAACTGCTCAATCTCTCACCTCTTTGACATTTAATGTGAAAGAATTAGAAAAACAAGGTGTCTTAGATATTCCAAAAGCATCTAAAAGAAAGGCCTTTGATCCAGTTAAAATTCCGTCCCCTGAACAACTAATAAAACCAAACCAATCCCCAGTTCACTCACCGAAATCAAAATCCCCTGGCAAATCTAAGAATCCCTTAAAAAGAAAAATAAAGCGAAAAAAAGGAAGGAAAATGGGTGCTTATAAACTTCCTGGGGAACTAAAAATGATGAAGAAAGGAAGAAAAAAGGAATCTGAAGAAAGACAGGTAGAGAATGAAATAGAAAATGCTTCTAAATCTTCAACTGGTGGTATCGATTCTGAAAGAAGCACAAATGGTACCCATAGTGATTTGCTTCAAAACAAATCCAATGTCTCAAATGATAAAACACAAAGTGGCTTTATGCAGACGCAGACGCAATCAGCTGTGATATCATACACCACTTCTCCTGATGTTACAACACCAGGCAGTGGTGGTGTCCTTGCCTCACAACAGATCAACGCGCTAGACATGCTAACCAAGAATTACAAACGATCATTTAGCGCCGCTCAATCGTCCTCAAAGAAAGCAAGGAAAACTGTGCGCCAAGGGATTGATCCAAACACGCATCGCACGCTAGACTCTTTCCTGAAGGCTGGCAGTCACACGCAGATCGTCTCTAGTGGGCGAAAGGTGAGGCAGGTATAGGAACCCTTGTGATCATGACTCTCATCCATTCATGCAGTCACATTTCATTAAAAAGAACGGCACTCTGGGAAAACGGGTTTAAATGCATGTGCAAAAAATGGTTTATATGCACGTGCAAAAGATGTTTTAAATGCCAGGGGTTTTTATCTGATTTTGGGGAAAGGGCCTGGCCTTTTTTTAGGGGAAAAAAATCGCGCGAAACGCCAGATTTTGGGGGAAAAAATCACACGAAACGCCGGATTTTGGGGAAAATAAGGAAAGTCTTAATAATCAATTAAGCATATTTTTTCTGTTTTTAAAACAAATTCAAGGAAACAGAAAATTTAATTATGCAATATTTTTTCTTTTTTTCTACACTGGATCAGGTTAACTTATATATTTAAAGGTTTAAAAAAAAAAAAAAAAAAAAAAAAATTTTTTTTTTTTTTTTTTTGGAGGGGAAAATGAAATCTAGGGGAAAATTTACCAGCTGAGGGGAACAAAAAATCGGAGGGGAAAGGGCAGATGATCGGCGGGTCACAAAGAAGGAAAAAAAAACCTGAATGCAGGTGCGCAAAATGGTTTAAATGCATGTGCACAAAATGGTTTAAATGCATGTGCACAAAATGGTTTAAATTCATGTGTAAAAATGGTTTGAATGCACAGGCTAATCAAGGACAACACTTTCCGCTTTTATTGAATTATTTTTTTTAAGGAAATTTATTCTTTTAAAAAATCCAGTTAAGTTGGAGAGTGGCGTTTCCAATAAGCCTTTGTAGACTGCACAGGTTTTTTTGGGACAACACTTCTTGCACATGTATTAAACCGGGTTTTCCCAAAGCAAGGCTTATATTAAATTTGCTTTACAACATTTGTAAAGCATACTGTATTACAATATGAAAGTATGGAGCCTTAGCTCAGGGGTAGGCCAAGAGGGAGACTGCGAGAATTTCTCTGAAAGTTGGCAAATGTGGCTTTATATCATGAGCTAGGAGAAATCCATTTTCGCCCTAATTTTCAAGTCAAAACAACCTTCTATTTAAATCCCATCAAACACAATTTATTTCTTCACACCTGTTAAGAATTCAATATCCAGTGAACTGTCCGATAGTTCTTGATAGTTCTTGATAGTTCGTGCATGCATCCAGTAATGTGGAATTTATTAATGCCATTTGAAACTGCCACCTGTTGATGTGTTACAAGCTTACAGCTGTAACTCTTTAGAAACTTGCCCAGACTTGGCATTCACATCAAAGGCCTTTGATATTGACTGATACCATTGACAGGTGTGGATAAAGGCTTGCAGATTTTTCTGCTCCCCGACATTTTGTAGGGAGCATAATAAATTAAAGTTGCCAGTTAGTCCTTCCTTCCTTACTTCCGTCACACTTTTGTTACAGTTTCTCACAGTGCCTTCAATATTTTACCGATCTCTTACATATTTGGCATGTAGGTACCTTGCATGGACCTTTACCTTTTGATGAGGTTTTAGGTCACTGGGTTCAAGGTCACCGAGGCTAACAATAGATTTTCTTCTGTCACACTTTTGTTACAGTTTCTCATTGCGCCTTCAATATTTTAACGATCTCATACTTATTTGGCATGAAGGTACCTTGCATGGACCTGTACCTTTTGATGAGGTTTGCAGTCACTGGGGTCAAGGTCACCGAGGCTAATAATAGATTTTTTAAAGGTGGTTACACAATTAACACATATATTGACAACGCTCATCATCGGGGAGCATCCATCAGTTTCACTGATATTCTTGTTTAGGCATAGGTTTTAATGATGTCATTCCCTGACAGTGTTGTGATTGTTAAAGACTTGTTTATCTTACTAGTTTTATTGTTGTTTCAACTGGAAATATGACGTAAGGTAGTTAAAATGTTTGTTTTTAACCAGGTTTTTCGAAGGAAAAAAATGGTTATTAGATAAGCGAATGTCGGCAGGCGGGCTGGCGGGCGGGCGGAACAAGCTTGTCAGGGCCATAACTTTGTCGTTCATTGTGAGATTTTAAATCATTTGGCACATTTGTTCACCATCATTAGATGGTGTGTGGCGCGAAAGAATTACGTTGATATCTCCAAGGTCATACTTTGAGTTCAAAGGTCAAAAATGGCCACAAATGAGCTTGTCTGGGCCATAACAATGTCGTTCATTGTGAGATTTTAAAATCATTTGGCACATTTGTTCACCATCATTGGATGTTGTGTCACTCGAAAGAATAACGTCGATATCTCAAAGGTCAAGGTCGCCACGACTAAAAATAAATTGATTTTGAAACAAGAGGGCTAACTATGAACAATCAGTAACATTGCACATTTTGAGTTGTCTCCCTTTATCAGATTTTTTTTTCAAATTGAAATCAAGGTTGCCACAAGTAAAAATAGATTGATTTGAAACAAGGGGGGTAACAATGCACATTTTGAATTGTCTACCTTTATGATCAGACTTTAAAAAAAATTGAAAACCTGGTTTTGTGACAATTTTGTCCCTTGTTCAGATTTTAAATTAATTATTAATTTTTTATATCGAATTCCCCCCCACTCAAAAAGAATATTTATTTTGTTTGTGGGGTGGGTGGGTTGTGGATGTAAACAATATGCGCACTTTTATGCACACTTGAATGCTTAATGTAAGTTGTCTATTTAGTCGTTTTCTTTTTACTTGATTGTTAATTCAATGAACGATTGAATTAAATGAAAGAGCAGGATTCTTAATTTACATTTTGTATTTAGTGATTTAAAATGGTAAAATAATGCAACTTATTACAAGATATATAGATATTACCAAAAAACATAACTTTTTTATGCTCCCCCAAACTTTATTTTGGGGGGAGCATATAGTGGCCGCTTCGTCTGTCCGTCCGTGTTTCCGTGTGTCCGTCCGTGCACAACTTTTGTCCGGGCTATTTCTCAGAAACTATTCAATGAAACTTTATGGGAAGCTTCACTACCAAGAGGAGATGTGCATATTATCTGCCGGTTCTGGTCGGATGATTTTTCACAGAGTTATGGCCCTTTGAAATTTTCCATTGTACATATAGTGCAAGTCTTGTCCGGGCTATTTCTCAGCAACTAATGACTGGAATTCAACAAAACTTTATCGGAAGCTTCACTACCAAGAGGAGATGTGCATATTATCAGCCGGTTCTTGTCGGATGATGTTTTACAGAGTTATGGTCCTTTGAAATTTTCCATTGTACATATACATGTAGTGCAATTCTTGTCCGAGCTATTTCTCAGCAACTTATTATGGGAATTCAATGAAACTTTATGGGAAGCTTGACTACCAACAGGAGATGTGCATATTATCAGCCGGTTATGGTCGGATGATTTTTCACAGAGTTGTGGCGCTTTGAAATTTTCTATAAACTGTACATATAGTGCAATTCTTGTCCGGGCTATTTCTCCCCAACTACTGACTGGAATTCAATGAAGCTTTATGGGAAGCTTAACTACCTCTTGGAGATGCGCATGTTATTTGTGGGTTCTGGTTAGATGATTTTTAGCTTATCTATTTTTTGAAAAAAAATTATATTGTCATCACCTTGGCGTCGGCGTCTGCGTCTGCGTTGGCGTCCGGTTAAGTTTTGCGTTTAGGTCCACTTTTTTCAGAAAGTATCAATGCTATTGCATTCAAACTTGGTACACTTACTTTCTATCATGAGGGGACTGGGCAGGCAAAGTTAGATAACTCTGGCGTGCATTTTGACAGAATTATGTGCCCTTTTTATACTTAGAAAATTGAAAATTTGGTTAAGTTTTGTGTTAGGTCCACTTTATTCCTACAGTATCAAAGCTATTGCTTTCATACTTGCAACACTTATTAACACTTATTAACAATCATAAGGGGACTGTGCAGGCAAAGTTATGTAACTCTGACTGGCATTTGGACGGAATTATGGTCCCTTTATACTTAGAAAATTGAGAATTTGGTTAAGTTTTGTGTTTTGGTCCACTTTACCCCTAAAGTAACATAGATATTGCTTTCATACTTGGAACACTCGCAAACTATCATAAGGGGACAGTAAAAGGACAAGTTGCATAACTCTGGTTGTCATTTTTACGGAATTATGGCCCTTTTTTGACTTAGTAACTTTGAATATATGGTTAAATTTTGTGTTTCGATCCACTTTACTTCTAAAGTATCAAGGCTATTGCTTTTAAACTTCAAATACTTTCATGCTAACATGAGGTTAATGTACCTGGCCAGTTGAATTTTACCTTGACATTTGAATGACCTTGACTATCAAGGTAAAATTATTAAATTTTGCTAAAATCCCCCCCCCCCCCCCGAATCTCCCCCCACCCAATTTTTTTTTTAAAGATCATCTCACAAATGACCACCACACCCTCACACTATACCCCCCCACCCCCACAATTTTTTTTGAAACGGTTAAAAAACACAAATATTAATTTGTATTATTTTTTTTTATTTATTTTTTTGCATTTTTGTTCGCATTTTTGGAAGATAATGTAATAAATGACCACACCCTCACACTATACACCCCTCTTCACTCCACCCCTCCCTCCTTTGTGATTTAAATTGAGAGTCCCTTCACCTTTAAAAAGAAAAATAGATGAGCGGTCTGCACCCGCAAGGCGGTGCTCTTGTTTTAGAGAGTTATGGCCCTTTGAAAATTTTAAGTCTTATTATTTTGTTCAAAGTTATGCCCCTCAAGACATTCCCTTTTATCTGAATATATAGTGCAATATTGTGACAAAAAAAACCTTTGGGGAGCATCACCCGTGTCCGACGGTTTCTTGTTTATTTCTGCTTACTTCTCCTTAAATGCCAGTCAAGAGAGAAGTGACTTTTCCTTAAAATTTGACCCTAGGCCGACCCCTGTAGCTAATAGTACAACAGACTTGACAGACTCTGGGCTGTATGGCTGCAAATCTTTATCCATTCATCTGTTTTTAAGCTCCCCCAAATTTTTTTAGGGGGAGCATATAGTCGCCGCTTCGTCTGTCCGTCTGTTCGTGTGTCCGTCCGTGCACAATTTTTGTCCGGGCTATTTCTCAGCAACTAATGACCGGAATTCAATGAAACTTTATGGGAAGCTTCACTACCAAGAGGAGATGTGCATATTATCAGCGGGTTCTGGTCGGATGATTTTTCACAGAGTTATGGCCCTTTGAAATTTTCCATTGACTGTGTATAGTGCAATTCTTGTCCGGGCTATTTCTCAGCAACTTATGACCGGAATTCAATGAAACTTTATGGGAAGCTTCACTACCAAGAGGAGATGTGCATATTTTCAGCGGGTTCTGGTCGGATGATTTTTCAAAGAGTAATGGCCCTTTGAAATTTTGCATTAACTGTACATATAGTGCAAGTCTTGTCCGGACTATTTCTCAGCAACTAATGACAGGAATTCAATGAAACTTTATGGGAAGCTTCACTACCAAGAGGAGATGTGCATCTTATCAGGGGGTTCTGGTCGGATGATTTTTCACAGAGTTATGGCCCTTTGAAATTTTCCATTAACTTTACATATAGTGCAGTTCTTGTCCAGGCTATTTCTCAGAAACCTTTGACCGGAATTCAAGGAAACTTTATGGGAAGCTTCACTACCAAGAGGAGATGTGCATATTATCAGCGGGTTCTGGTTGGATGATTTTTCACAGAGTAATGGCCCTTTGAAATTTTGCATTAACTGTACATATAGTGCAAGTCTTGTCCGGACTATTTCCCAGCAACTAATGACCAGAATTGAATGAATGTTTATGGGAAGCTTCACTACCAAGAGGAGGTGTGCATCTTATCAGGGGGTTCTGGTCGGATGATTTTTCACAGAGTTATGGCGCTTTGAAATTTTCCATTAACTGTACATATAGCAGAGGCGTCAAAGTTCAGGATTATGCCTGAAATCAGGATTTTGGCCCTTAAGGACCAATTTTGATATTGATATAAATCAGAGAAATTTTTTCTGGAATTTTAAGATTATTGTCACAAAATGTCATCTTAAACACAAATAATTTTACTTTGACATAATGTTTACAAAGTTATATACAATTGTAAACAAAGTTACATTAATTATTTACAATAGTGAACAAAGTTACATGAATTATTAACCCTTCTTTGCTCTGGCCCAAAAACGATAGGCCTATTTTCAGGATTTTAGATTTTAACCAATTGACACCCCTGTATAGTGCAATTCTTGTCCGGGCTATTTCTCAGCAACTAATGACCGGAATTCAATGAAACTTTATGGGAAGCTTCACTACCAAGAGGAGATGTGCATATTATCAGCGGGTTCTGGTCGGATGATTTTTCACAGAGTTATGGCCCTTTGAAATTTTCCATTAACTGTACATATAGTGCAATTCTTGTCCAGGCTATTTCTCAGCAACTAATGACCGGAATTCAATGAAACTTTATGGGAAGCTTCACTACCAAGAGGAGATGTGCATATTATCAGCGGGTTCTGGTCGGATGATTTTTCACAGAGTTATGGCCCTTTGAAATTTTCCATTAACTGTACATATAGTGCATTTCTTGTCCAGGCTATTTCTCGGCAACTAATGAACGGAATTCAATGAAACATTATGGGAAGCTTCACTACCAAGAGGAGATGTGCATACATTTGTATTATCAGCGGGTTCTGGTCGGTTTGTTTTTAACCAGGTTTTTCGAAGGAAAAAAATGGTTATTAGATAAGCGAATGTCGGCAGGCGGGCTGGCGGGCGGGCGGAACAAGCTTGTCAGGGCCATAACTTTGTCGTTCATTGTGAGATTTTGAAATCATTTGGCACATTTGTTCACCATCATTAGATGGTGTGTGGCGCGAAAGAATTACGTTGATATCTCCAAGGTCATACTTTGAGTTCAAAGGTCAAAAATGGCCACAAATGAGCTTGTCTGGGCCATAACAATGTCGTTCATTGTGAGATTTTAAAATCATTTGGCACATTTGTTCACCATCATTGGATGTTGTGTCACGCGAAAGAATAACGTCGATATCTCAAAGGTCAAGGTCGCCACGACTAAAAATAAATTGATTTTGAAACAAGAGGGCTAACTACGAACAATCAGTAACATTGCACATTTTGAGTTGTCTCCCTTTATCAGATTTTTTTTTTCAAATTGAAATCAAGGTTGCCACAAGTAAAAATAGATTGATTTGAAACAAGGGGGGTAACAATGCACATTTTGAATTGTCTACCTTTATGATCAGACTTTAAAAAGAATTGAAAACCTGGTTTTGTGACAATTTTGTCCCTTGTTCAGATTTTAAATTAATTATTAATTTTTTATATCGAATTCCCCCCACTCAAAAAGAATATTTATTTTGTTTGTGGGGTGGGTGGGTTGTGGATGTAAACAATATACGCACTTTTATGCACACTTGAATGCTTAATGTAAGTTGTCTATTTAGTCGTTTTCTTTTTACTTGATTGCTAATTCAATGAACAATTGAATTAAATGAAAGAGCAGGATTCTTAATTTACATTTTGTATTTAGTGATTTAAAATGGTAAAATAATGCAACTTATTACAAGATAGATAAGATATTACCAAAAAACATAACTTTTTTATGCTCCCCCAAACTTTATTTTGGGGGGAGCATATAGTGGCCGCTTCGTCTGTCTGTCCGTGTTTCCGTGTGTCCGTCCGTGCACAACTTTTGTCCGGTCTATTTCTCAGAAACTATTCAATGAAACTTTATGGGAAGCTTCACTACCAAGAGGAGATGTGCATATTATCTGCCGGTTCTGGTCGGATGATTTTTCACAGAGTTATGGCCCTTTGAAATTTTCCATTGTACATATAGTGCAATTCTTGTCCAGGCTATTTCTCAGCAACTAATGACTGGAATGCAATGAAACTTTATGGGAAGCTTCACAACCAAGAGGAGATGTGCATATTATCAGCCGGTCCTCGTCGGATGATTTTTCATAGAGTTATGGCCCTTTGAAATTTTCCATTGTACATATAGTGCAAGTCTTGTCCGGGCTATTTCTCAGCAACTAATGACTGGAATTCAACAAAACTTTATCGGAAGCTTCACTACCAAGAGGAGATGTGCATATTATCAGCCGGTTCTTGTCGGATGATGTTTCACAGAGTTATGGTCCTTTGAAATTTTCCATTGTACATATACATGTAGTGCAATTCTTGTCCGAGCTATTTCTCAGCAACTTATTATGGGAATTCAATGAAACTTTATGGGAAGCTTGACTACCAACAGGAGATGTGCATATTATCAGCCGGTTATGGTCGGATGATTTTTCACAGAGTTGTGGCGCTTTGAAATTTTCTATAAACTGTACATATAGTGCAATTCTTGTCCGGGCTATTTCTCCCCAACTACTGACTGGAATTCAATGAAGCTTTATGGGAAGCTTAACTACCTCTTGGAGATGCGCATGTTATTTGTGGGTTCTGGTTAGATGATTTTTAGCTTATCTATTTTTTGAAAAAAAACTATGAGCTATTGTCATCACCTTGGCGTCTGCGTCTGCGTCGACGTCCGGTTAAGTTTTGCGTTTAGGTCCACTTTTCTCAGAAAGTATCAATGCTATTGCATTCAAACTTGGTACACTTACTTTCTTTCATGAGGGGACTGGGCAGGCAAAGTTAGATAACTCTGGCTTGCATTTTGACAGAATTATGTGCCCTTTTTATACTTAGAAAATTGAAAATTTGGTTAAGTTTTGTGTTTAGGTCCACTTTATTCCTACAGTATCAAAGCTATTGCTTTCATACTTGCAACACTTATTAACACTTATTAACTATCATAAGGGGACTGTGCAGGCAAAGTTATGTAACTCTGACTGGCATTTTGACGGAATTATGGGCCCTTTATACTTAGAAAATTGAGAATTTGGTTAAGTTTTGTGTTTTGGTTCACTTTACCCCTAAAGTATCATAGATATTGCTTTCATACTTGGAACACTCGCAAACTATCATAAGAGGACAGTAAAAGGACAAGTTGCATAACTCTGGTTGTCATTTTTACGGAATTATGGCCCTTTTTTGACTTAGTAACTTTGAATATATGGTTAAATTTTGTGTTTCGATCCACTTTACTTCAAAAGTATCAAGGCTATTGCTTTTAAACTTCAAATACTTTCATGCTAACATGAGGTTAATGTACCTGGCCAGTTGAATTTTACCTTGACATTTGAATGACCTTGACTATCAAGGTAAAATTATTAAATTTTGCTAAAATTCCCCCCCCCCGAATCTCCCCCCCCGCCCAATTTTTTTTTTTAAGATCATCTCACAAATGACCACCACACCCTCACACTATACCCCCCCCCCCCACCCCCCACATTTTTTTTGGAAACGGTTAAAAAACACAAATATTAATTTGTATAATTTTTTTTTATTTATTTTTTTGCATTTTTGTTCGCATTTTTGGAAGATAATGTAATAAATGACCATATCCTCACACTATACACCCCTCTTCACTCCACCCCTCCCTCCTTTGTGATTTAAATTGAGAGTCCCTTCACCTTTTAAAAGAAAAATAGATGAGCGGTCTGCACCCGCAAGGCGGTGCTCTTGTTTTAGAGAGTTATGGCCCTTTGAAAATTTTCGTTTTTGAAAAAAGTCGTATTATTTTGTTCAAAGTTATGCCCCTCAAGACGTTCCCTTTTATCTGAATATATAGTGCAATATTGTGACAAAAAAAACCTTTGGGGAGCATCACCCGTGTCCGACGGTTTCTTGTTTATTTCTGCTCACTTCTCCTTAAATGCCAGTCAAGAGAGAAGTGACTTTTCCTTAAAATTTGACCCTAGGCCGACCCCTGTAGCTAATAGTACAACAGATTTTACAGACTCTGGGCTGTATGGCTGCAAATCTTTATCCATTCAGCTGTTTTTAAGCTCCCCCAAATTTTTTTAGGGGGAGAATATAGTCGCCGCTTCGTCTGTCCGTCTGTTCGTGTGTCCGTCCGTGTGTCCGTCCGTGCACAATTTTTGTCCGGGCTATTTCTCAGCAACTAATGACCGGAATTCAATGAATCTTTATGGGAAGCTTCACTACCAAGAGGAGATGTGCATATTATCAGCGGGTTCTGGTCGGATGATTTTTCACAGAGTTATGGCCCTTTGAAATTTTCCATTGACTGTGTATAGTGCAGTTCTTGTCCGGGCTATTTCTCAGCAACTAATGACCGGAATTCAATGAAACTTTATGGGAAGCTTCACTACCAAGAGGAGATGTGCATATTATCAGCGGGTTCTGGTTGGATGATTTTTCACAGAGTAATGGCCCTTTGAAATTTTGCATTAACTGTACATATAGTGCAAGTCTTGTCCGGACTATTTCTCAGCAACTAATGACCGGAATTCAATGAAACTTTATGGGAAGCTTCACTACCAAGAGGAGATGTGCATCTTATCAGGGGGTTCTGGTCGGATGATTTTTCACAGAGTTATGGCCCTTTGAAATTTTCCATTAACTGTACATATAGCAGAGGCGTCAAAGTTCAGGATTATGCCTGAAATCAGGATTTTGGCCCTTAAGGACCAATTTTGATATTGATATAAATCAGAGGATTTTTTTATGGAATTTTAAGATTATTGTCACAAAATGTCATCTTAAACACAAATTATTTTACTTTGACATAATGTTTACAAAGTTATATACAATTGTAAACAAAGTTACATTAATTATTTACAATAGTTAACAAAGTTACATGAATTATTAACCCTTCTTTGCTCTGGCCCAAAAACGATAGGCCTATTTTCAGGATTTTAGATTTTAACCAATTGACACCCCTGTATAGTGCAATTCTTGTCCGGGCTATTTCTCAGCAACTAATGACCGGAATTCAATGAAACTTTATGGGAAGCTTCACTACCAAAAGGAGATGTGCATATTATCAGCGGGTTCTGGTCGGATGATTTTTCACAGAGTTATGGCCCTTTGAAATTTTGCATTAACTGTACATATAGTGCAATTCTTGTCCAGGCTATTTCTCAGCAACTTATGACCGGAATTCAATGAAACTTTATGGGAAGCTTCACTACCAAGAGGAGATGTGCATATTATCAGCAGGTTCTGGTCGGATGATTTGTCACAGAGTTATGGCCCTTTGAAATTTTCCATTAACTGTACATATAGTGCATTTCTTGTCCAGGCTATTTCTCAGCAACTAATGAACGGAATTCAATGAAACTTTATGGGAAGCTTCACTACCAAGAGGAGATGTGCATATTATCAGCGGGTTCTGGTCGGATGATTTTTTGCAGAGTTATGGCCCTTTTGAAATTTTATATAAAAAAATTCTTGTCCCCCCAACTTCTGTGCCTTCAAGACGTTTCCTTTTGTCTGAATATATAGTGCAATATTGTAACAAAAAAAAACTTTGGGGAGCATCACCCTTCTCTGACGGTTTCTTCTTTTTTCTGCTTTGCAATCATGACATATTTCATAAACTAATTTTATACGCATTATACTATTTTTGTAATATATGTGTTTTATTATTTCATTCAATGTTTGTAGAGAATTTCATTTGTATTGCTAAATTGAGAATAGGCCTAACTAAATACATGTGTACATGTATATACAATATGTCACGATTTTAACGTTCCCCAAAAGGAGAAAGCGGGGGCAATAAAGTGGGTGCTTTGTTCGTTTGTCCGAATTTCAATTTTGATGGCATTGACTTTAGGTGGGTCTGAAACGAATTTCCCTGATTGTAGTTTCTTTCTTCATTTAACATACTCTGTCTGTCACACTATTTATCAGTGAAAAATCCTGGATACTAATGATCTAACTTCGATGAAACTTGATAAACAGCTTCCATATAGAGTGAGCATGTTCCTCCTTGTCAGGTCATTTAGGTCCTATGATTTTTTTCATAATGATTTTTTTTTTTTATTGCCCTTTGTTTATTATTATATCATGCCTGTCACACTTTGTTTCCGGGTGAGATCTCAGACACAAATGATGAGAATTGATTGAAGCTTGATACGCAGCATCCCTAAACCATGGACATAGGCATCCTTGTCAGGTCATTCTGGTGTAATTATTGTTCAGGAACTGTTCAGTTGATTATTAATATGTTACTTTTCTATGTGAGATCCCTGACGCTAATGATCCAAATTTGATGAAATTTTTATCAGGGTTGTGATTTTTTGCGATTCTGCATATGAAATTCATTTAAGTGTCAGCTCAAAAAATAAGAGTTTGATACATCTGCAGATATTACATAGTGAGTGACAAATCAGTATAATACAAATTAAAATAGAAATAGATGAAAACAGCAGTGAAAATAAATAAATACAAGTTTTTAATGGAATGCACTCCAAATAAAACAAATGTTTAATTTGCCTTTTAAAGTAACATTTTAATTAGTGGGGGACATATTGTTTTTGCCCTGTCTGTTGGTTTGTTGCTTTGTTTGTTTGTTTGCGCCAACTTTAACATTTGCCATAACTTTTGCAATATTGAAGATAGCAACTTCATATTTGGCATGCATGTGTATCTCATGGAGCTGCACATTTTGAGTGGTGAAAGGTCAAGGTGTTCCTTCAAGGTCAAAGGTCAAATATATTGGTCAAAATTGCTCATTTAATGTACACTTTTGCAATATTGAAGAAAGCAACTTGATATTTGGCATGCATGGAGCTACACATTTTGAGTGGTGAAAGGTCAAGGTCAACCTTCAAGGTCAAAGGTCAAATATATTAGGACATAGTGTTTCACAAACACATCTTGTTTACTTTACTAAGTGAAGTAAAAAAAGTGTTTTATAAGTAAATCATGTCATGTTTTTAGCTCACCTGTTACGAAGTGACATGGTGAGCTTATGTGACCGTGTGATGTCAGGTGTCCGTCGTGCGTCCGTCCGTCAACAATTTGTTTGTGTAGACAGTAGAGGTCACAGTTTTCATCCAATCGTACGAAATTTGGTCAGAATGTTTATCTTGTTGAAATCTGGGTTGGGATTGTATGTGGGTCGTCTGGGGTAGAAAACTAATTCACTAGGTCAAATAATAGAAAAACCTTGTGTAGACAATAGAGGTCACAGTTTTCATCCAATCTTCATGAAATGTGGTTAGAATGTTAATCTTGATGAAATCTGGGTTGGGATTGTATTTGGGTCATCTGGGGTAAAAAACTAGGTCACTAGGTCAAATAATAGAAAAACCTTGTGTAGACAATATAGGTCACAGTTTTCATCCAATCTTCATGAAATGTGGTTAGAATGTTAATCTTGATGAAATCTGGGTTGGGATTGTATTTGGGTCATCTGGGGTCAAAAACTAGGTCACTAGGTCAAATAATAGAAAAACCTTGTGTAGACAATATAGGTCACAGTTTTCATCATATCTTTATGAAATTTGGTCAGAATGTTTATCTTGATGAATCTGGGTTGGGATTGTATTTGGGTCATCTGGGGTCAAAAACTAGGTCATTAGGTCAAATAATAGAAAAACCTTGTGTAGACAAAAGAGGTCACAGTTTCCATCCAATCTTTATGAAATTTGGTCAGAATGTTTATCTTGATATAATCTGGATTCGGATTGTATTTGGGTCATCTGGGGTCAGAATGTTTATCTAGTTTGCGCACAAATAACTGATATAGTCGCAAAGCGTATAATCGGGGAACATCCATCATTTTAACTGATATTCTTCTTCTTTCTTTGCTGTTATTTACAGGTGTTTTGATCTAATTTGAATTTTGACTAATTTTGTGATGCGTTGTAGGTGTCTGATAAGGTTCGGCAAGAGAGAGCAGAGAGTCAACAAGACGGGTCAGAATCAACCAACATTGGGGAACACAGAAAGAGGAAGGCCTCAGGTGAACGTACATAGCTTTTTCTTGCCTAACATGTAGTTTTATTTGTTTTTATGCCCCTGGATCGAAAGATCGGGGGCATATTGTTTTTGGCCTGTCTGTCTGTCATTCATTGTGTGTGTCCCAAAACTTTAAACTTGGTTAAAGTTTTGCGATAACTTTTGCAATATTGAAGAACTTTATATTTGGCATGCATGTGTATCTCAAGGAGCTCCACATTTTGAGTGGTGAAAGGTCAAGGTCAAGGTCATCCTTCAAGGTCAAAGTTCAAATATATGGCTTCAAAGCGGCGCAATAGGGGGCATTGTGTTTCTGACGAACACATCTTGTTTTTCTTTAAATAAATAAATATATATATTATATATCATTAATGATTGGACATGTTCTGTTTTTAGGCCCAATGAAGATCCTGCAAATGTCTGATTCTGACAGTGTCAAGATGACCCAAGAAGGCAAGAAACCACGGCTGGAAACCAACGGCTCCCCATCCATCAGCGCCTCTAGACCGCTAGACGGCTTCCGCTCACCACCTGTGTGCAGCACACCTATGAAATCCCAGGGGCAGACGCAGGTGATAACTCTGGTTCCCACCGGAAGTCCCTCGGTCCCTGCTCATTCTCTGATTCAGTCATCCATGTCTGGGGCCACACCCATCATCCTGGCCCCTACCTCCAGTGCCGGGCCCCAGGCGATCATCCACAGTGGCACCTTCAACGGGATGCCCATGTTCCAGATCTTCAATTCCCCACCCAACTCGTCCTCTCAAGGTGCTCAGTTTGTGGCCATTGCTCAGTCGCAGGGGATGCCAATCCTAACCAGCGCGTCACCCAAAATGACAACTATTTTGCAGCCACAAAAGGGCATGCCTGTTCTTCTGGCGCCAATCCAATTTTCCACTGCCATGCAGAATGCTTCAAACACTGCCAATAAATCACTCGTGTTTACCTCGACAAACCTGGTTTCATCAATACCAACCCCTGTCATGGGTAACCAGAACATTGTGTTCACCACGTCAGCCTCACATTCCAGCCCTCAGAAGCAGCAGTCAGTATTAAAGCACACCTTGACAGCAGGTGGTGCCTATAGGCTGCCAAATGGTCATGTGATGGACGGGCGTATTGTGGATGGCAAGATTGTAGCCAACGGGTTGTATCCGGTCACACCTCCCAGAACACCCCCGGAGCAGAAGTCTGTTGCCGAGGACCAGCGATCTGAAAGTGAAACACAAAGTGAAATAGAGGTAATTTTCTATTGTCTTAAATTTAATTGTCAAATTTTAGCAGTGTGTTTTCTCTTTTAAGCAAATGTCTTCCTCTTGAGTGTCAGCATTGCTTAGCATTTAGTTCTTGAGTTTAATGGATGTTATAAATAATTAAAATGACTTTGTGAAGTCAGTAAGGGAATGGGGAGTTTTTTTGTCTCCCCAAAGGTGTTTCCAAAATCACACCCCAAAATATTCATGTGAGGAAAAACTGATTTTTGATACAAGGTAGTGTTTTTCCCAGGCCATTTTAGCGTGGCGAAAAGCCACGCCGCCCTCCCGGATCGCCACTCTGCCCTTTTCAAAGACAAATTTCGCCACGCGCCCTTATTGATAACATCTTTATTGCCTTATGACCTAACTTGGTCCGCAAAATCAGCGTCCTTGATTGTCTGTGACGCTCCGACTGTGCTTGATTTACTCGAGAGACGTCAACGTCTAATCGACTATATTAATTGAGCAGATTTAATCTATTACAGTGCTCTATTTATAGGTAGGTCTTACTGACTGCTCCAAAGCTGTGAACACACAATTAGTCATGCGTGAATAACCCCGTGTCAGTATCAATCGATAATGCCGGAGGTTATGTTATACCAAGCGCACGTTTCGGTCGGCAATGTGTACTCCTCCACGATAAAATCATTACTTCGGAGACCTTTGATGAAAAACTCGATGTTATTCTCGTGGCAATTGTGCATTGCATGCATTATTCAGTTATATCAAAACATATATTTTTACGCATAATTACATTTTAAATCACAAACAAATTTATTCTTTATCGTTTTCGTCTTTAAGATAATTAGATCTAATTATTGAAATAATTACTGAGACGTATACTAATTCAACAAAATGCGAATCGCGTATACGATTTAACGTTGCTATGCTCACCTGTCGCTTACATCATTTGACATTTTATCAACATGGCGGACTATACAGAGTTAAATTGTGACTCGGCAAAAATGGCAAATAACGTCGTAAACGATCGAATTAACGATGGAGATTATACATTAAGAAGGAATTAATGAAATGTCTGTGATAATCAACGATGCATAAAAATGTTTAAGATAGCAACAACATTATTTAATTTATTTGTAATCTGCTCGTTGGATGTATGTCACAGAAACGAGTGTTTGCATAGTGTTAGCCATCAATTTACTCGAATTTGTTATTTTAAACATCTGTCAAGATTATTGTTAGAAAATGGGATAAGACAAACATGGTTTCATTTATATGTAAGTGGATCTGTGTATACTCAGATTCATATGCATATATTGCTTTATTATGTTTGTTGTGCTGTACAGTTTATTGAAACAGCATGGAACTTAAATGTACATTGCAAGGTAAATATATAAATATAAATCATAGTAAGTTAAATACATTTATTACCATTAAATGTGATTGTTTATATGTTATTTTTTCCACAACTGCTTCTGATGCGATTACATGTTTCCCCGTAATTCAGGTATTCAGGGAACGTTTTTGCCCTTTTTTGCCTAAACTGCGCGCTAAAATGCCCTTTTTGAAAGTAATGCGCCATGCCCCTTTGCCCTCCTGGGAAAAACACTACAAGGATAAGTTACTGACAAAAGAGTTTCTTTCAAGTGTTTATGACTGGTTCTTATATTTTGTAATGGAAAACCTTTTTTTTTTCAAATTAAGAGATTAAAACAGTTGATAGTGGGCATAATTAAGTTTTATGCATGTGGTATTAAAACTTGATCAAAGTTTTATAAAATTGTAATGCCATGTATAGTTAACAATGTATATGATATTTTCCACTCTAATGGCTTCAAGGGTTTCATGTACACTATCAATTGTTGGAAACAAAAATGTCATGATTTTGAACTGTCAATTAAATTAAATGTCAATTGATAAGTGATGTTTATGGACCATTTCAATAAAAGTCTTCTTTAGAACCCAGCTATTTCAGTTTTTTTTTATTCAATGAAAAGGCATTATTATTTTGAAAACACACATTACATCAATCAGGTTTTGCCTTAAGACTTGTGAAAAAGGTATTTTGAACAAAATATTGAACAACCCCCAACTGCTTTTTTGAGGCTTATATGAAATTATAAATAAATTGCCTCTCTACTTTTGGAATATATATACTTTTAAAACTGAATTAGTTTGGGTTTTGTTCGTTCAAATTTGGGGCCGGTGTAGGGACCCATTCCCATCAGAAAAAAAGTATATATTTTCCACAAATTGAACTAAAAATTCCCAATTAATGGTTTTCAAACCATTAAAGAAATTAATCAACATTTAGTTCATCTCACATACTGTTATATATGTTGAAATTATGCAAAAAATAATAATGAAATCACTTGTATTCTCAATTTTAAAGTATATGTTAGCAAATAAACAACTTAACTAACTTCCCAATTTATATTTTTGTTTAACACATGATTTTTCCCCAATACAAAGGGACCCGGCCTCATTCTCTAAATGATAAAAAAACAACTGGGAATGAAATTACTGGACAAGTTAAATTTACAGATTTCTTAGCTGTCCCTTTTCTGACCCCTGGGATCCCTGCATGTTCCAGGTGACTGCAGGGGGCAGTGCCCCGCCTGACAAGGACGTGGTACCGTTGTGTACATGTAAGATCAGTGGGGCAAGTTTCCAGAAAATGGCCTCCAGCGTCACCTTCTGTCAGGCCCTGGACTCAGTTGATGGAAAGGTAAGGCAGCGGTTATCTTGAACTTTCTTAAATAAGAGTTTTGACCTTCGCTGCTTTTGTATAATGTAACTTTTCAGGGCTATATCTTAGATACGATACAAGATTTCAACTTGAAACTTCATGGGTATTTATATTTATTTTTTATGCCCCCGGATCGATTGATTGGGGGTAAAATGTTTTGGGCCTGTCTGTCTGTCATTGTGTGGAAAACTTTAACCTTGGTTAAAGTTTTGCAATAACTTTTGCAATATTGAAGATAGCAACTTGATATTTGGCGTGCATGTTTATCTCATGGAGCTGCACATTTTGAATGGTGAAAGGTCAAGGTCATCTTTCAAGGTCAAAGGTAAAAAAAAAAGAGCGCAGTAGGGGGCTTTGTGTTTCTGACAAACACATCTCTTGTTTGGCAGGGGATATTGATTCAATGACTGCTTGTTTTCCTAGGTATTGGGCTGCTGTAATCGAGTGACCAACCCGCAGCTTGTGCGTCCTGCTGTCAAGATTCCCTTCCTGGCGGTGTGCGAGGCCCATCGGAGAAGACTGCGCTCACATCAGTGCTGTCCGGGCTGTGGACATTTCTGTACACAGGTGAGTACAACAGTTTATAGAATGAAATCAGCAGTGGTCCATTAACCAATGGCCTTTACAATTTGTTGCTCGCCCAAAGATTTTCTTTTGTCATTTGTATAATAAGTATCAAAAGAACTAGGATGTGCAAACATGGCAAAAAAATATTTTTCTAAACCAGCAATTTAAGCATTTTTGACACTTGTTAACATTCATCCCACTGGTGGTAAGTGTGTGGCTATGATATTAATTAGTGAAAACATCATTTTGAATGATAAATACTTAGGAGTCATATTATAACGAAAAATTAACTTTTCTGGAAAAAAAAAATTCACTATCAAATATATATATAACAAGGTATGCAACTCAAAATCATCCGAAAACGGGGTGCATCGTTTTGAACAGCCATTTCTTCATCAATTTTGCAGCGATTTTCACGATCTCGGTCTTATTCAATGCAGAAATGAATTTCCTTTCTGGAAATGTATATTTCTTGCAATATTTTTACAAATGCTGGGTCAACTTTTAAGAAATAACACGATACACAACTCGCATGACCCAGTTGACACTGATCAGGCAGTATTTAATGACTGAAATCTTCACGGAGTAAAGGGCATTTTCCCTGCAAAGTTCAGCGCCATTTGAAACCTTTGTTTACATACATTTCAACTAACTGACATTTTAAACACACGAGTGATTTCATTGGTCCAATGCGGAGGTGTGTCTTTACAACTGGAGATTTCATTCATAAATAAAAAGTCTGTTCTAAACAAATATTCAGGTTTAGCGATTAAGTGTTTTCCCTGATTAGCCTTAGCTGACTGCTCAAGCTCATGTGGGACGACACTTGTAAGCACATGAATAAAGCCCCGTTTTCCAGCTTGCGAGAGCAATTGAAATATCTAAATGAGGCGTTTGTAGAATCACACCCCTGGAATCACACCCCTGGAATCACACCCCTGTTTAATATCTTAATGTCATCTTGACTAGGGCCGGTTCCTGCGTTGTTCCAAGGAGCACAGTAACTTTGTGCACCACTTCCATGAGCAGTGCCAGGTTACCCGTGGCGACGGCAGGAACCTGTGTCCCCACTGTGGGGAGGCCTCGTCACAGTACGAGGTCCAGCTCACCATGCCCGAGCTCACCAAGGGGGCTCTGGGGACCAAGGAGGTCAAGGCTAAACCTCAGTGAGTTAGCATTGGTGGATTATTGACATCTTGCCAACTGTCAATCAGATTCTTATCTAAATATCCATCGAACAATCAGCGATCGAGAAATCATGCGCGCTGATTATTAACTACCTGTCCGCCATTTTCTAGATAAGCTGAATGCTAATTCTCATTATTCAACGAGTTTCGTTTATTTTGTTCGAAATAATAGGAAATTAACTATAGTGAAATCGTGTAAATAAGGTTTTTATGTCCCCCACTATAGTAGTGGGGGACATATTGTTTTTGCCCTGTCTGTTGGTCTGTTGGTCTGTCTGTTGGTCTGTCTGTTTGCGCCAACTTTAACATTTTGCAATAACTTTTGCTATATTGAAGATAGCAACTTCATATTTGGCATGCATGTGTATCTCATGAAGCTGCACATTTTGAGTGGTGAAAGGTCAAGGTCAAGGTCATCCTTCAAGGTCAGAGGTCAAATATCTGTGGCCAAAATCGCTCATTTTATGAATACTTTTGCAATATTGAAGATAGCAACTTGATATTTGGCATGCATGTGTATCTCATGGAGCTGCACATTTTGAGTGGTGAAAGGTCAAGGTCATCCATCAAGGTCAGACGTCAAATATATGTGGCCCAAATCGCTTATTTTATAAATACTTTTGCAATATTGAAGATAGCATCTTGATATTTTGCATGCATGTGCATCTCATGGAGCTGCACATTTTGAGTGGTGAAAGGTCAAGGTCAAGGTCATCCTTTAAGGTCAGAGGTCAAATATATGTGGCCCAAATCGCTTATTTTATAAATACTTTTGCAATAATGAAGATAGCAACTTGATATTTGGCATGCATGTGTATCTCATGGAGCTGCACATTTTGAGTGGTGAAATGTCAAGGTCAAGGTCATCCTTCACAAGGTCAAGGTCATCCTACAAGGTCAAACATCATATAGGGGGACATTGTGTTTCACAAACACATCTTGTTGTTACTTGGATAGTCGGTAGCAAGATAGACAAGTTAGAGGAATTTAATTTATACCATTGCCAACGCAGAAATGTGGTCTTGACAAGTTCGAGTGGAAGCTTCAATGTGTGGAATTACCAAAAAAAACCTTATAGAAAATTAATTTATTTCGGAAACTGAAAGTGTCATCAATATTTAGTATGAATTATATCACATGTTTATGTAACTAATAGGGAATATTGGTATTGCGTAACTTAACAAAATCAACGTTATAAATAGCTGTTTATGTCAGAAACAAGTGAAGACTATCTTACGGTACTATTTATCAATACAATTTTATCAATAAATGCCACCATTTAGATGTTCTGCACTTTCAATTATAATGATTGATAAATGTCCCACAAGCAATGTTTAACATTATTAATATCACTTGTATACGTAATAACATGGGGGATTTCGGTTCCCGTTCGGTGTCAGAAAGCGAGTAAAACTTAAGCGCATTCCCAGTTATAAAGCGCTACTCGTGTCAAATACATGTTGAAAAAATGTTTTATTAGTATTTTCGTAAATAACATGGGTAGATACCAGTGTATAGGTGTTAATTTATTACAAATACTAACATTATAATAGTAACAGGTTAGATTTCGGTAACGGCGCAAGCGTTTGGGAGCGTGTTTAAAATACCGTAATACCTGTTGTACATAGCTCAGGCCATAGAAAATAAATAACTAGATTCTCATCCAAATTTTGTGGAAAATTGGGGGCGAGTGGGTGGGTTTTATTATTTATTGTTTATTTTTCATTTTATGTGTCGGTCCTATATATAAATAATGAAATGTTCATGAATTTGTTAGTTTATATGCATAACGCCTATATGTATGTATGTATGTTACCCTTTTAATATAATGTTAAAGATATTATGACATTCAATAAAACATTAACAAGACAAAGCATTGACTAGACAAAGTATCAAAGAAAATACATATCTGTAACAGAACCCTTTACATTATGTTTTCAGCATGACTAGATATCATTGATTAAAACATGGTATGCATTCAATAGACAGCATTTACTATTTCAAGTTCAGTTTATATTAATTGGATGAAGATGTTAAGAATGAAGATGATACACATTTAATATGGGAAGTTTCAGGGCTGTCTCATATACTAAAGTCAATAAAATTTTCTAGACAGCCGACAGTTTGACTATTAAACTGTAACATCGGGTGACACCT
The DNA here is from genome assembly GCF_020536995.1 of Dreissena polymorpha. Classification (NCBI taxonomy): domain Eukaryota; kingdom Metazoa; phylum Mollusca; class Bivalvia; order Myida; family Dreissenidae; genus Dreissena; species Dreissena polymorpha. Next base: position 49,448,346 of record NC_068361.1, on the reverse strand, counting down.
GTGTCAATTCTAATTTATTTCGGCCGACAAAGGCACAGACGAGTTTCGAGTGGTCAACTTTCAATGATGGAGCTTGATCATAGGAACCACAAATGAACTCATCGCACAGGTCCGTGATAGTTAAAGTTTTTCACATTTTGACACCCCGTACATATCTTGTACGGTTGTAACGCCGTTTCTACATCTCAAAATAAGAAACATTTTGTTGTTGTTTTCGCTCGATAACTTAAATTTCAGACCAGGCTCGTGCGCTGTTAAATATCGATAAGCGCCTCGGAGACATTGATTTGCCGATTCGCACTTCGCTATTTTCATACTCATTCAGCCGTTTCGTTCTCAGTATTTTGCAGCTCAAATTTTTTTTACAGATTTTTTTTTCAAAATAAAAAACGTTCGGGTGGGACGATTTTCGATGGGCGGGCGGGGATGAGAATCTAGGAATTTATTTTCTATGGCCTAATGTTCTTTATATACTTACATTTTTTGCATTTGCATAATACATATATGACACAAACCCCCTTTACCAGTGTTATAGGGGGTGAAAAAAGCCCATAAAAATTATCTGGAATACCTCGTAATCTATAGGCAATCTATGGGCAAAGAAGCCACTTTGGTCTTAGCTTGTCTAGGTTTTCTAACCGCTAAGCCACGTGACTAAGTGGGCGGAGCAATCATCGTCAAGGCAAGAAGTCAATTGACCTATGGCAAGATTTGATCGTGTTAAACAACATAGATGACTCTGATTTGATTAAACCCTTTGTAACAAATTAAAGAGCCAATTTAATGAAGATTTTACAGTACAGATAACAGATTTTATTGTATACATGTGCGTTAATGAAGGTTACTCATGTTTGTGCAGTGTGAAGGCCCGTCTTGGGCTGGTAGACCGGCGCAGTGTGAGTGTAGAGAAGGAGACAGGGGAGGCAACCTCTGTCACTGTCGTACTGGAGAAAACCAAAAAGACGCTCTCCACAGGTGAGTAGCATGCCCCTGTTGTGTGCTGTTAAAGTTAATGATCTATCGTCCATGTGTATGTACACTATAGACAGGGGAGGCAACCTCTGTCACTGTCGTACTGGAGAAGACCAAGAAGACGCTCTCCACAGGTGAGTAGCATGCCCCTGTTGAGTACTGTTACAGTAAATGATCTATCGTCCATGTACGCACAATGACATGTACATTCACCTCAGAAAGGAAAGGCTACCTCTGTCACTGTCATACTGGAGAAGACTAAGAACACAATCTCATACAGGTTAGATGCATGGACTGGCAGTGTACACAGCTAAGTTCTCTACCTATGATTTTTAAAGGGCCAGGTGCTTATCTGTCAAAAGGGCAGTCAGTCATTTTACCCCTATGGCATATTTTAAGTATGACATGTGTTATGTATGTATATATTTCATATGACATGATTTTAAATTTAAAACATTGTTTCTTTAATTATTAAAACTATTTTAACCGTTGAAATTTAATTCATTTATTATGCCCCCCTTGGAAGAAGAGGGGGTATATTGCTTTGCACATGTCCGTCGGTCCGTCCGTCCGTCGGTCCGTCCACCAGATGGTTTCCGGATGATAACTCAAGAACACTTAGGCCTAGGATCATGAAACTTCATAGGTGCATTGATCATGACTGGAAGATAACCCCTATTGATTTTCAGGTCACTAGGTAAAAGGTCAAGGTCACAGTGACTCGAAATAGTAAAATGGTTTCCGGATGATAACTCAAGAATGCTTACGCCTAGGATCATGAAACTTCATAGGTACATTGATCATGACTGGCAGATGACCCCTATTGATTTTCAGGTCACTAGGTCAAAGGTCAAGGTCACAGTGACTCAAAACAGTAAAATGGTTTCCGGATGATAACTCAAGAATGCTTGGGCCTAAGATCATGAAACTTCATAGGAACATTGATCATGACTGGCAGAGACCCCTATTGATTTTCAGGTCACTAGGTCAAAGGTCAAGGTCACAGTGACTCGAAATAGTAAAATGGTTTCCGGATGATAACTCAAGAATGCTTACACCTAGGATCATGAAACTTCATAGGTACATTGATCATGACTGGCAGATGACCCCGATTAATTTCCAGGTCACTAGGTCAAAGGTCAAGGTCACAGTGACAAAAAACATATTCACACAATGGCTTCCACTACAACTGACAGCCCATATGGGGGGCATGCATGACTTACAAACAGCCATTGTTAAAACTTCAAATGAAATTTCCTAGGAAAATTGGGCTAAATGCATGTGTTGGTTTTTGTTTTTTATTGGAAGTCTCTTCTTAGTAAAGATCCAGTTAAGTCGGAAAATGTCGTCCCTGATATGCCTGTGAAGATTGCAGATGCTTATCTTTGATGGCTTTTTACGCACATGTATTAAGCCCCATTTTCCCAGAGCATGGCTCATAAATGTTGGCAGGGACATCCCATATGAGTATGAGATCTCTTGTGTTTGTAGGTGACCTTCCTATTGGACCTGACAGGTACTCTCTAGAGAAGACTCTGTCCACGCTAACTCTAGAAAGGTGAGTATATATTGACACTTTTTCGTACCGTTATAGTCAGGGATCATATTTTCCCGCAACATCAATCGGTCCGGATATAAATGGGGAAAAGTATCCGAAAATGTATATCCGAAATCATGACAAATTACGTTAAAATATATACCATTAATTTTGCCATTCATGAAGGTGGTATAATACGTGTACAAGTAAAAATCCCTTAGGCATTTTTTTTTAAACGGAACGAGTTTCCTCAACTGGTTTTATCATTTGGTATTTCATTGTTGTTTCGTGTGCGGTTTTATCAGACTTTTTTCATCGTTGTCAATATTATTAATCTGTGTAAGTCTATACCGATGTTTTAAATTGTTGTCGACTCGATAATAGCTTACAAACATGCACTGAACCAAACAAATGTCTGTGCGTAGGTTGGCTACTGACAACAACAACTAAATATTTAATAAATAATTTGTTGTCAAATAACCCACGGCCGATAGTTTAGATGCGTACGGATTTAATCACGAGAGCGAAGCATTTGAAACCACGCATCTAATTTTCCGGTCGTGAGTTATTCAACAACAAAGTATAAAGTACACGAATTATTTCGAATCTAACACGGTTTTACTAAAGATTTATTCAATGTATATTATTTTTCTTGTGTACTATTTTATGTGAAGTTCCGCCCATAAAAATAACTTTCTGCTGTTCTGTCGATCAGATCCGCGACTTTCATTCATAATAGACCAGTCGCCAAATTATCGATCGCTCCGCCCACATAGTCACGTGGTCTAGTGATTAGAAAACTCCGACAAGCAGATCGCAATTATAGCGGATTACGTGAGGGAAATTCTATATTTGTAATGATGTATTATGCTCATTTCTATAATATAAATTATTAAAGCCGCACACTAAACTAAACTGCTTTGTAAAATGTTAATACAATCATAAATACTTTAGAGAGAAATGGCGTAATCAAAATAAATGAGTTAACGGCAGACTGACTATCAGAAACGTTTCTTATACATATTATATAGGGAGTTGATGAAAAATCCGTTGTAAAAATGAGCATTTATTTCATATTGATTTTGAACTTGTATTCAACCGTCTGACAGTGAACCCGGTGGCTATTCATATATAATATTGAAAATATTTTTATTTAATGCAAATGACATATCCATATCATGATGGGGTTTTTGTTTATTAAAAATGTTTAGATCTTTGTTTTATTGTGTTATTTTTAAAAAGACACCGATTTTTTATTTAGATATAAATTAAATTTTGAGTGTAACCATAATTTAATACATGCCTAATTTCGTGGTTTCATTAACAGATAGTTTAATATGCATTTTAGAATAAATTTTGAATAATGATCGAACAGTAATTATCATGCATTTGATATAAAATCTGTGTAAACTCTTAAAAATTACGTCCATTCCATATGTACAACACGCTTTGTTTGTCGGACAAAATGGCGGCCAGATAAGCGTTGCTGAGGGGTGTATGAAAAATCGATATCTTATTGGCTGATCGAAAAATGTGGGCGGAGCGATCGATACTTTGGCGACTGGTCAATTATATTACCGGATTATTACGCTGGTGGAAAATGTATCGGCATGTTTTGTTTAGTTACAGCGCGTGCATTCCGACGCGTCTTTTCGGATGCGTCTTTAATCCGCTGTTCACAAGTTTTTTATTCTTGGTCTGACGTGCAATAAATAGGTCCTGACCGGTTTAGAGACTGCAGCGAATGGTTTATCACACCTAATCGAGATAAGAATGTCATTAGGGTGTGTTAGCATGTACACCGTGTAATCGATTTCATGACATGGGAATTTTAACAGCAAACAGAATCGGACCGACTGTTTGGGATTTTCAATCGGTCTTTCATGACCCCAATCGGTCTAGGACCGACAAAACCGAAAAAAATATGATCTCTGGTTATAGTAAATGATCTATTGTTCATTACATTCAAGTTAAGTAAGTGTAAAATCATTTATATTTGTTGGCAGTAAATGTTGTGTGTATTTAAAATGATTTTTTGGGGGACACGTACATTTGTTGATTTCTGATTTTGAAAAGAAAAATGAGGAATTTGTGTCAGTCATTATCCAATGCGTATGTGTTAAATTTGTGGATCGTTCAAACCAAGAAATCATCGGGAAAAAGTGTCCCACTTATAATAATGATTTAACAGTATTGTTTTAAAGAATAAAAATTCTGTTGAAGTTACATATATAACAATTCAGAACTATCTATGTATAAAAGAAATTGTAAAATAAAAATAAAAGTTGATATTTGTGTTCAAACGAGTTAACCACGCCAATGAACAAGAGATTTTATTATCATAACCTGATCATTATAATGATAACAGTTTGTGGAAACATGAACTATTTTCTAGGCCTAAGAAGTTCCGCCACCTTCCCAAGTGCCTGTACACTCCTGCCTATGACAATGACCTTGAGAGGGTCATATACATGCTCGGTAAATAGCTACTTTTCTTTGAAACTAATGGTTAGTTTGAATTAAACATATTCACTTATTCTATTTTGTCAACAAGCTGTCTTATTTAATTGTTTAAGATAAAGTACACAAGATCGACATTGCAGCCTTGGAGGTCATATGAAGAGATCATTAGCATTGATCGTCAAGGCTAAAAATATGTATTAAAGTGTTTTTTTTGTAGGGGTGAGTACAAATCAGTGTCACTGATAGCTTTAGTTTATAATCTATTCTTACAAATGCTGTAACAGTTCAGTGACAAATGGTTTGAGGTAGCATTTGGGAAGAGAATGTTACCTGATGTCCAAATTGTTAGCGTACACCACTTTGTTTTGTAAACAGAAAATTATTGGAGCCTCGTTCTTGGTAAACTGGGCTGAACGCATGTGGGTAAAGCATTGACCCAGATTAGCCTGTGCTCTTCGCAGTCTTATCATGGACAACGCTTTCCTCTATTATGAAAAATGAAGTCTTGTCTTACAAAAATCCAGGTAAGGCGGAAAGAGTTGTCCCTTATTAGCCTGTGCCAACAGTAAGCTAATGCTTTAAGCCCAGTTTTCCCAGAACGCGATTCAACTAATGTTGTTCTGGTACGCTGTATGCAAGTGTTTGATTGGTCCACAGAGGATGGCCATGACCCCAATGAGTGCTACGAGGATATTGAGGGTCAGAGTGCTCTTCATGCGGCCGCAGCGGTTGGCAGTCTGGCCATTGTACACGCTCTTGTACAGGTAATATAGTGCTTTTCACCAGATTGGGAATGGGTCCTGGGTTGAATTGGGAAAAATCACTTGGTTTTGACTCTATTTGCCTTGAGAAATTTGGGAGATTCATAAAATAAATGCACATTTAAACCATATAAATTTTTCCTACATAATAGTTTAAGCTGCAATCAATGAAGGTACATGTACTATCAAGCAGAATAGAAAATGTTTATGTGCCTACAGTCAGAATAGTCATGGGTTACCAGCTTCTTAAAAATGTTCATCATTGTTTCATATTACACAACACCCTTGGAAATGCAATCAATAATTGTGCTTCGTTCTGTTATAACTGGACTTAATGCATGTTTGTAAAGGCACATGCCCAGATTAGCCTGTGCAGACAGCACATTCCAATGAAGGACGAAACTTTCTGCTTTTATGGAATTTTTCATTTAAATAAAGTCTCTTCTAAATGAAATCCAGTTTAGACAGAAAGTGTTGTCCCTGATCAGTGCTTTCCACAGGATTTTTGTCAGGTGCCCCGGGGTTGATAGGGGTGGTTCGGGAGGGGTGAACCCTCCCGATTTTGATTAAAAAAAAATTTAACGTGTCAATTGACGTTCTGTGGTGCATTATAACTAAAAAAAAACAGCGTCAAAAGACGTCATTTGGTGAGGCTATGACTCTATAAGAAGGCTATATTGTTTAATTGTTTTAAAACTTTTCCGCATAGATAGTAAAATCACTCTAACGAGTCCCCAATACATCCGTTTCAACCCGACTCTATTACTGTATACTAACTACTTTTCAAGTTTCTATTTATTACCTGATAATGCCGTTTTTCTATTTTATCAATAAATTTTAAGTGACTATTTATATTTTACCCCTTATTTATATTTTACCCTTTCCCGCATAGATGCGTATAATCCCGTTTCGATCAATTCCTTAATATATCCGTATCAACCATACCTTCTATCTATTACTGCATACTTACTACTTTTCCAGTTGCTACTCATTACCCGATAATCACGTATATTCCAGTTTTAAAGCAAATTCTGGTAAATATTTACGATAAAAGTGCTCAAGAATTAAAAAAAAAATCGCCATATTTTCTTAAGTATCAAATAAATTTTGGCATGTGTTACTATTTAAAGATGTGACGAAATATCGTCTAATCAGGGCGTTTTTTTTTTTCTCCACAGAACACGCGTAAATAGCCTGACATGATATTCATTTATTTATACAGCACAAAATACATCCACACTTTCCATGCGACGTTCTACATGTCTGCATATTTTTCGCGCGCTTTTTATTGAGACAAAGGATAATACACTGTTTATTTGACGCTACAATTTGTTAATGTCGCGTAAGCATTAAAATTCGGAAGCGTGTTTCGAATAACAAATTGATAATGCTCATTTGAAAATCGAACGAAACATTTACAGTTGTGCGTAATTAATTCAACGACTATTTGTTAAAGCGCATTACGTGTCTAATAAATGTCAGAAAAACGAGGTTAATCAGTTCTATAAATGGACATGATGAAATAAACATGCACTGGAATTAAATTGTTATCGCATAATTGTTACCGGGAGTTATTTGCAAAACTTACTCGCCACAAGTAAGCCACTTGCAATTTATTTCTCGTATTAATTATGTGTCATGAGTAACACTTGTTTACAGTAAAAAGGTGTGATGATGATGCCCGAAACCTTCTTTAATGTACTGTTCTAGTTACCGGTTTTATATTATGTGAATGGTACAACTCTTTGCTAATCAAGCTGCGATAAACTCTTACTTCGTGCCCAACTTTAATCAAAAATAATTGTCGACAGTTAACCCCGCCCTCATAAGCATTCGCATAACCGATTGGACAATGAACATCACTGTTTGACGACTGGAAAGTTACCTGAGAGTTTCCTGTGATACATCCGTGCCAGCATAAATGACTGTGTAATGTGGCTAGAATAATCGATACGCGCGTCATGCTTTTTCCTATTAGTGGATTATCTATGACCCCATGTGGTGTTTATGGCGATTACATGCGAAAGTAGGTACCAAGTGCTCTTTTAAAACAGGGAATATTGATACACTGATAAAGAAACCTTGATTTTCTTGACATTCCCCATTTTCTTTTACTGTAAAAATACACTGATCGGAAAATTTCAAGCGCCCCCGGGACTCTGATTTCGAAATTCAAGCGCCCCGGCGAGGGACTGTTTAATGGCCTGTGGAAAACCCTGCTGATTACCCAGTTTGCTCAGAGCGGGCTCCCTCTTGCAGTCAGGGGCCTCTCCTCATCTGAAGGACAAGTCCCTGAGGACACCCCTCATGTTTGCTGCGGAGAACAACCACGCTGATGTTGTCACCTACCTAGTCAAGGCCAACACCACCATTGATGCCAAAGTAGGTCTCATAAAGTTTAAACCTATTAATATAAGCTTGATTCCATGGAAAGTGCCAAAAGTTTCTTCAAATGCTCTTATGTCTGTTTTTTGGGTAGAACCAGTACTTTGTGTTTTGGTGGGAAATGTAAAGAATGCTAAACAGTGGGGATCAAAGCACTGACCTCCTGGTGGATAGATGAACACCAAATCCACTACACCACAGGGACCCTCTCATTGTAACAGACAAATCTAATCTTTCTTGGCTCTGATTCTGGAAGTTTTGTACGTAATATTTGGAAGGTTTGGGGAGAAACTGTTGTTAGCATTTCAGACAATAGAAAAAATAAAATAATGAATTTAATGTTAAGAGAATGTCAGAATTGCTTACTACTGTTTACCAGTTTATTTGAGCCACTCTTGTGTGAAAGCAGGGCTTAATGAATGTGCGTAAAGTGCAGACTGCACAAGCTAATCTGGGACGACACTACACACATGCAATAAGCCCTGTTTTCCCTGAGCGAGGCTCACTTTAACGTCTGGTGTTTGAATGGACGGCGCCTGGCTTTAGCTGTATGATTCTGTAGGCAGATGATGGTATGACTGCCCTGCACTACGCAGCCAAGGCCGGGCACCTGAACATGATTAGCCTCCTGCTGGACACTGACCGCCTGGACATTGACGTCACGGATGACGGGGGCTGGACTCCACTGATTTGGGCTGCGGAACACATGCAGATGGAGGCCGTCAAACTGCTGCTCAAGAGGAAGGCTGACCCCAACCTCCGGGACAATGTGAGTAATGTAGCAATCTGGTACGACAACTCATGAAACAAGGCAGACCCCAACCTCCGGGACAATGTGAGTAATGTAGCAATCTGGTATGACAACTCATGAAACAAGGCTGACCCCAACCTCTGGGACAGTGTGAGTAATGTAGCAATCTGGTACGACAACTCATGAAACAAGGCAGACCCTAACCTCCGGGACAATGTGAGTAATGCAGCAATCTGGTATGACAACTCATGAAACAAGGCAGACCCTAACCTCCGGGACAATGTGAGTAATGTAGCAATCTGGTATGACAACTCATGAAACAAGGCAGACCCTAACCTCCGGGACAATGTGAGTAATGTAGCAATCTGGTATGACAACTCATGAAACAAGGCAGACCCTAACCTCCGGGACAATGTGAGTAATGTAGCAATCTGGTATGACTACTCATGAAACAAGGCTGACCCCAACCTCCGGGACAATGTGAGTAATGTAGCAATCTGGTACGACAACTCATGAAACAAGGCTGACCCCAACCTCCGGGACAATGTGAGTAATGTAGCAATCTGGTATGACAACTCATGAAACAAGGCAGACCCTAACCTCCGGGACAATGTGAGTAATGTAGCAATCTGGTATGACAACTCATGAAACAAGGCAGACCCCAACCTCCGGGACAATGTGAGTAATGTAGCAATCTGGTATGACAACTCATGAAACAAGGCAGACCCCAACCTCCGGGACAATGTGAGTAATGTAGCAATCTGGTATGACAACTCATGAAATAAGGCAGACCCTAACCTCCGGGACAATGTGAGTAATGTAGCAATCTGGTACGACAACTCATGAAACAGGGCAGACCCTAACCTCCGGGACAATGTGAGTAATGTAGTAATCTGGTACGACAACTCATGAAACAAGGCAGACCCTAACCTCCGGGACAATGTGAGTAATGTAGCAATCTGGTACGACAACTCATGAAACAGGGCAGACCCTAACCTCCGGGACAATGTGAGTAATGTAGCAATCTGGTACGACAACTCATGAAACAAGGCAGACCCTAACCTCCGGGACAATGTGAGTAATGTAGCAATCTGGTACGACAACTCATGAAACAAGGCAGACCCTAACCTCCGGGACAATGTGAGTAATGGACCAATCTGGTATGACAACTCATGAAACAAGGCTGACCCTAACCTCCGGGACAATGTGAGTAATGTAGCAATCTGGTATGACAACTCATGAAACAAGGCTGACCCTAACCTCCGGGACAATGTGAGTAATGTAGCAATCTGGTACGACAATTCATGAAACAAGGCAGACCCTTACCTCCGGGACAATGTGAGTAATGTAGCAATCTGGTAAGACAACTCATGAAACAAGGCAGACCCTAACCTCCGGGACAATGTGAGTAATGTAGCAATCTGGTATGACAACTCATGAAACAAGGCTGACCCTAACCTCCGGGACAATGTGAGTAATGTAGCAATCTGGTATGACAACTCATGAAACAAGGCAGACCCTAACCTCCGGGACAATGTGAGTAATGTAGCAATCTGGTATGACAACTCATGAAACAAGGCTGACCCCAACCTCCGGGACAATGTGAGTAATGTAGCAATCTGGTATGACAACTCATGAAATGAGGCAGACCCTAACCTCCGGGACAATGTGAGTAATGTAGCAATCTGGTACGACAACTCATGAAACAGGGCAGACCCTAATCTCCGGGACAATGTGAGTAATGTAGCAATCTGGTACGACAACTCATGAAACAAGGCAGACCCTAACCTCCGGGACAATGTGAGTAATGTAGCAATCTGGTACGACAACTCATGAAACAAGGCTGACCCCAACCCTTGGGACAATGTGAGTAATGTAGCAATCTGGTATGACAACTCATGAAACAAGGCAGACCCTAACCTCCGGGACAATGTGAGTAATGTAGCAATCTGGTATGACAACTCATGAAACAAGGCAGACCCTAACCTCCGGGACAATGTGAGTAATGTAGCAATCTGGTACGACAACTCATGAAACAAGGCAGACCCTAACCTCCGGGACAATGTGAGTAATGTAGCAATCTGGTACGACAACTCATGAAACAAGGCTGACCCCAACCTCCGGGACAATGTGAGTAATGTAGCAATCTGGTATGACAACTCATGAAACAAGGCAGACCCTAACCTCCGGGACAATGTGAGTAATGTAGCAATCTGGTATGACAACTCATGAAACAAGGCTGACCCTAACCTCCGGGACAATGTGAGTAATGTAGCAATCTGGTATGACAACTCATGAAACAAGGCAGACCCCAACCTCTGGGACAGTGTGAGTAATGTAGCAATCTGGTGCGACAACTCATGAAACAAGGCAGACCCTAACCTCTGGGACAATGTGAGTAATGTAGCAATCTGGTATGACAACTCATGAAACAAGGCTGACCCCAACCTCCGGGACAATGTGAGTAATGTAGCAATCTGGTATGACAACTCATGAAACAAGGCAGACCCTAACCTCCGGGACAATGTGAGTAATGTAGCAATCTGGTATGACAACTCATGAAACAAGGCAGACCCCAACCTCTGGGACAATGTGAGTAATGTAGCAATCTGGTATGACAACTCATGAAACAAGGCTGACCCCAACCTCCGGGACAATGTGAGTAATGTAGCAATCTGGTATGACAACTCATGAAACAAGGCAGACCCTAACCTCCGGGACAATGTGAGTAATGTAGCAATCTGGTATGACAACTCATGAAACAAGGCAGACCCTAACCTCCGGGACAATGTGAGTAATGTAGCAATCTGGTATGACAACTCATGAAACAAGGCAGACCCTAACCTCCGGGGGTCAAGAAACACACTCGACCACTGGACAAATCTGAAACAGATGTTAGGAGGTTCGATAACAGGACTTGATTACAGGACCTCCAGTCTGTTTAAATAGTAAAAGGAGTCAATGAAACAGCAGGTCCTAGTAATCACAAACATACTTTGGTGAATATTCTTACCATTGAGCTTTCCTCAATTGTTTAGATGAGTTTGACCATCACTTTGGTGTTCACAAAAGCCTTTTTGAGCTCGGAATGTGACTCAATCCTGTGTTTGAGGTGGCATATGTGCATATTCATATAGCTGAGATTTGAGTTTATTTGTGAGCTGACCAACATTTCTCAATACTAGGCTGAGTGTATACTCAAATCTCATTTTTTGAGTTGAGCCAAAAAATATGAGAATGTTCATGATACTAGGCCTGTAACAATAGGGAAAACAAATCTGAAAAAATAAGGTATGTTGTGATAATCTATTAAAATTAAAAAAAAATGAAGCATTTTTTTCTGTGTAAACATTTATTCCCCCAAAACTATTATGGATACTTTCAGAGTTAAAATTGGTCACAAAGAAGTAAAGAAAAGATTATATAGATAAACATTAAGTTAAGTGGATAAATACTCTTGATCGGAATGGCTCATGATGACCCAGACATGGCCTAAACTTTGCCTTTTTTATAAAAGTGTAAAGTGAGTAATGCCAATTTAATACTAATCACACATTTAAAATAACATTGGTTGTTATCATTTCAAGTATGAGATGTTATTTCACCCCATTGGTTGTTATCATTTCAAGTATGAGATGTTATTTCACCCCTTGACTTTTCCTGATGTGTTTTAAATAAAAGTGCATCAACCTCTTCTATATAGGCCCTTATTCATTCCCCAGTTCTTTAAGCTGTGTTCTGGGTAAAATGGGTGTAATGCATGTGTGTAAAGTGTCTTTCCAGATAAGCCTGTGCAATATGCACAGGCTAATAAGAGACTACACTCTCTGCTCTTGTAGAATTGTGCATTTCAGGGAAGTCTCTTCTAAACAAAAAGCCACTTCAGATGGTAAGTGTCGTCCCTGATTAGCCTCTGCGAACTGCACAGGCTCATCTGTACAGTATGTCCTCATCTTGCAAGTATGTCCTCAACTTGCAAGTATGTCCTCATGATTGCCAGTACATCCTCATTAGCCATCATGTCCTCATGTTGCAGGAGGAGAACACAACGATGCACTGGGCGGCCTACAGTGGCAGTGTGTCCATCATAGAACAGCTGTTGATGGCCGGATGTGACCTGGACAGCCTCAACATGCATGGAGACAGACCATTGTAAGTGGGATCAGCAGGCCTCTCTGGCCATCAGGGGAAGCTGCCCACATCCCTCATGAGGGTGGATTTTTGCGCTGTTTCTCTTTTATGGGGGATTATTTTATCTTACTCTCTCATTATTACATAGAACATGTTTGCACTATATTCATCAAGTATATTCGACACTCAAATTAGACTATATTGTAATAATGAATTATAAAGTGAATGTCAATTTAATATAGAGATGAAACTCCCGTGCTCAAGTAGTATTTTTCTCCCATGTTACACACATACATGGTCCTTTATTTATGACAAGTGACCATTTTCAGTGCTCATATGATTATTGAAAAGACACATTTACTTCTCTTATTTCTAGTCAGCCAATATGTTTTTGATGCCAATGCCTGTGTGTTTGTTTGGTTTTTATTACACGGATCATTAATATTGGCTAATGCTGTTTGTAAGAAGAAAGCATCAATTATTTTGCACATAGTAGTCGTTTTTTTTATTGAGCTTTTTATACGCCCGTATAAAATACGGGACGTATTATGTGAAACCCCTTGGCGGGCGGGCGGCGGGCGGGCGGCGGGCGGAAGGCATCACTTTGTCCGGACTCTAATTCAAATTGTATTCATCCGATCTTCACCAAACTTGGTCAGCAGTTGCATCTAGTTGATATCTAGGCCAAGTTCGAATATGGGTCATGCCGGGTCAAAAACTAGGTCATAGGGTCAATAAGTGCATTTTCAAAGGGGCCACTTTGTCCGGACTCTATTTCAAATTGTATTCATCCGATCTTCACCAAACTTGGTCAGCAGTTGCATCTAGTTGATATATAGGCCAAGTTCGAATATGGGTCATGCCGGGTCAAAAACTAGGTCATAGGGTCAATTAGTGCATTTTCAACAGCGCCACTTTGTCCGGACTCTAATTCAAATTGTATTCATCCGATCTTCACCAAACTTGGTCAGTAGTTGCATCTAGTTGATATCTAGGTCAAGTCCGAATATGGGTCATGCTGGGTCAAAAACTAGGTCAAAGGGTCAATTAGTGCATTTTACTTTGTCCGGACTCTAATTCAAATTGTATAAATCTTATCTTCACCAAACTTGGTCAGTAGTTGCATCTAGTTGATATCTAGGCCAAGTTCGAATATGGGTCATGCCAGGTAAAAAACTAGGTCATAGGGTCAATTAGTCCATTTTCAACAGCGCCACTTTGTCCGGACTCTTATTCAAATTGTATTCATCCGATCTTTACCAAACTTGGTCAGTAGTTGCATCTAGTTGATATCTAGGTCAAGTTCGAATATGGGTCATGTCGGGTCAAGAACTAGGTCATAGGGTCAATTAGTGCATTTTCAACGGCGCCACTTTGTCCGGACTCTAATTCAAATTGTATTCATCCGAAACTTTTAAACAACTTTTTATCCTGCGTCAAAGTGGTATGGGGGTCTAAACAATTATGATTTAAATATTGTGTTTTAGAGAACAAATGAGACTAAGTGTACACTTATTGATATCAATGCATATATATGAATATATCAGTTATATAAGTTGTTGTTGTTTTTTTTGCTTATTTCCAAAACAAATACATCAATCATCAGTGTATCATCTCCAATGGCACACGAATCGGGCGTATATTGCTCCGTCATGCGGCGCTCTTGTTCTGTATGAATTCACGTTATGAGATATGTTATCATCCCGAAAAGGTGTTGATGTTAAAATCATGCAGGTGCATGAAATTTTACTATTTCCCGTCTACAGCCATATCAATGAGGCTAGAAAACACTTAAAATATCTGTTCAGCATAAAAAGGTATTTGGGCTCTTTTTCGTTTTTTTTCGTAGGGGTAATTTTCCTAGATATAGGGGAAAAAGTATATTATTTGATGTGGGAAGCCACCGATATTGGTGGTAAAAATGCAAATCGAGGGCCCTGAAAGGGGCTTAATGCATGTGTGTAGTGTCCGCACAGGGTAATCAGGGAGGACACTTTCCACTGTAGTGTCCGCACAGGGTAATCAGGGAGGACACTTTCCACTGTAGTGTCCGCACAGGGTAATCAGGGAGGACACTTTCCACTTTATAGGAATTTCATGTCTATTAGATGTCTCTTGTAAATCAACATCCAGTGTAGTTGCAAGTGTTTCCCTTATTTGCCTGTTCGGACTGCACAGGCTAACTTAACGCATTTGCATTAAGCCCATTTTTCACAATCAAGGCTCAGTAGAGAGCCCTTGCTTATGCATTTAGGCACAAGTTTATCTTTCTTGTTGTATATTTCTCCAGCAATTGGTTTCTTCAGTTGGTCATGTTATTGAAATGTTATGTCAGCATATACAAAAATGATGCAAGCATTAAGTATGCCATACGTTTTGAGTAGTCCACCACTTAAAGCTTACCAAATATTAGTTTACAGCAAGTCTTCTTCTAGTGGGGTTTAAATCAGTTAACATGAACATTTGTTTTCACAATTTTAATCTCCATGAACTCCATAAAGAAATTGTGTGTGTTGTTTTTCAGGCATATAGCTGCCCGGCAGGATCATTACGAGTGTGTTGTGTAAGTATCAGCTTACATATCCTTTCAAGGGTTTGACATATGTGTCTTGTTCTGAGAAAACTGGGCTTAATGCTTGTGCGTAAAGTGTCGTCCCAGATTAGCCTGTGCAGTCCGCACAGGCTAATCAGGGACGACACTTTCTGCTTTTATGGTATTTTTAGTTTGAAGGAAGTCCCTTCTTACCGAAAATCAAGTTTAAGCAGAAAGTGTCATCCCTGATTAGCCTGTGCGGACTGCACAGGCTAATCTGGGACGACACTTTACGCACATGCATTATGCCCAGTTTTGTCAGAACAAGACACATATCAATGAGGCTTCATACACCTTCCATTATTTCTTTTAACTGAGCCTCAATCTGGGAAAAAATGAGCACAGGCCTATCAGGAGCAACACTCTGTACACATGCATTAGAAACCATTTTTCAAGAACAAGGCTTAGATAGTAGGTTTAAGGCTTCTCTGATCTGTTCCAAAGTCTTAAAAATCATTTAGAATGTTCTTTTTAATTATTTAAAAATTATATTTCTTCAGGAAATAGTGAATATCACGCTGAAACAATTGTAGCCTTTAATATTGTCATTTATTTTATTTAAGTAAGATTACAAAATTATTGTAGCTATGTTTATAATGGTTG
Source organism: Dreissena polymorpha (assembly GCF_020536995.1). Lineage (NCBI taxonomy): Eukaryota > Metazoa > Mollusca > Bivalvia > Myida > Dreissenidae > Dreissena > Dreissena polymorpha. Next base: position 49,432,150 of record NC_068361.1, on the reverse strand, counting down.
TGTTTATGATAATATTTTGTAAATACATATCAAATGATGAGGATCCTTTCTCATAAAAGATCTTATAACTAGTTTAAGTTAGGACTGCATTATGTATCTGTGATAAATGCATGTTATATGCATGATAAAAATGTTCTTAACACGAACCCCAGGTGAAAGGTACCAAGACAATTATAACAATACAGTATTCAGAGATGTTGAGGTAAACAATTCATGCATTTTCAAAAATAATATTGTAATGTAATTTTTTTATTCAGTGGTATTTACACTCTGTCCATGTAGGTATGTAACCTGTGTTTCCCTTTTCTACTGCAGACTGTTTCTAGCACGAGGGGCTGATGTCGAAGCCAAGAATAATAAAGGGGAAACACCTTTAGAAGTAAGCCAGTTTTTTTTAGAAAACTTCACACGGTATAAGTACATAAATACCATATATTGAAGACTTAATAGGATAGTTTACATCATGAAAGTAAATAATATTTTTATAGAACCCTCCTTCAATCTGGCCAGTGCATGATTATTGTTACCACTATTAACCATTTGATGTTGGACAGTAGATGCACATTCTATGTAAAAAATATATTGTTATTTCCATGATAGAGGAATATGTTGGGTGTAATTTAATCCAAGAAAATTAGACCTTTGACTAAACTTGTCTCAGATTTTCTGTTACAGTATTAAAATCGAAGCTGTGCACGTATCTTCTTGCTAAGAGATATACTATAAGGATTTTAGATTGCTAAGAGATATACGATAAGGATTTTAGATTGCTTTGAGATATACTATAAGGATTTTAGATTGCTAAGAGATATACGATAAGGATTTTAGATTGCTTTGAGATATACTATAAGGATTTTAGATTGCTTTGAGATATACAATAAGGATTTTAGATTGCTTTGAGATATACAATAAGGATTTTAGATTGCTTTGAGATATACTATAAGGATTTTAGATTGCTAAGAGATATACAATAAGGATTTTAGATTGCTTGGCCAAACCTTGTTAAAACATTGTGATGTTAATGACAGACAAAAAAAAGACCTCATATTAACATACTTTGAATTCATTGTGATTTTTAAACACACCATATTTTCCATTTGTATTCCCACACCCTGTTGGATGCAGTTTGTTTATCGCGTTACATTCCCCCAAGTCAGTCAGATATGGTGAAATCTGACGTAAACCAATAGAAAGTATTATATTGGACCAGTTGTAAATTTCTCCAGCCTCAATTCATGTTCTAAATATAATTCAGTATTAGTGTTCAATACTATAATGCATACTGCTCTTTCCTGACAAATATTCCTGATACATAAAAAAAACAATGGGGTTTATTTTCTGAATTTACTTTTCTATTTTCTGCTCCACATGTTTTGCTTTATGAAAGTAGTCTATTCTATTCCCCGGGTATTTCAGTGCTGCCTGGACCAGAACTCCCCGGTGTACCTGGCACTGAAGGTGAACAAGCAGCTCAAGAGCTTCGGGGCCAAGCACATGCGCAAACCTGAGAGGCTGCTTCATAGGTAGGCAGCGGTATCTTGACTCTAAACTCTTTCAGTGCTGGAACCGAATTTGGAAGGCCATTGCAAACAGTTTGGATCCAGGTCAGGGCTTAACACTAAGGCACGTCCGAACGACATTCACTGCCTGTACCTAGGTCCGGGCTAGCCAATGTCCCAGGAACATGCCCGACCGGTCGTGTGTCTATTTTGAGCGGGATAACGTGTTCTACATCAATAAACTGTGTTTTAAATAAGCATTTCAAAGATGCAGAAATCTTAATACAGTATGATCAGATGACAAATCCCAGAGTGAAGTTGGAGACAACAAACGGATCGTATCTCGAAATATATTTGCAACCCCCTGATTTCAATCAAAAAGAGGCCTACAATTCAGAAAATCCCCGGCGGTTTTCCTGGTAAAACACGTCAGTACCTATTTTTAAACAGAATTCCGCTAGACACGGTTTTTGATTGGTTTCCTCGAAGTGACATGTTTTCTCGATAAAAATACGTTTTAAACTAAAAGCCGGGATCGACCAGGATCGTCCGGGATCAATGAAGGTATAAAACTCGACATTAACACAAAGTTACTATAAAATTATTAGTTTTTTACCAATTTTAAATTATTTTAATTTGTTTGATTGATTAGAAGTGTTTTGACAATCTTTTTTACGTAATTCAATTAGCAAAACTAATATGAATGGTTGATCCCGGCTTTTAGTAGAGAGTTAACCCTGTACAATTTTTACAACTACCGTAACACGTTATTTTGCGACACCTAAGATTCACTTACCATTTGTCGACAGACGGCAACCGCGGCAATCTATGTAAAAAAGGTTTTAACATTCATGCCGTTGTTTAAGTTTGGCTTTACGGGTGGGGATGGGGGTTCCTCGGATAAGAAAAGAAAAGGGAAGGAGGAAAGAGATAGAAAGTATGAGGGAAGAAAAAAACAAGGAAATTTCTCCCGAAATTGCGTGAAGATTACAAATAGATGTCTGAAGTAGATGAATATTGAATTTATTAGCATTAGTAAGGCAAGCTAATAAGAATGATTGAATCAAAATTGCGCATCTCCACGCACAAGAAAATACAAGTTGAATGATAAATATAAAGGTTTTGAAAATATTTGGGTCAGGGCACATGAAAGATTGGTCAGGGCTAGTAGGTTCTGCATTTACTAGCCCGAATGGGCTAGTTGAAAAAAAGTTAGTGTTAAGCCCTGCAGATGAGACGCCACAGAATGTGGCGTCTCATCACGATCCAATCTGTTTGCTATTCTGATAGTGTTCTTTGAAAAAAAATCGAACAAAATGCTAATCTTAGAAATTCAGCAGACGACATTTTAGCAGACGACAAATTTCCCAGCATGCAAAGGGTTAAATAAACATTGTTAGTGCTACCGCTCGGATTTGAAAGGGACAGGGTGCTCTTTTGTCAAAATTGCACTTAATGGCAAATGGTTTGAATATCCCTGTAGATTATTTAAAATTAATAGAAAGAGGGCGGGTTAGCAGAGAGAAGTGACAGGGTGCTCCGCCTTTCAATTTAGACCTAGCTTGAGCACTGACATGTGCTTGTCATTATACCCGGGCAATCAAAGTTTGGGAGGAGTCATTCAGCTCATATAGGAGTCATTCAGTTTGTTGATCTTTCTGCATAAAATCATTTAGGTTTTAGAAGCAAACTTCCTCCACATGACTCTAGGGATCGAATTGAAACATTGTCATGGCCATGTAGTGTAGTTTTTGACATTTTATCCTCCGTCCCCAAAACTCCTTACATTCATGAGTTATTTTCCCATGAACATATCTGACAATCCGTTGCATAGCTATAAGTAACATTAGTTACTTGCTTTCATGGGTTAAGCGAGGTCCAATGCTGACTGTCACGTTGTGTATTATTCCATGTTAGGTTATTTTCAGTTGATATGCTGGTAGTTTTAACATTCTGCATTCTAAATGTTTGAATGTTCAATAAATACTTCCTTTAAGCAGACTTTCAATTTTGTTAAAAAATGCCATCCGGACATTACTAAATTCTTTCATTATTGGAAAGATTATAAATTCTTTCATTATTGGAAAGATTGTGGTTATGGCTGCCCTAAATGCGTTCAAGCATTTTATCCTGAATGAAATAATGTTAACAAAAATACCTTTCAAGCCGTCTTGTTATCCATATTGTGATTGAAACCATTCAATTTTTTATTGAGATCAATTTAGTAACTGGGTTGAGCATACATCTCTAAATAGCATTGAAGTAATATTTTGTATCAGTTTTATGCCCCCGGATCGAATGATAGGGGGCATATTGTTTTTGGCCTGTCTGTCTGTCACTCTGCCATTCTGTCCCAAAACTTAAACCTTTGTTAAAGTTTTGCGATAACTTTTGCAATATTGAAGATAGCAACTTGATATTTGGCATGCATGTGTATCTCATGAAGCTGCACATTTTGAGTGGTGAAAGGTAAAGGTCAAGGTCATTCTTCAAGGTCAAAGTAAAAAAATACAATCCAAGGGAAGTAATAAGCTGTAAAAGGGAGATAATTTCTAAACCTGCCAAATGATATATTGAAATATTATTTTAAAGAGGCGCAATAGGGGGCATTGTGTTTCTGTCAAACACATCTTTTGTTCTATGTAATCTCAATTCACCCAGGGACCTATCCAAGGGCCGTGAGAACATCCCGATCCCGTGCGTGAACGGCGTAGATGAGGAGGGAATCCCAACGGACTACCTGTATGTGACAGACAACATAGAGACCACATGCCTCAAGATCAACCGAGTGATAGGCAGCCTGCAGACCTGTCAGTGCAAGGATGACTGCTCCTCCATATACTGTGCATGTGGCAAGAACAGCCTTCGCTGCTGGTATGATAAGGTAGGGGTCTACTGTGCATGTGGCAAGAACAGCCTATGCTGCTGGTTTGATAAGGTATGGGTCTACTGTGCCTGTGGCAAGAACAGCCTGCGCTGCTCGTATGATAAAGTAGGGGTCCACTGTGCCTGTGGCAAGAACAGCCTGCGCTGCTGGTATGATAAGGTAGGGGTCTACTGTGCCTGTGGCAAGAACAGCCTGCGCTGCTGGTATGATAAGGTAGGGGTCCACTGTGCCTGTGACAAGAACAGCCTGCGCTGCTGGTATGATAAGGTAGGGGTCCACTGTGCCTGTGACAAGAACAGCCTGTGCTGCTGGTATGATAAGGTAGGGGTCTTCTGTGCCTGTGACAAGAACAGCCTGCGCTGCTGGTATGATAAGGTAGGGGTCCACTGTGCCTGTGACAAGAACAGCCTGCGCTGCTGGTATGATAAGGTAGGGGTCCACTGTGCCTGTGACAAGAACAGCCTGTGCTGCTGGTATGATAAGGTAGGGGTCCACTGTGCCTGTGACAAGAACAGCCTGCGCTGCTGGTATGATAAGGTAGGGGTCTACTGTGACTGTGGCAAGAACAGCCTGTGCTGCTGGTATGATAAGGTAGGGGTCTACTGTGCCTGTGACAAGAACAGCCTGCGCTGCTGGTATGATAAGGTAGGGGTCCACTGTGCCTGTGACAAGAACAGCCTGCGCTGCTGGTATGATAAGGTAGGGGTCTACTGTGCCTGTGACAAGAACAGCCTGCGCTGCTGGTATGATAAGGTAGGGGTCCACTGTGCCTGTGACAAGAACAGCCTGCGCTGCTGGTATGATAAGGTAGGGGTCTACTGTGACTGTGGCAAGAACAGCCTGTGCTGCTGGTATGATAAGGTAGGGGTCTACTGTGCCTGTGACAAGAACAGCCTGCGCTGCTGGTATGATAAGGTAGGGGTCCACTGTGCCTGTGACAAGAACAGCCTGCGCTGCTGGTATGATAAGGTAGGGGTCTACTGTGGCTGTGACAAGAACAGCCTGCGCTGCTGGTATGATAAGGTAGGGGTCTACTGTGGCAAGAACAGTGTGCTAGAAGAAACTTCCTTCAAACAAAAAAAAGTACAATAGAGCGGAAAGAGTAGTCCCTGATTTTCCCATGCAAACAGCCCATGCTGATTTGGGACGGCACTTTACGCACATGCATAAAGCAGCATTTTTCAAGAGCAAGTCTCATATCAACCTGTGTTCCCCGTTGTTTTCAGTATGGCAGGCTGGTTCCAGAGTTCAACATGGCAGAGCCACCTCTGATATTTGAGTGCAATCGAGCGTGTGAGTGCTGGACCACGTGTAACAACAGAGTTGTACAGAATGGGGTCATGTGAGTACAAGCAAACTGGTGTACTACTAGTCTTAAGTTGTCAATAGGTCTCCGTGGCGAAGTGGATATGGTGTGCGCCCAGCAACCAGGGGGCCATAGGTTTGTTCCTCCCTTCAGGAATGTTCTTTCCCCAAAGACAATTTTAGATGAATTTTACATTTCTCTGTCAGATCACAGGAAATATTGATCCCAATTTTGTAAAATTTATATGCAGTATATGCATATTGTCTTGTTATTGTGCTCCAGTGAGGTTTAGGGAGTTCTTACCCCTTGAATAATTATTTGTTTCAACAAAATTAACCTATACATCAACAAAGCACATCATTTGTGATTATCATTCAGTTTAACTGATATTTGTATTCTACATGACCTTAGAAAGCTGTTTTTTATCTCCTGTCCTCTTCACGGGTATATCAAACAATGAAGCTTGGTTCTGGGAAAACCTGTCTTAATGCGTGTATGTAAAGCGTCATTTTAATGCATCCCAGTGATGACTTTTTCCGCTTGAACGGGATTTTTGTAATGAAGAGACTTCCTTAGAAAGAAAACTACTTATAAGGGTAATGTTTCGTCCTTGATTTACCTGTGAAAACTGCTCTAGCTAATCTGGGATGATATTGTACGCATATGCATTAAGCCCAATATTCCCATTACTCAATGTAATCTATTGTATTATGCTGTTGTTTTCTCTCACTTAAATTTCAGAAACAGTACTTCACACTGCCAATTGCTATAGTGGAATCTATGTATGTTTCAGGTCGCGTTTGCAAGTATTTAAGACAGAAGGTCGGGGCTGGGGCTGTAAAACATTGGTAGACATTCCACGGGGCACATTCATTTGCGAGTAAGTACTATAATCCAGGACAATTGAGATTTTTTTATGCTCCCGGATCAAAAAATTGGGGGTATATTGTTTTTGCCCTGTCTGTCATTGTATGTGTCTGTATTTGTGTGTGTGTCCCAAAACTTTAACCAAAACTTTAACCAACTTCATAACTTTTGCAATATTGAACGTAGCAACTTGATATTTGGCCTGCATGTGTATCTCAAGGAGCTGCACATTTTGAGTGGTGAAAGGTCAAGGTCATCCTTCAAGGTAAAAGGTCAAATATATGTGTCCCAAAACTTTAAAAAAAACTTCAACCTTCTTCATAACTTATGCAATATTGAACGTAGCAACTTGATATTTGGCATGCATGTGTATTTCATGGAGCTGCACATTTTGAGTGGTGAAAGGTCCAGGTCATCCTTCAAGGTAAAAGGTCAAATATATGTGTCCCAAAACTTAAACAAAAACTTCAACCTTCTTCATAACTTTTGCAATATTGAACGTAGCAACTTGATATTTGGCATGCATGTGTATCTCATGGAGCTGCACATTTTGAGTGGTGAAAGGTCAAGGTCAACGTCATCCTTCAAGGTCAAAGGTCAATAAAAAAAATCAAAACTTTAACCAAAACTTTTACCTTCTTCATAACTTTTGCAATATTGAACGTAGCAGCTTGATATTTGGCATGCATGTGTATCTCATGGAGCTGCACATTTTGAGTGGTGAAAGGTCAAGGTCATCCTTCAAGGTCAAAGGTCAATATAAAAATTCAAAAATTTAACCAAACCTTTTACCTTCTTCATAACTTTTCCAGTCAAGGTCAAGGTCATCCTTCAAGGTCAATTTATGGCTTTATTTATTTAGTGACATTGTCTTTTCTCTGACGCATCTAACTTTAACCAAAACTTTAACCTTCTTCTTAACTTTAACCTTCTTCATAACTTTTCCAATATTGTACGTAGCAACTTGATATTTGGCATGCATGTGTATCTCATGGAGCTGCACATTTTGAGTGGTGAAAGGTCAAGGTCATCCTTCAAGGTTAAAGGTCAAATATATGGCTTCATTATGCCCCCGGATCGATAGATCGGGGGTATATTGTCTTTGTCCTGTCTGTCTGTCTGTCTGTCTGTCTGTTTGTCATTTTTTCCAAAAATGTTAACCTTGGATAAAGTTTGATAACTTTTGCAATATTGAACATAGCAACTTGATATTTACCATGCATGTGTATCTTATGGAGCTTCTTATTTTGAGTGGGGAAAAGTCAAGGTCAATGTCATCCTTCAAGGTCAAAGGCCAAATATCATTGTATTTTTCTTTCCTAAAACTTTAACCTTCGTTTAATTTTTATCATAACATTTTATGCCCCCCTTCGAAGAAGAGGGGGTATATTGTTTTGCTCATGTCGGTCCGTCCGTCTGTCCACCAGATGGTTTCCGGATGATAACTCAAGAACGCTTAGGCCTAGGATCATGGAACTTCATAGGTACATTAATCATGACTGGCAGATGACCCATATTGATTTTCAGGTCACTAGGTCAAAGGTCAAGGTCACAGTGACTCGAAATAGTAAAATGGTTTCCGGAGGATTACTCAAGAACGCTTAGTCCTAGGATCATGAAACTTCATAGGTACATCAATCATGACTGGCAGATTACCCCTATTGATTTTCAGGTCACTAGGTCAAAGGTCAACATCACAGTGGCTTGAAACAGTTAAATAGTTTCCGGATGATAACTCAAGAGTGCTTACGCCTAGGATCATGAAACTTCATAGGTACATTGATCATGACTGGCAGATGACCCCTATTGATTTTCAGGTCACTAGGTCAAGGTCACGGTGACCCGAAATAGTAAAATGGTTTCCAGATGATAACTTAAGAATGCTTACGCCTAGGGTCATGAAACTTCAAAGGTACATTGATCATGACTGGCAGATGACCCCTATAAATTTTCAGGTCACTAGGTCAAAGGTCAAGGTCACAGTGACTCGAAACAGTAAAATGGTTTCCTGATGATAACTCAAGAATAATTAGACCTGGGATGATGAAACTTTATAGGTACATTGATCATCACTGGCAGATGACCCCTATTGATTTTCAGGGCACTAGGTCAAAGGTCAAGGTCACAGTGACAAAAACCGTATTCACACAATGGCTGCCACTACCAACTGACAGCCCATATGGGGGGCATGCATGTTTTACAAACAGCCCTTGTTAAATTTTGAACACATCAACTTCATATTTGGCATGCATGTGTATCTCGTGGAGCTGCTCATTTTGAGTGGTGAAAGGTCAAGGTCATCCTTCAAGGTCAATGTTCAAAAAAAAAAAAAAAATCATTTCTCCATTCAATCTCTTACTTACTTCTTGTTGAGCTGCACATTTTGAGTGGTGAAAGGTCAAGGTCAACCTTAAAGGTCAAAGGTCAAATTTATGGCTTCAAAGCAGGGCAGAAGGGGGCATTGTGTTTCTGACAAATACATCTCTTGTTCTTAACTTTTATCATTGCGTAAACAGGGGTTCTGAAATATTTTAAGAGTCTAATTGTCCACGGACAAGTTGGACCCACAAATTCACTTGTCCGTACCAAAGAAGTACTTGTCCGTACTTTTAAGATAGATAAAGGAAAAGGTCATTACTAATTAAGCAAATAATACAAGCATACACTTTTGTTAACTTCTATTTTAAATTATAAACATAGTTAACTAGAAAATTGAACAAAAAATAGAAGCAAGATGTGCATATAATAAGATCACGTTTAAGTCACACATGATACTAGTCTTATTTATAAGACGCGCAAAGAATTTAGAGATACTTTTTATGTGGGCTAAATTCTTTGGAACTCCAAATATTACCAATATAAAAAGTAGCTTAATATTTGAGAGCGTCAACAAGTTCGACTAACATGATACCATCTCGGATATTTAATAATCTCAACATGACTAGACAATTCACTTGAAATAAAATTATCTCCGTTAATTATTAGTATATAATTATCCGCTAATAAAGGAAACTCCTTACGAAGTTTACATTTACACACATCGGCAACGTTTCAAGCCAAGGAAAATCAATTAGCCAAGACTCAAAAAATTCTCGTTTCCGCTTGGCGTCGTGTGTTTATCATATTCATACTTGGCTTTTCTCTTCTTTTCCGACGCCAAACTGATTTTATCATTGGTCTGATTAGCGTCATGGCTAGACGTTGAAGTGGTTTAATTATATAAAAATCAAATGCAGGTCGTTAGAACATGTATGCGGCCATTTGCAATGTACGAAAAGTGTTATCTTAAAATTCTTATGCGTGATTGGCTGTTGCTATACACATGTGTGCTGGTTTCTCTATTAAAACAGGGACATAGGTCCCTGATTAAAATTGTTTTCTTAGGCGTGATTGGCTGTTGCTATATATACTCGTGGACTGGTTTACCACATTAAATAATTATTATCGGAAAATAACATACCTCCAGTTAAAAAAGTGTGCTAGTCCGCAGATTAATCATAAGCTATTTATATAAACTTCGTTTTTTTATTTTCGAAAAATATTGAAGTTTCGTTCTCGAAACAAATTTTACCACGGAAATTTTACTTGTCCCCGGGCAAGCCAGCTTTCAAAAACTGTTTGCCCGGAAGGGTAAATTGACGACTCGGACAACTCGGACAGCATATTTCAGAACCCCTGGCGTAAAATCTAAAAGCTGTCCACAAGAAAAGATCAATCTATTTGAAGGTTATTTTCCCTGTGGGATATTGATGTTCTTTTGTCAAGTGGTGATTGTACATCCAGCTATGGACTTTATGAAAGAGTTTTTTTATGATTTGGGCACTAATTTCGATTTTTGAAAAAGCAATGCATGAGTTTGTGTGTGTGTTTGGATGATTTATGAGATCCTAAAATGCCTCAGGCAGCATTATGTTAGAAGAAATTGAGTGTCTTAGCAGTCTTACCTAATTAACTTAACTAGACTCAGATATGCTTAGACGATTTTGTAATTATATCTGCAATTTCCAGCTATTTGATTATTCTTAAAGATATGTAATTTTGGTTTGGTCTTTTGCTGTGGTGGGAAATCAGAGAACTAAGGGTAAACGCCAACTGTACGGTTTGGCAACCATAACCCAAGCTCACATGTGACAGGAGAGGGTAT